>NC_066583.1:242845185-243180810 GCF_024323335.1 Lathyrus oleraceus
AAGTATGAGGTCCAAAAGCTAGTAAAAAGTGGGATGGTGTCCTTTGAGGATCGTGCATCGAATGTGAAAGCCAATCCATTGCATGCTCATGGTATCTCTTCTGTCAATATGGTAGATGGTTCTCCAGGAAGTTTCTAAGTATTCGATGTGCAACGTATTCGTCGATCCTTGGTAGAGATGCATAAGACCCTGTGTACTATTAGTGATTGTGAGCACGACCATGATGGTTGTGCAATTTACAGTGTAAACTCCCATGGGTGTTCAATCGTCAAGAGAGATATCCAAAAGTTAATGGATGAGAATGTAATCCAGATTCAACAGTCGAGGGATATAAATGATGTGACTGTTATTGTTCCAATGTTTAAAACCACTGAGAGGGTAGTGATTCTGTTTGATAACAACAATAATAACAATGTCAATAGATCGGTATCGCCATTAGTAATACGTTTAACGGGGCCCTTATGCATCCGATAGAGCTGTTCCGTATTAGTATAATACTACCGTGTTGGAGAATGGTCAAGAGGTTCCGTTTCCTAAGACCAATTCTAATGTAAACATTGCCGATATAGCAAAGGTGACCCGTAGTGGTCGTGTATTTGGACCTGTCTTTCCAAAAGAGGTGATAGAAGATGTGTTTGATGGTAAGAAGGTTGATGTGCCAGTAACGAATCCAGCAATTTGAAGCCTAGTGATGATGATGAGGTATTGAGATTGATCAAGAAGAGTGAATTTAATGTGGTGGAGCAACTGCCCCAAACTCCGTCGAAGATTTCAGTGTTGTCTCTACTAATGAATTTGGAAGCGCACATAGAAGCACTATAAAGAGTGTTGGAGTAAGCCTATGTGGAACATGATGTGACTGTGGATCAATTTGACCACATTGTGGCTAACATTACTTCCTGTAACAACTTGAGTTTCTGTGATGAAGAACTTCTCGAGGAAGGCAGAAATCACAACCTAGCACTGCACATATCGATGAATTGCAAGGAAGATGCATTGTCAAATATGTTGGTTGATACCGGTTCTTCTTTAAATGTACTCCCCAAGTCAACTCTGTCAAGGTTAACGTATCAAGGTGCCCCTATGAGGTACAGTGGCGTGATCATCAAAGCATTTGATGGTTCTCACAAGAGTGTTATAGGAGAGGTGGACCTTCTAGTGAAGATAGGTACGAGTGATTTCCAGATTACTTTCCAAGTAATGGATATCCACCCGACCTATAGCTGCTTGTTGGGAAGGCCATGGATACATGAGGCTAGAGCTGTGACATCCACTCTGCACCAGAAGTTAAAATTTGTGAGGAATGGCAAGCTTGTCATTGTTGGTGGAGAAAAGGCGTTGTTGGTAAGTCACCTGTCATCTTTTTCGTATGTGGAATCTGAGGATGAGGTTGGAACTCCGTTCCAAGCTCTATATATTGCTGAAGTGAAGAAAACTGGGGCACCCATGTCCTCTTTTAAAGACGCTTAGAAGATTATAGAAGATGGCAGTTCATATCAGTGGGGCCGTATGGTAGAGGCCGCCGAGAACAAGAACCGAGTCGGATTGGGATTCCAGCGAGGGTTGTCTTATGTCAAGGCTGAAGATGTGCAACCTAGTTTCTGTAGCGGAGGGTTCATCCATGGTAATAAACAACACTCAGCTGCTGTGATCGAGGGTGATGCAGAGGAAGTCTGCACCAATTTTATGACACATGGAAAGGCTTACAACAATTGGATCGCTGTTGATGTTCCTGTTTATGTCCATCGCTCTAAGTAATTTGTTTTTATCATTTTAGGAAAAATCCTTCTCCTATGCCTAAGGAAGGAGTGAACATTGTTGGGCAAATTTCCAATAATCATCAATAAAATGCAATTTTATTCATCCACATCTATGATGTTTTATTTTTACTTTTTTGCTTTTCTGAAAATGGTAATCACATAAAACATAAATAAATAAATAATTGTCCATCTGCATAATATTTGGTCACAATTCACTTCTCTAAAATCAAAAAATCAAATCATTATGCAGGTTGGTTTCTAAACCCATTGAATACAATGATCCCGCTCCTTCTCCAAACTTTGAATTCCCTATGTTTGAGGCTGAGGAAGAAAGTGATGAAGAAGTATCTGATGAATTGTCTCGTCTACTTGAGTAGGAGGAAAAAGCCATTCATCCATTTGAAGAGAAGATTGAGTTAGTCAACTTGGGTTCCGAAGATGATGTGAAGGAAGTCAAGATTGGGTCTCAACTGTGTCCAGAGGTTAAGAAGGGGTTGATTGATCTTCTTCGAGAGTATTTAGATGTGTTTGCTTGGTCCTATAAAGACATGCCTGGTTTGGATTCTGAGATTGTGGAGCATAGATTGCCGTTGAAGCCAGAATGCCCGCCGGTCAAGCAGAAGTTGAGAAGAACCCATCCTGACATGCCAGTTAAGATCAAAGAAGAAGTGCAAAAGTAGATTGATGTTGGTTTCCTTGTTACTGCTGAATATCCGCAGTGGGTGGCCAATATTATGCCTGTTTCAAAGAAAGATGGAAAAGTTCGCATGTGTGTCGATTATAGAGATTTGAACAAAGCTAGTCCGAAAGATGATTTCCCTCTGCCACACATTGACATGTTGGTAGACAATACAACTAAATTCAAAGTCTTTTCGTTTATAGATGGATTTTTCGGTTATAATCAGATCAAGATGGCACCCGAAGATATGGAGAAGACCACATTCATTACACCCTGGGGAACATTCTGTTATATAGTGATGCCTTTCGGTCTAAAGAATGCTGGTGCAACATACTAGAGAGCTATGACTACTCTTTTTCATGATATGATGCATAAAGAGATCGAAATCTATGTTGATGATATGATTTCCAAATCCAGTGATGAAGAAGAGCATGTTGAGCATTTGTTGAAACTATTCCAGCATTTGAGGAAGTACAAACTCCACTTGAATCCCAATAAGTCTACATTTGGCGTTCGTTTTGGTAAGTTGTTGGGCTTTATTATCAGTGAGAAGGGTATCGAAGTTGATCCCGCCAAGGTCAAAGCAATACAAGAGATGCATGCGCCCAAGACTGAGAAGCAAGTCAGAGGTTTTTTCGACCGCTTGAATTATATCTCAAGATTCATTTCGCACATGACTGCCACATGTGTGCCTATATTAAAGTTCCTTCGGAAAGATCAGTCTTGTGATTGGACCAAAGATTTCCAGAAAGCTTTTGACAGTATCAAAGAATATCTGCTTGAGCCTCCGATTCTGTCTCCGCCCGTTGAAGGAAGACCTTTGATCATGTATTTGACCGTGTTTGATGAGAGTATGAGCTGTGTTCTTGGTCAGCAAGACGAAACTGGAAAGAAAGATTATGCAATTTACTACCTCAGTAAGAAATTCACTGACTGTGAGACTCAGTATTCTATGCTTGAGAAGACTTGTTGCGCATTGTCTTGGGCTGCTAAGCGTCTGCGTCAGTATATGTTGAATCATACCACTTGGTTGATATCCAAAATGGATCCAATCAATTACATTTTTGAGAAGCCTGCTTTAAATGAGAGGATTGCCCATTGGCAGATGTTGTTATCAGAGTATGATATTGAATATCAATCTCAATAAGCAATCAAAGGTAGTGTCGTGTCTGACCATTTGGCCCACCAACCAATTGAAGATTACCAATCAGTATAGTTGGAGTTTCTAGATGAAGAGATTTTGTACCTAAAGATGAAAGATTGCGATGAACCATTGCTTGAAGAAGGGCCAGAACCTGGTTCCCGTTGGGGCATGGTATTTGATGGAGCTGTTAATCAATATGGTAATGGAATTGGGGCAGTGATTATTATTCCTCAAGGAACTCATTTTCCTTTACATCTAGATTGACTTTCAAGTGTACAAATAATATGGCTGAGTATGAAGCTTGCATTATGGGGCTTGAAGAGGCCATTGATCTCAGAATCAAATATCTTAACGTCTATGGAGATTCAACTTTGGTTGTGAATCAAATTAAAGGAGAATGGGAGACGAATCAACCCGGTTTGATACCATATAGAGATTATGCCAGGAGGATTTCCAATTTCTTTACAAAGGTTGAGTTTCATCATATCCCTCGAGATGAAAACCGAATGGCAGATGCTCTTGCAACGTTGGCTTCAATGATTGTGGTAAAATTCTGGAATGAAGTTCCTAATTTAACTGTGATGCGTCTTGATAGGCCAACTCATGTGTTTGCTGTTGAAGAGACCAAAGATGAAAAGCCATGGTATTTTGATATTAAATGTTTTCTCCAAAGTCAGATTTACCCGTCTGGGGCATCTTTGAAAGATAAGAAGACTTTGAGGAAATTAGTTGGCAACTTATACCTAAATGGTGATGTACTATACAAGAGAAACTTCGATATGGTTCTGCTGAGATGCGTGGATAGACATGAAGCAGACTTGTTGATGACTGAAGTCCATGAAGGTTCCTTTGGTACTCATTCCAATGGGCATGCTATGGCAAAGAAGATATTGAGAGAAGGTTACTATTGGCCGACAATGGAATCTGACTGTTGTAAATTTGTGAAGAAATGCCACAAGTGTCAAATTTATGCAGATAAAATTCATGTTCCTCTGACATTGTTAAATGTCATTTCCTCCCCATGGCCTTTCTCCATGTGCGGAATTGATATGATTGGCATGATTGAGCCCAAAGCTTCGAATGGACATCGTTTCATTTTGGTGGCTATTGACTACTTTACAAAGTGGGTTGAAGCAGCATCGTATGCGAATGTAACCAAGCAAGTTGTTGTGAGGTTTTTCAAGAATCAGATTATATGCCGGTATGGTGTGCCGAGTAAGATCATTACTGATAATGGATCAAACTTGAATAACAATATGGTTGAATCTCTTTGCAAAGACTTCAAGATTGTACACCATAATTCTTCTTCTTACATACCTAAGATGAATGGGGTTGTTGAAGCTGCAAATAAGAACATCGAGAAGATCATTCAGAAAATGGTTGTGACATACAAATATTGGCATGAGATACTCCCATTTGCTTTGCACGGGTATCGTACGTCCATCCGCACTTCAACAGGGGCAACCCCTTTCTCACTTGTTTATGGCATGGAAGTTGTGCTCCCAGTAGTGGTTGAGATCCCATCATTGCGTGTCTTGATGGAATCTAAGTTGACTGAAGTTGAATGGTGTCAGACTAGGTATGACCAATTGAATTTGATTGAAGAGAAGAGGTTGACTGCCATGTGTCATGGTCAGTTATATCAGTAGAGAATGAAGAAAGCATTTGATAAGAAGGTCAGGCCTCGTGTATTCAGAGAAGGTGACTTTGTGCTCAAGAAGATTTTATCCTTTAAACTAGATTCTAGGGGAAAATGGACTCCTAATTATGAAGGCCCATATGTTGTTAAGAGAGACTTTTCAGGCGGTGCTTTGATTCTTACAACTATAGATGACGAAGAGTTCATGCGTCCTGTGAATGTCGATCCAGTCAAGAAATACTTCACCTAAAAAGAAAAGAATAACTCACTAAGTTAAAAACCCGAAAGGGCGGCTTAGGCAAAAATGAGCGTCTCGGTGGATTGAAAACTCGAAAGGGCGATCCAGGAAAAAGTTAGAGACATAAAACAAAAGATTATCCCGATAAATTGAGTACCCTACCTTGGGGCAATTTATGCAAAAATCAGGTATTATGGCAAGTAACTGCATCCTACTGATCTTCAATCTTGAAGACATTCTTGAGCATAACGTTTGGTTCTGATTCATCTTCAACCGAAGCCAGAAGCATAAGGGATATTGAAGTCAGTAGAAGGATTAGTGATCATTGTATTCAATGTAGCCCTTTTCCATGTAAACTACCATTTTTTAACTTATTTAAAGATCTATGGAGTCTTGTCATTTACGGACTACCATTCTGTTAAATAAAGTCGAGCTTTTATCCAATTGTTTCTACTCTTGTTTATTTCAGCCAAATAGAATTAAATTTTATGATGATCATTTTGAAATTGAATTTTTAAATCAAAATCATGTTTTCTTAAAATAATAAAGCAGTTACTTTTAAGAGCAGTCAATTTCATTTAAAGAATATCAACAGCGGTCTGAGAATAGGTGAGCCCTAAAAAGCGAGACATTGTTGGTTTTCCCCAAGCAGTTGGTGTGATCTTTGTTTCCTCGCCAGCGGTATTTCAGCATCTCCAGCCGAGTTTTGTTGGTTTCCCCTGCTGAGTTTGTAGTTGCCTCCTTTGTTTTAATGGTGCATTTTCTCTGCGGTTTGCATAGGTCCAGCACAAGATTCTATTTCCCTTCAAGTCGCCAGCGGATTTCATTAAGTACTGCTTCTTAAGCAGTATTTCGGGTCCTCTGTAAGGTTGTCTCCCATTTGATATGGCGTTGACCTAAAATTCCTCGCAGAGTTGATGGTATAGATCCTCGGCAGATATTTTCCTTTGCCCCATCCAGGATTGAGCCGTTGATGTGGATAGTTCGCGTTCGTCCTTTACCTCTCTTTCTCTAGTTGATTCCCTCCTATTGAGATTGGTCGAGTGTTGCATTAATGATTCAGATCGGTGACGTTTGTATCCTTTGTGATCGTTTGGTCAGTATAATCATCATATATACATATACATATACATTCATAGATTTCATTATTACACTATTGCACATTGTGATTCATTATTTCTCTAATCCTCTGCTATGGTGGTATCTTTTCCCCCCGTGCAGTTTCGGTGTGTCTGTCCTCTTTCCATTTTGTAGATTGTCAGCCCCTTAAGCAGAAATAATTTAACCTTTCTCATTCCCCACTGAGTTATTTCCTCGTGGATGATTATTATTTCAGCTTCCTTCCCAGTTGATTATCTGGAGAGAGCCACTCCCCCTGAGTTATATCCTCATTGGGTTGAGTCTTTGATTGACCTTGTCTTTCTAGATCTTGCCTAGATAGAAACCTTTGGGTCTCCTGAGAGCCTGTTACCCAATAACTGGTAATACTTTTCTCAGTTTGTGAATATTTTACTTTTTCCCAATACCCGGTAAAAGTAATCTATTTCCTTGTTCTCCCCAGCGGATTCGTTTTCACGTTTCCCCAGGAAGTCTATCCTTGATATGTTCATCCTAATCGATGACGAATATTTTCTTCCCCTGCTTTGAGTCTATCCTTAATATGTTCATTCTAACCAGTGACGAATATTCTCTCTTTTGGTATTCTACCTAGTAAAAAGGTAGTTGTAATCCCTATTTCCTTCCCCAGAGGGTTAATCCTTGATATGTTTATCCTAACCGATGACGGGTTTCCTCCTCTTTGCGGTCTTCTGCCTAGTAACTGATAGTTGTAAATCCTGCTTCCCCTTGCGGAGTCTATCCTTGATATGTTCATCCTAACCGGTGACGAATATTCTCTCCTTTGGTATTCTATCCAGTAACTGATAGATGTAATTCCTACTTTTTCCGGTAGTCTATCCTTGATATTTTCATCTTAACCGATGACGGATATTCTTCCCTTTTAGTCTATCCTTGATATGTTCATTTTAATCAGTGACGAATATTCTCTCTCTTTGGTCTTCTGCCCAGTAACTGGTAATTGTAAATCCTATTTTGACTTTTCCCCAGCAGTTTATTCCTACCCAGTAACTGGTAATGAATACACCTCTGGTTTGCCCTCAGCGAGTCATCCTTGATATGTTTACCCTAACCGGTAATGCATGTCCTCTCTGTCAGATTTTGTTATCCTTACCCAGTAGCCGATAGTGGATAATATACTTCTGTCACTCCTGTGTTGAAGTTCATTTCTTCCCCAGTTGAGTTTGAGTGTGTATTTCCTCAGTGAAATCTCCATCCACTATTTGGATCGAGTATTTCAGTTTTGTCCTGATTTACTCGTTTCCCCTGCAGATTTTTTCCTTTATCCCTGGTTGAGTCCTTCCATTGATTTATTCTCATGGAATCTCTCGTGTCCCCCAATAGTTTTAAGTCGTAGTCTGGCCTATGTATAACCTCTTATCCCCTAGAGTCTCTGTCTCCCCAGTGAGTTTTCCTTACGGGAAGCATTATACTCCTGCGGACCTTCGGTCTCTCTGAATTATTTTCCTTTGTGGCAACATTTTCCAAACATAGATTATTTTAGCATTCATATGATATGCATCATGAGGTCTCTTAGGGGCCAAAATTTATTTCTATATGTTATCATTTAAGTCCATTCTACTGAGTCGCTACAAAGATTTTAACCTTCATCTCATCATCTAGAACATCCTTAAATATAGGCAGCTATAAGACCCCAATTTTGACCATAAGATCTCTCATGCTATCTCATTATATGCATTAGCATTGGGATCACAACTTGGAATCCTCCTCACCCCTCATTCATTGGGTTTGCATTGGGAGATGTCACCAAACACATTTTGGTTGTATCATACTTTGTTTTTCTTTTTACTAACCAAAATACCAAAAATATGTCATTGTATAGTTTAACTCTTTTGTAGGTAGTGCACATGCTCACCTATGCTCTATCAAGCTCATATATAGGGTTTGAGACCCTCAATGCAAGAAGCTCAATCAAGAAATGGTTCACATTGGCTCAAGACATCATATATGAATCCCTATGACCTTCACATTTTATTTTGATCAAGAAATCATCAAGAGTTTGGAGTTTGTTTACTTTAGAAACCCTAATTCATCTAGGTATCTTGTGTGATTTATTCAACAAGTTTCTTCAACAATTGATCAAATATTTCAAGGGATACTTCAAATTACATCATCTTATACATATATAATCCTCCATGAGTCCCAAAAGTCAATAGAATGTCAAGCTAGCAAGTTGCTTCATGGTGGTTGACCAGAGAAAGTCAACTGGTCAAAACTGGGGTTCCCTAAACCCTATCTCCTACAATTTTTGTCATATGAAAATGATTCCAAGAGAAACGTTACTCAAAATGACATTCCAAACAACTTTCATCTTGAAGTCAAGAGCTAGTTTTGCTTGGAAAGTCATATTTTATGGTGAAAGATTATAGGTCATTTTGTCTGAACCCTAGTTTGGAGGTCAACTTCCCAAGACCATAAGTTGCTCAATTTTTATGAGATGAAATCCATTAAAATTGCATGTTCCAAATCCAAACGGGATCAAATTTGTGACCTAATTAAAGAGGTTTGAAATATCTACAACTTTAATGAAGGAACTTTTCTCATTTGAAGTCCATAGAAAAAGTTATTAAAGATGGAAGAAGTGAACATTTGACTTGGGACTTAGAATTTTTTTTAATATGTTTGATTTCCCAAACTTCCACCTCAAAATTCATCATGATCCATGATTCAAATAAAAAAATTGTTCAACATCAAAGTTGTTCCCCTTGATCTCACCTTTCCAAAGCATCCAAGATCATCTCATTTGGATCAAAATTGAAGGACTTGCGCATGGGTGTAAGTTGAAGCACCATTTGGATAATTTCAAGTTCCATTTTCCACACACACTTGCATGAGCTTCCAACATGATTTCAGCATGATGAACATTGGATTATGGATCAGAATACATAATCTCATGGGCCTAGTACACGAACATGCATCCATGCAAGAGGGAATTTCAAATTTTGCCAAAATTGGAAGTGTGTGAAAATCAATCTCATGGCCTATAAATAAGACCGTCATTGCTCAGAATTAAGGACCTCGTGCACAAGCTTTGAACCTGCAACCACAAACCCTCACCATTGAAGGATAAACTTGAGGATTTTCTTTGAAAACTGAGTTTCAATTCTCCATCTGTTTTGAGATTGAAACTCCAAGAGTCCATCCCTTTCCTTGATCTATTTATCTTCCATCAAGCATCTGAAGCAAGGCCAAGCATAATTGGAAGCAAGATCGTGTCAATCTGAAGCTCCATTGAAGGTGAATTTTCAGATTTTTCATCTCTTTGATTCTCCCTTAATTCTCCATTATTCTTGTCGATTTTTGGTTGTCTGAAGTCCTACCAATATAGGCAAGAAGATTGAGTTGCTTTGAGGTCAAATCGAAGCAACTCAGTTCATGATCCTCAAAATTCAAATCTCTGTATCTTTTTATATACTTGGAATTAGACAAAATTGAGGCCAGATTCATACTCCTGAGCATTTTCCTTCTAAATAGTGTACTTATTTTCCATTTTTATTTGAGTTGAGCTTGGACCAGTACGGTGGTCCTCACCGGAGAAGATGATCGGAGCTAAGGCTCCGGTGGTGTGTTGTCTTATCCAAAACCCTTTGATCTGATCCACAACTTCTAATCTTATCCATCCAAAGTAATTACCACGCATGTGGAACGGTTGACTCATATACACATGGAACACGCATTTTCATCCATCTGATCTGCCACCTCAATTAATGAGGGAGATCAGATGATTGGCGTTTTTTTGAATTTTTGAATTTTCCATTTAATTGCTTATTTTTCATTAACTCATATTAATTTCATTATTGATCCAAAAAATATGGGACTTTCGCCAAAAAATTTCAAATATTTTTTTCTTTTATTTTCTGAATTAAAATTATTTTTTGGATCAATTTTGATATTTTTTATGATTTAATGTTTTTTGTTCATATTTTTAATTGTTTAAAAATACTTCTGACTTTTCAAAAATAATGAAATTTTTTCCCCAAGATCCTTTGACCTTGTTTGACCTATGATAAAATCTTGACCATTTATTTGGTATTTTGAAAAGGTTTTAGGTTTTTGATCAAACATAATTTAACTTAATACATTTTAATTTAATTTTTAATTGTTTAATTATGTAGAAATTATGTTGAGCCATTTTTATTGACTTGTGAAGTTTGACTATGTGCTTGGGCCTTGGTCAAGATTGATTTGACTTTTGTTGGATTAAAATCATTGGATTTAGGGGATTGATTAAATGTGCATTTCATCTTCCAAAATGAATGAATAATTTTAATTTGATAAAATTCCTCCCATGACCAATTTGTGTTTGTCTCATTTCCCCTCTTTCATCATCTTCAATCCCATTCTATCCTATCCCTTTCATTGACCAATGACATCTCAATATCCTAAGGCTAATTGGTTCATCAATAGCTTTGTGTTAGATGAACCAATACAAGTATGGATGAGATTAGGTCCATCCTTTGATCATTTTCTTTTTTGAGTGTGGTATGTTTTAGGAGTATGGTTCATTATACCATATCTCTAACATACATTAACACCAAAATTTCTATTGCCCGACCTCAGATAGTTGTGACTTCTACATAAGTCCAATTACGATTGCTTAACATAGCGCTAAATTTTGACCCAAAAGTATAGCATTCTAGTAAGTGAGATTGTAAGTCTAGCAGCTTTCATGGTATTGTGTGGAAACTTGGCCTTTTTTCCTTCCTTTGGAAGATGTGTTGGTTTAAGGATCCATGCTTGTGAATAGAGGGTTGAGTGTTCTCCAAAGAATGACTTAAACAATTGAAAAGCAAAACTTCACTAACATCTAATCAACTAACCTTTGACTAACTTCTATTATAATTGCTTTAAATTTCAAGTCATTTACTTTATGCAATTTAAATTCAAGCCATTTATCATTTGCCATTTTACATATCATTTAACTTGTTTATTTTAATGTCATTTTCATTTTGCTCACTTGAGCCATATATTGTGATTGTATATACTTGTTTGTGTATCTTGTTTGTGTTTGTGGTCTTAGGACCTTAAAATACTTAATAAACAACAAAAACCCTAAAAACTGTTTGTGTGGACTGTTGGATTTGATCTAAGATTTGGACTTAGAGTTAGGCAACATTCCCTATGCAAAAGGACTTGGCCAATGCCAACATTTCTGAAACCAAGTTCTTGTGATTTGAATTTTCATCTGATGCAAGTGTTGAGATCCTCATGAGTTCATCTGCTACATGGTCTTGATGCAAATGTTACTTTGAACATGTGTCTAATGCGTTATTTTGAGTCATTCAAGGAGTATGTCATCTGATACATGGGGAAGATTATGAAGAAGACTACTGAAGTTGCTAGCTTGGATGTGGCTATCTTTATTTGATGCCTTGATCTTCATCTTGCTTGCTTACTATTATTGCTTGATTTAAAGTCCAAAGCAAAAGTGGGTTTCTATATGACATTCTTGCCTATTGGATTGCATCCCATTGGTAAGATATTTTCAACTCTTAACTTTTAAATTTTTTCCTAGGATTAGTCTCTTCATATCCTCCCACTTCTTAAATTTCAAATCTCTTCCCCTTTTCAAAACCTTCTTTGCTTGTGATTTCTAAACTTAGACTTTATCACAAACTAGAAACTTTGGCCTTATGCCATTGTATTTTTGAACTCTTTTTCTTAATCAAACTTGTAAATGAACTTTACCATATTGACTTAAAATTTCAAAAGCCAAAAATAACTAACACTCATTCAAACTCTCTTAGGCATTTTGTGCCTCTTTTAAACTTAAATTTTTGTTAAAAGCAATTCACTCACTTTGAAATTGATACCACGAACTACGATGTTTTGATCCCTCATTTTGTGTTGGTACATAGGCACAAGCCCGAAGGTCTTGTCAAACATAAAAATATAATTAATGAATTATTTTCTCATCCCCATACACTATTTGTTGCAAACATCTTTTATACCAAAAACACATATACACATGAAAAAGGGCTCCCTAGGAGTACCTAGGACACTTTGGGTGCTAACACCTTCCCTCTGTGTAACCAACCCCCTTACCTGTAATCTATGGCATTTTATTAGTTTTGATTTGAAAACTTCTTATCTTTGGGTTTTGTTCGTACTTTTCCCTTTTCCTTTGGGAACAATAAAAGCATGGTGGCGACTCTGGTTTTATTGACGCTAAGTTTATCCATAGCTTAATGGTCATGAATTTACCGCTACAAACTGCAAGGAGGATGCTTTGTCAAATGTGTTAGTTGATACCGGTTCTTCTCTAAATGTACTCCCGAAATCAACTATGTCTAGATTATCCTACCAAGGCACCCTAATGAGGTATAATGGTGTAATTGTTAAAGCACTTGATGATTCTCGCAAGACCGTCATTGGAGAAGTGGACCTTCCAGTGAAGATATGTCCAAGTGATTTTCAAATTACTTTTCAAGTAATGGATATCCACCCGACCTATAGCTTCTTGTTGGGAAGGCCATGGATCCATGTGGCCGGAGTTGTAACATCCACTCTGCACCAAAAATTGAAATTTGTGAAGAATGGCAAACTTGTCATTGTTGGTGTGGAGAAAACACTTTTGGTGAGCCATCTGTCATCTTTTACATATGTGGAAGCTGAGGAGGAGGTTGGAACTCTGTTCCAAGCCTTATCTATTGCTGAAGTGAAGAAAACTGGGGCACCCATGTCTTCTTTCAAGGATGCTCAGAGAGCTATTGAGGCAGGCAATACATATTAGTGGGGCCGTATGGTAGAAGTCTGCTAGAACAAGAATAGAGCCGAATTGGGATTCCAGCGAGGGTCATCTAATGTCAAAACTAAAGAAGTGCAACCGAGTTTCCTTAGCGGAGGGTCCATCCATGATAATGAACAACACTCAACTGTTGTGATCGAGGGAGATGAAAATGAAGACTGCGCCAATTTTGTGACGCATGGCAAGACTTGCAACAATTGGGTTGCTGTTGATGTTCCTGTTATTGTCCATCGCTCTAAGTAATTTTTTCCCCATTATTTTAAGAAAAATCCTTCTCCTATGCCTAAGGGAGAAGTGAACATTGTTGGGCATTTTCAAATTATCATCAATAAAATGCAACTTTATTCATCCACATCTATGATGTTTTATTTTTACTTTTTTGCCTTTCTGAAAATGGTAATCACAAAAAACATAAATAAATAAATAATAATTGTCCATCTGCATAGTATTTGGTCACAATTAACTTCTCTAAAATCAAAATATCAAATCATTATGCAGTTTGGTTCCTAAACCCATTGAATACAATGATCCTACTCCCTCTCCAAACTTTGATTTCCCTATGTTTGAGGCTGATGAAGAGATTGATGAAGAAGTGTCTGATGAATTATCCCATCTACTTGAGCACGAAGAAAAAGGCATCCAGCCGTTTGAGGAGCAGATTGAGCTAGTCAACTTGGGTTTCGAAGATGATGTGAAGGAAGTCAAGATTGGGTTTAAACTGTGTCCAGAGGTTATGAAGGGGTTGATTGATCTTCTCTGAGAATATTATGATGTGTTTGCTTGGTCCTATCAAGACATGCCTGGTTTGGATTCTGAGATTGTGGAGCATAGATTGTCGTTGAAGTCAGAATGCCCGCCAGTCAAGCAGAAGTTAAGGAGAACTCATCCTGATATGTGTAGCGGTAACTTCATGACCATCAAGTTATGAATAAGCTAGACGTCAATTAAACCAGAGTCGCCACCGTGCTTTTATTGTTTCCAAGGGAAAAGTATGAACACAACCCAAAAGATAAGAAGTTTTCAAATCAAAACTAATAAAATGCCAGAGATTACAAGTAAGGGGATTGGTTACACAAAGGGAAGGTGTTAGCACCCAAAGTGTCCTAGGTACTCCTAGGGAGCCCTTTTTTGTGTGCATATGTGTTTTTGTATAAAATGATATTTGCAATAAATAGAATGGAGGGATGAGAAAATAATTCATTAATTATATTTTTGTGTTTGACAAGACCTTCGGACTTATGCCTACGTACCAACATAAAATGAGGGATCAAAACCTCGTATTTCGTGGTAACAATTTCAAAGTAAATGCATTGCTTTTAACAAAAAATTTAAGTTTAACAAAGGCATAAAAGGCCTAAAAAGTTTTAAATTAGTGTTAGTTCTTTTTGTCTTTTGAAATTTTAAGTCAAGTATAGTTAAGTTCATTTACGAATTTGATTAAGAAAAGAGTTTTTAAAATGCAATGGCATAAGGCCAATGTTTCTAATTTGCAATATGGTCTAAGTTTAGAAAACACAAGAAAAGAAAAGATTTTAAAAGGAGGGAGAGATTTGAAATTAAATAAGTGGAGAGGAGATGAAGAGACTAATCCTAAGCAAAAATGTAAAAGTTAAGAGTTGAAAAGATCTGACCAATGGGATGCAATCCAATAGACAAGAATGTCATATAGAAACCCAAATTTCCCTTGGACTTTAGAATCAAGCAATATCAATACACAAATAGCAAGGTGAAAAATAAGGCATCAAATAAAGATAGCCACATCCAAGCTTAACAACTCTATGATCTTCTGCATAATCTTCCATGTATCAGATGACTTCAGGGATAGGCTTTAGATATAGGTTCAAAGTAACAACTTCAATAAGACCATGTAGCATATGAACTCAAATGGGATCATAATACTTGCATCAGATGAAGTTCACTTCACAAGCACTTGGTTTCATGAAAATTAGCATTGACCAAGTCCTTTTGCATAGGGAGTGTTGCCTAATTCTAAGTCCAATGTCTCATATCAAATCCAACAGTTCACACAAATATCTTTTTTAGGGTTTGTTGTTATTATGTATATTAAGGTCAAAAGATCACAAACACAAACAAGTATATACAATCACAATATAACCACAAAGTATGGCTCAAGTGAGCAAAGTGAAAATGGCATTAAAGTAAACAAGTTAAAGGGTATGAATAATGACAAAATCAATAAAGACTTAAAATTAAAGTGCATTAAAGTAAATGGCTTGAAATTAAATGTTAATTGTTAGTGGATTAGAGGTTAGTATTGCTTTTGCTTTTTTGTTTGTTTTAGTCATTCTTTGGAGAACACTCAACCCACTACTCACAAGCATGAATCCTTGAACCAAGACATCTTCCAAAGGAAGGAAAAAAGGCCAAGTTTCCACACAATACCATGAAAGAGGGGAGACTTACAATCTCACTTACTAGAATGCTATGCCTTTGGGTCAAAATTTAGCGCTATGTTAAGCAATCGTAATTGGACTTGTGTAGAAGTCACAACTATTTGAGGCTGGGCAATAGAAATTTTAATATTAGTGCATGTTAGAGATATGGTATTATGAACCATACTCCTAAAACATACCACACTTAAAAGAAAATGCAAAAGGAGTGGACCTAATCTCATCCATACTTATGTTGATTTTGCAATCAACTAGCCTTAGGATATTGAGATATCATAGGTCCGTGAGATGAATGAGAAGAGAATGGGATTTAGATGAAAAGGGAGGGGAAATGGAATCAACACAAATTGGTCAAAGGAAGACTTTTATCAAATTAAAATCAGCCATTCATTTTGGGAGATGAAATGTACATTTCATCAATCCCCTAAATCCAATGATTTTAACTCAACAAAGTCAAATCAACCTTGATCAAGGCCCAACAACACAAGTCAAACTCAACAAGTCAATATCAAAAGCTCAACACAATTTATTTTGCATTTAAACAATTAAAATCAATTAAAATACACATTAAATTCAATTATGGTTGGTCAAAATCCTAAAACCTCATCAAAACACCAAATAAATGGCCATGAGATTTATCATAGGTCAAACAAGGTCAAAGGAGAAAAAATATAATAATTTTTGGAAACTTAAAACTATTTTTAACCAATTAAAAATATTCACAAAAATAATTAAATCATGAAAAATATTAATAATGATCCAAAAAATGATTTTAATTCAGAAAATGAAAGAGAAATTTATTTAGATTTTTTTGGTGAAAGTCTCATATTTTTTGGATCAATATTAAAATTAATATGAATTAATGAAACTAAGCTAAATTAAATGAAAATCAGAAAATAGCAAAAAACGTGGACCACTTGATCTCCCTCATTAATTGAGGTGGCATATCAAGTGGTCCTCAGCGCGCGTTCCACAGTGGACACTAGTCAATGTGCTGCAGGGATGGTATTTAAAACCAACACACGAGATTAAAACATATTGCAAGGATCCTATGGTCTGAGACGTGCCAACACACGGCCGGAGCTGTAACTCCAGTCTTCTTCTCCGGTGGACCTCACCGGACTGGTCCACCTTTAACCATCACCAAAATAAAAAAGGAGGACATGAATCTCAAAATAGTCGAGATTCAAACAATGGAAATCCTCAAGGTTATCCTTTGAATGAGAGGGTTTGGAGTCGGGGATTCAAAGCTGGCGCGTCGGGTCCCTCAATTCAGAGTACAAGGGTCTCTATTTATAGGCCAAATGATTATTATTCACACACTTGAATCAAAGTTCCAAAAATAGCAATGTTCATTGCATGGATGCATGGGCGTGTGATAGGCCCATGTAATCACCTCTTCAGGTCCAAAAATGAGTACAAACATTGCTGAAGTCACATTGGTAAGCCATGCAATTGTGTATGAGGAATGCAAGTTCAATTATGCCAAATGGTGATCCAAGTTTAAGCCATGCGCAAGTCACTCATACTTTGTCCAAATGGGATGAAATTGGACTTTTTGTAAAGTTTAGATCAAGAGGAACAACTTTCATGCTAAACACTTTGTCATTTGAAGCTTGGATCATGATGATTTTTAAGGTGGAAGTTGGGAAAATCAAACATATAAAAAAAATTCTAAGTGTCAAGCCATATGTTCACTTATTCCACCTTGGCTAATTTTTTATATGAGCTTCAAATGAGAAAAGTTCCTTCATCAAAGTTGTATCTATCTCAAATTCCTTAAAAATGGTAACAAATTTTCCCTCATTGGGATTTATCATGAAGGAGTTATGCAATTTTGAAGTTGAGGAAAATCATTTGTTCAATGGCATTGGTCCAAAATGACCTATAATGTCTCCTCATATCACATACATATAAAAGTCGAATTTGATCTTCCTCTAAACATTAAGGTTGAAGTAGAAATCTTGAATTTAATCATGAAACTTGAATGGATTTCATCTCATAAAAATTGAGCAAGTTGTGGTCTTGGGAAGTTGACCTCCAAATTAGAGTTTAAAGAAAATGACCTATAATCTTTCACCATATAAAGTGAATTTACAAGAAAAACTAGCTCTTGACCTCAACATGAAAGTTGTTTGTAATGTAATTTCGAGTAACGTTTCTCTTGGAATCATTTTCATATGACAAATATTGTAGGAGATAGGGTCTAGGGAACCCCAGTTTTGATCAGTTGACTTCCTCTGGTCAACCACCATGAGCCAACTTGCTAGCTTGACATTATCTTGACTTTTGGGACTCATGAAGGATCATATATGCATAATATGATGAAATTTAAAGTATCCCTTGAAATATTTGATCAATTGTTGAAGAAGCTTGTTGAAAAAGTTACATAAGATACCCAAATGAACTAGGGTTTCCAAGGCAAACCAACTCCAAACTCTTGATGAATTCTTGATCAAAATAACACGTGAAGATAATGGGGATCCATATATGATACTTAGATCTATAGTACACCAATTCTTGATTTAACTCCTTGCATTGAGGGTCTTGAACCCTAGATATGAGTTTGATAGATCAAAGGTGAGCATGTGCCCTACCTACAAAAGAGTTAGATTATATAAAGATATATTTTTGGTATTTTGGTTAGTAAAAATAAAGATAAATGAAGTATGATACAATCAAATGTACTTGGTGATCTCTCCCAATGCAAACCCAATGGATGAGGGGTAAGAAGGATGCCAAGGTGTGATCCCAATGCTAATGCATATGATAAGATGACATGAGGGATCTTAGGGTCAAAATTGGGGTCTTACAACTGCCCCTATTTAAGGACGTTCTAACTAAGGAGATGAAGGTTAAAATCTTCGTATCGGCTCAGTAGAATGGACTTAAATAACAACATATATAAACAAATTTTGGTCCCTAAGAGACCTCGTGATGCATATGATATGAATGTTACAATAATCTATGTGGGGAAAATGTTGCCACAAAAGAATCTAGAGAGACTGAAAGTCCATAGGAGTATAACGCATTCCATAAGGAAAACTCACCGGGGAGACAGAGACTCTGAGGGGAATAAAGGGTTGTGCGTAGGCCAGGCTACGACTTAAAAACAACTGGGGGACTCGAGGGATTCCATGAAAATAAATCAATGGAAAGACTCAGGCGGGGAATAAAAGGACATCTGCGAGGGAAACAAGTAGGTCAGAACAAAGCTAAAATACTCGAGCCAAGCAAGAAACAACAATTTCACTGAGGAAATGCGCACTCAAACTCGACTGGGGAAGAAAAGATCTTCAACACATGAGGAGCAGAAATATATTCTCCATTATCGGTTACTGGACGAAGGGATAACAAGATCTGACAGGGAGGACATTTGTTACCGGTTAGGGTAAACATATCAAGGATGACTCGCTGAAGGCAACCAAGAGGTGTATTCATTACTGGTTACTGGGTAAGAATAAACTGTTGGGGAAAGGCCAAAATAGGATTTACAACTACCAGTTACTGGGTAGAAGACCAAAGAGAGAGAATATCTGTCACTGGTTAAAGTGAACTTATGAAGGATACACTTGAAGGAAAGAAAATCCATCATCGGTTAGGATGAACATATCAAGGATAGACTTTCCTGGGGATCCTAGGGAGAATATCCGTCACCGGTTAAGATGAACATATCAAGGATAAACTTCCTGAAAAAGTAGGGTTTACATCCATCGAAAACTGGATAGAACACCGAAAAGAGAATATCCGTCATCGGTTAGGATGAACATATCAAGGATAGACTCAGAGAGGAGAATTAGGAATTACATATATCAGTTACTGGATAGAATACCACCAAGATAATATCCGTCATCGGTTAGGATGAGCATATCAAGGATAAAGTCTGCAAAGGGGAAAAAACAGGATTTATAACTACCGGTTAATGGGTAGAAGACCACAAAGAGAAGGAAACCCGTCACCGGTCAGGATGAACATATCAAGGAATAACTCTCTAGGGAACAAAATAGGGATTACAACTACCTTTTACTGGGTAGAATACCAAAAAGAGAATATCCGTCATCGGTTAAGATCAACATATCAAGGATAGACTCAAGTAACGGAAGAAAATATCCGTCATCAGTTAGGATGAACATATCAACGATATACTTCCTAGGGAAACATGAAAATGAATCCGTTGGGGAGAAAAAGTTACTCTTGTCGGGTATTGGACAAAAGTGAAACATGAGAAGGATATTACCAGTTATTGGGTAACAGACTCTCATGAGACCCAAAGGCTTCTATCTAGGTAAGGTCTAGAAAGAAACGGTCAATCAAGGACTCAACCCAATGAGGATATAACTCAAGGGGAGTGGTTCCGTCCAGATACTCTACTGGGGAGGAAACTGAAATAACAATCATCCACGAGGAAATAACTTGGTGGGGAAAGAGAAAGGTTAAATTCTTTCTACTTAATGGGCTGACACTCTACAATTGAAAGAGGACAGACAAACCAAATCTGTATGGGGGAAAAGTATACCACCATAGCAGACGACCAAAATGAACAATGAATCACAAAGTGTAATAATGCAATAATGAAATTATATGAGTGTATATGTGTATATATATGATGATTATGTTGACAAAACGATCATGAAGGATACAAATGTCACTGGTTCGAATCATCGATACAAATCCCTAGTCAATCCCTACAGGAGGGAAACAATTGCTGGAGAGGAATCAAACATCTCGAAGGCTCAATCCTGGATGGGGAAAGCACAAGGAAAAGATCCGCTGAGGAAACTGCTATCAACTATGCGGGGAATTTTAGGTCACCACCATATCAAATGGAAGACAATCCTGCAGGGGAGAAACCACAAAAGCTGCTCAAAATCAGGATTAACTCTGACGACTTGCGGAGAAGAAAAATTCTGCCGAAACCGTGCAAACTGCCGAAATAACACGCCTACAACTCAAGGGAGGCCAATAAACTCGGCTGGGGAAACCAACAAAAATTCGGTTACTGAAATGCTGTCGGGGATGAAATAAGGATTATGCCCACTGCTTGGGGAGAATCAATAATGCTCCGCATTTAGGGCTTACCGCTCTTCAAACCGTTGTTGATATTCCTTTAAATTATATCGATTGCTTAAAGTAACTGCTTTTATATATTTAAGAAAATATGATTTTTATTAAAATTTAATTT
The DNA here is from genome assembly GCF_024323335.1 of Lathyrus oleraceus. Classification (NCBI taxonomy): domain Eukaryota; kingdom Viridiplantae; phylum Streptophyta; class Magnoliopsida; order Fabales; family Fabaceae; genus Lathyrus; species Lathyrus oleraceus. Next base: position 242,866,124 of record NC_066583.1, read on the forward strand.
CAAAAATGATCATAATAAAAATTTAAATCTATTTGGCTGAATTAAACAAGAGTAGAAACAATTGGATAAAAAGCTCAACTTTGTTTAATGGAATGGTAGTCTGTAAATGACAAGACTCCATAGATCTTTACAAAAGTTGAAAAATGGTAATTTACATGGAAAAGGGCTACATTGAATACAATGATCACTAATCCTTCTACAAACTTTCGATATCCACTGTGCTCTTGGTTTCGGTTGTAGATGATGAATTAGAATTGACCGATTTGCTCAAGAATGTCTTCAAAACTAAAGACCAGTAGGATGCAGTTACTTGCCATAATCCCTAATTTTTGCATAAATTTCCCCAAGGTGGGGTACTCAATTTATCAGGATAATTTTTCTATTTTTTGACTCTAACTTTTGCCTGGATCACCCTTTTGGGTTTCAATCCACCGAGACACTCATTTTTGCCTAAGCCTCCCTTTCAGGTTTTCAACTTAGCGAGCTGTTCTTTTTTTTAGGAGAAGTATTTCTTGACTGCATATGCGTTCACAGGACGAGTGAACTCTTCACCATCCATAGTTGTAAGGATCAAAGCACCGCCTGAAAAGGCTCTCTTAACAACATATGTGCCTTCATAATTAGGAGTCCATTTGCCCCTAGAATCTGGTTTGAAAGATAGAATTTTCTTGAGCACAAGGTCACCTTCTCTGAATACGCGAGGTCTAACCTTCTTATCAAAAGCTTTCTTCATTCTCTTCTGATATAAGTGACCATGACACATGGTAGTTAACCTCTTCTCTTCAATCAAATTCAGCTGGTCAAATCTTGTCTGACACCATTCAGCTTCAGTCAACTTGGCTTCCATCAGCACACACAATCTCAACCTCTACTGGGAGCACAGCTTCCATGCCATAAACAAGTGAGAAAGGGGTTGCCCCTATTGAAGTGTGGCTGGATGTACGATACCCATGCAAAGCAAATGGGAGCATCTCATGCCAATCCTTGTACGTACAACCATCTTCTGAATAATATTCTTGATGTTCTTATTTGCAACTTCAATAACCCCATTCATCTTAGGTCTGTAGCGAAAAGAATTATGATGTGTAATCTTGAAGTCTTTGCAAAGAGCTCCCACCATATTATTATTCAAGTTCGATCCATTATCAGTAATGATCTTACTTGGCACACCATACCGGCATATAAATTGATTTTGATAAACCTCACAACAACTTGCTTGGTTACATTTGTAAACGATGTCGCTTCAACCCACTTTGTGAAGTAGTCAATTGCCACAAAAATGAAACGATGTCCATTCGAAGCTTTAGGCTCAATCATACCAATCATATCAATTCCCTACATGGAGAAGGGCCATGGAGAGGAAATGACGTTCAACAGTGTCGGAAAAACATGAATCTTATCTGCATATATTTGACACTTGTGGCATTTCTTCACAAACTTGCAACAGTCAGATTCCATTGTCAACCAATAGTAACCTGCTCGCAACATCTTTTTAGCCATGGCATGTCCATTGGAATGAGTACCAAAGGAACCTTCATGGACTTCAGTCATCAATAAGTCTGCTTCGTGTCTATCCACGCATCTGAGCAGAACCATATCGAAGTTTCTCTTGTACAACACATCACCATTCAGGTAGAAATTACCGACTAATCTTCTCAAAGTCTTCATATCTTTCAAAGATGCCCTAGGTGGGTAAATCTTACTTAGGAGGAAACATTTGACATCATAATACCACGGCTTCTCATCTTTGATCTCTTCAACAACAAACACATGAGAGGGCCTATCAAGACGCATCATAGTCAAATTGGGGACTTCATTCAAAAACTTCACGATAATCATCGAAGCCAACGTTGCAAGAGCATCTGCCATCCGGCTTTCATTTCGAGGGATATGATGAAATTCAACCTTTGTAAAGAAAGTTGAAATCCTTCTCGCATAATATCTATATGGTATCAAACTGGGTTGATTCATCTCCCATTCACCTTTGATCTGATTCACAACCAAAGCCGAATCTCCGTAGACGTCCAAATACTTGATTCTGAGATCAATGACCTCTTCAAGCCCCATAATGCAAGCTTCATACTCAGCCATATTATTTGTACACTTGAAAGTGAATCTAACTGTAAATGGAAAATGCGTGCCTTGAGGAGTAATAATCACTGCCCCAATGCCATTATCATACTGATTAACAACTCTATCAAATACAATGCCCCAACGGGAACCAGGTTCTGGCCCTTCTTCAAGCAATGGTTCATCACAATCTTTCATTTTCAAGTACAAGATCTCTTCATCAGGAAAATCATACTGCACTGACTAGTAATCTTCAATCGGTTGGTGAGCCAAATGGTCAGCCAAGACACTACCTTTGATTGCTTTCTGAGATTGGTATTCAATATCATACTCTGATAAGAACATCTGCCAATGGGGAATCCACCCAGTTAAAGCATGCTTCTCAAAGTTATACTTGATTGAATACATTTTGAATATTAACTAAGTGGTATGATTCAACATATACTGACGCAGACGCTTAGCAGCCTAAGCCAATGCGCAACAAGTCTTCTCAAGCATAGAATACCGAGTCTCACAATCGGTGAACTTCTTACTGAGGTAGTAAATAACATATTCTTTCTTTCCAGTCTCATCTTGCTGACCAAGAACACAACCCATACTCTCTTCAAGCACAGTAAGATACATGACCAACAGTCTTCCTTCAACAGGCGGAAATAGAATCAGAGGCTCAAGCAGATATTCTTTGATAGTATCAAAATCTTTCTGGCAATCTTCGGTCCAATCGCAAGACTGATCTTTCCGAAGAAGCTTGAATATAGGCGCACATGTGGCAGTCATGTGTGAAATGAATCTTGAGATATAATTCAAGCGGCCGAGAAAACCTCTGACTTGCTTCTCAGTTTTGGGCGCATGCATCTCTTATATTGCTTTGACCTTGGTAGGATCAACCTCAATACCCTTCTCGCTGACAATAAAACCCAACAACTTACCAGAACGAACACCAAAAGTACACTTATTGGGATTCAAGCAAAGTTTATACTTCCTCAAACGCTGGACTAGCTTCAACAAATGCTCAACATGTTCCTCTTCATCAATGGATTTAGCAATCATATCACCAACATAGACTTTGATCTCTTTATGTATCATATCATGAAAAAGAGTAGTCATTGCCCTCTGGTAAGTTGCACCAGCATTCTTTAGACCGAAAGGCATCACTCTATAACAGAATATTCCCCAGGGTGTGATGAACATGGTCTTCTCCATATCTTCGGGTGCCATCTTGATCTGATTATATCTAGAAAATCCGTCCATAAATGAAAAAACTTTGAATTTAGCTGTATTGTCTACCAACATATCAATGTGTGGCAGAGGAAAATCATCTTTCAGACTGGCTTTATTCAAATCTCTATAATCAACACACATGCAGACTTTTCCATCTTTCTTAAGAACATGCACAATATTGGCCACCCATTACGGATACTCAACAGTAATAAGGAAACCAACATCGATCTGCTTCTGCACTTCTTCTTTGATCTTCACTGCCATATCGGGATGAGTTCTCCTCAATTTCTGCTTGACTAGCGGACATTCCGGCTTCAACGACAATCTATGCTCCACAATATCATAATCCAACCTAGGCATGTCTTGATAGGACCAAGCAAACACATCTAAATATTCTCGAAGAAGATCAATCAACGCTTTCTTAACTTCTAGGCACAGTCGAGACCCAATCTTGACTTCCTTCACATCATCCCCGGAACCCAAGTTGACTAACTCAATCTGCTCTTCGAATGGCTGAATGGTTTTTTCCTCGTGCTCAAGTAGACTAGACAATTCATCAGATACTTCTTCATCATTTCCTTCCTCGGCCTCAAACACAGGGAATTCAAAGTTTGACGAAGCAGTATGATCATTGTATTCGATGGGTTTAGAAACCAACTTGCATAATGATTTGATATTTTGATTTTAGATAAGTGATTTGGTGACCAAATATTATACAGATGGATAAATTATGTTTTATTTATGTTTTTTGTGATTACCATTTTTCAGAAAAGCAAAAAGTAAAAATAAAACATCATAGATGTGGATGAATAGAATTATATTTTATTAATAATCAAAATTGAAAATGCCAACAATGTTCACTTCTCCCTTAGGCATAGGAGAAGGATTTTCAAAAACAATAAAAGAAATTAATTAGAACGATACATAATAATAGGAACATCGACAACAGTCCAATTATTGCAAGCTTTTCCATGCGTCACAAAATTGGTGCAATATTCATCTTCACCACCCTCGATCACGGCAGCTAAGCGTTGTTCATTACCATGAATGAACCCTCCGTTATGGAAACTGGGTTGCACATCTTCAGCTCTAATCTCGGATGAACCTTGTTGGAATCCCAAACTGGCTCTGCTCTTGTTCTCGGTGACCTCTACCATCTGACCCCACTGATCAGAAATACCATCTTTAACAATCTTCTGAGTGTTTTTGAAGGAGGACATGGGTGTCCTAACTCTCTTTTCCTCAACAATAGATAGAGCTTGGAACGAATTTCTATCCTCCTCCTCAGCTTCTATGTAAGAGAAAGACAACATGTGGCTTACCAACAAAGCCTTCTCCTCACGGATGATAACAAGCTTTCCATTCTTGACAAACTTCAACTTCTGATGTAGTGTTAACGTAACGACTCCTACCTCATGTATCCATGGCCTTCCTAACAAGAAGCTATAGGCCGGGTGGATATCCATTACTTGGAAAGTAATTTAGAAATCAATCAGACCTATCTTCACAAGAAGGTCCACCTCACCAATCACAGTCTTGCGAGAACCATCAAATGCCTTGACGATCACGCCATTATATCTCATCGGAGCTCCTTGATACGATAATCTGGACAGAGTTGACTTGGAAAGTACATTCAACAAAGAGCTGGTGTCAACCAACACATTTGAAAAAGCATCCTCCTTGCAGTTCATTGAAATGTGCAACGCCAGATTGTGATTTCTACCCTCCTCATGGAGTTCTTCATCACAAAAGCTCAGATTGTTGCAGGAAGTGATGTTAGCCACAATATGATCAAACTGATCCACCGTAACATCATGTTCCATAGAAGCTTGCTCCAACACCTTTTGCAATGCTTCTCTATGCGCTTCAGAGTTCATAAGCAGAGACAACACTAAAATCTTGGAGGGAGTTTGGAGCAACTGCTCCACCACATTAAACTCGCTCTTCTAGATTAATCGGAGTACCTCATCATCATCATTAGGCTTCAGACCACTGGATTCACCAGACTGACATCTTGGAGCACTAATCGGATCAACTGCAGGTACTTTAACTTTCTTACTGGAAGATACATCTTCTACATTCTTTGGGAACACAGGCCCAAAAACACGACCACTAAGGGTCACCTTCATAACATCAATAATGCTCACAACAGAACTGGTCATAGGTAAAAGAACCTCTTGACCATTCTCTAACATAGTCGCATTATACTGATACAAAACAACTCTATCGGATGCATATGGGATTGGGCCCGCTAACCATATTACCAACGATGATACCGATCTGTTGACGTTGTTACTGCTGCTACTGTCAAATTGAATCACCACTCTCTCTGGTGTCTTGAATATATGAACTATTACATTCACATCGTCACCCAAGTGACTAAACTAAATAATTTGGATCATACCTTCATCCATCAACCTCTGGATGTCTCTCTTCACAACTACACAACCTCAGGGGTTAACACTGCAAATTGCACAACCATCATGGTCATGCTCACAATCACTTACCAAACAGATATCTTTAGGCATCGTCACCAAGGACCTTCTAATGAAACAGACATCATATACCTTGAACTCTCCAAGACAACCATCTACCATTTTGACAGAAGGGTTACCATGAGTAGGTAGTGGGTTAGCTTTGACATTCGGTGTACGGTCCTCAAAGGACACCATCCCACTTTTGAACAACTTCTAGACTTCGTACTTCAGGGGGTAACAGTTCTCAATATCATGTCCAGGAGCCCCTTGGTGAAAGGCACAGTGAAACTCTGGCTTGTACCATCATGGAAGTGGTTCTAGAATCTATGGAGGGTTTATCGATTGCAGAAGGTTCTTGAGAACCAATGATGGGTATAATTCAGCATAAGACACAGGGATAGGGTCGAAAGAGACCTTCTTCCTTTCAAAATTCTGTTGTTGTTGATGATTATTATTGGTGTTGTTGTTGTAGTTGATTGTTCTTTGCGGTGGCTGTTGTTGACATTGTTGTTGGACTGGAGTTGATTGATTGTTGGAAAATACTGGATTATAGATGATACTTGATGGTGGTATTGACGGGGTTGTGGACTTCTTCTAACATGAGGCCTCCTCTTCCTCCCAACCGATACATCATTAGTCTCTCCTTCTTTCTTTCTGGCAAACCCACTACCGTACTTCTTTCTAGATGAAACCTCCTTTTTAGATAACCGTCCCTCTCGGAAACCTTCCTCTAGTCTCATCCCCATGTTTACCATTTCGGTAAAATCACTGGGGGGCACTAGAAATCATATGCTCATAGTAAAATGAGCTCAGGGTCTTGAGAAAAATCTTGGTCATCTCTTTTTCTTCCAAAGGAGGGGTAACCTGAGCGGCAAGCTCTCTCCATCGCTGAGCGTACTCTTTGAATGTCTTCTTATCCTTTTGAGACAATGAACTCAATAGGTCCCTATTCGACACCATATCCATATTATACTTGTACTGCTTCACGAAATCCTCACCCAAATCATTGAACGTGCGGACACTCGCACTATCCAAACCCATGTATCACCTCAGAGCGGCACCAGTCAGACTGTCTTAGAAGTAATGAATCAGTAACTGATCATTATCAGTTCGCGTCGACATCTTTCTAGCATACATGACGAGATGACTGAGTGGACAGGTATTCCTTTTATACTTTTCAAAGTCAGGGACTTTAAACTTCATCGGGATTTTAACATTGGGAACCAAGCAAAGTTCCGCAGCACTCTTACCAAACAAATCTTTTCCCCTCAAGGTTTTCCACTCCTTTCGCAACTCAAGGAATTGGTCTTTCATTTCATCCATATTTTCATAAACATCCGGACCCTCAGACGGCTCAGAATGGTAGATGGTATGCTCAACACGAGGCATAGTATGAACAATCGGTGGTGGCACAGACATGACCGGGCTAGATGTCGGTATGGAAGCAAAAGTATGCGCAAAACCCTCAGGCACAAAGTTGGGTGGCATTCCCCAGGGGAATCCGGCAGGCACGGCAGGGGCGAATTGAATGGCAGGCACGGTTGAAGAAACAACCTTTGAAATGACCGTCCTCTGAGGAGGAGGAGGAGTTGCAGGCGTTGGAGAAGATTGACTTTGAGCAGCTAGGAATGACTCCATCATGGAAGTCAGACGGGCGATCTCGTCCTTCAAGTCTCTGTTCTCTTGCTCTAGATGTTCCATGATTCGCGGATGATTGGCGCGGATATTGTATCGATGAGTCATCTTGGCTGAAGCATAGAAGAATAACCAATAAAACATCTGACGAAAGTGAAACCTGTATGCAAATGATGCATGAAATGCAATGCTTGATTGTTTTTATTTTCAAGGAGCTTACTATTTTATTTGCAAAAATATAATAATAATAACAATCGAAACAATTTTGATTGACCATAAAATCTCTTTTATTTATATAATTGGAAGGATTACACTGAGTACAATTTTAGAAACCAAAAATATAAAAATACAAGAGAAAAGGAGACTAGTCATCCTAAGGATCCCTAACAACAATGTCAGAAGATCTAACTGCAGGCGCGTACTTCCTTCGGATGCGTCGAATCTCAGACTCAAAAGAAGTCTTCATCTGAGTCTTCTCGAGAACAAGCTGATCAACAATCTTCTTCCAAGCAATGGAAGGCTGAGGCATACTAGAGGAAGATGAAGCCTCTGGATCTTTCTGTATCTTCATTACTCGGTCTTCAAGAAGCTCAATAAGTGCATCTTTGTCCTTAGACTCGAGCTGGAACTCCTCATGCTTTCTGCTCAAAGCATGGAAGCGCTTTTCCCACATATCTTTCTCTTGCTTCATCTTGGCGAGTGCCTCTTCCAACTCCTTTATATCTTGGTTAGGGAGAGTTGATGGCTCAACCACAACCATAGACATAGGTCTCTCACAAGTATAAGGCATCTTCAATTCCAAAGCTCTTTTCTTCATCCAAAGAGTGTAAGCTTCCAAATCTACACAGTTGCACGCACCAAGCTCGGATCTTCCTTTCCTATGTACATTATGCCAAGCATGCACAATCTTCTGCTTCAAATGTTGGGGATCTTTACCCTCTTGATAGAAAATACCTTCTAACAAAGTGTTATTAGGCTTGTCTCTCAAGGGGAACCCAAGTTGACGACGAGCCAAAGTAGGGTTGTAGTTGATTCCTCCTTGTGTACCAATGAGAGTTACATTAGAGAATTCACCACAACAATCAATAATCTCCAAGCTATTAAATGATGAATCATACCAAACTATATCATAATTAGTGAGAGACATAAGTCTCTGAGACCACCGTAGACATTGCTTGTTCTCCATAAAAGCAGGCGACTGAGGTAAGTGCGAAATAAACCACTTGTACAAAAGAGGAACACATCACACAATAGTTCCACCCCCTTTAGAATTCCTTAGATGCAAATAGAAGTACATATCTCCCAACAAAGTAGGCACATGATTCCCAATCAAGAAAATTCTAATGGCGTTAGCATCAACAAAACCATCAATGTTAGGGAACAAAGCCAACCCATAGATGAGCAACACAAAGATAGCTTCAAAAGCATCCACACTACCGGCTTAAGCAAAGGTAGTAGCTTCCTTGATGAGGAACTCAGAAGTCAACCCAAACATTCCTGCTTTCTTCACCCAATGAGCCTCAATCTCTGATTTCTTCAAGTGAAGAGCTTCAGCTATGATAAGAGAACTGGGAATCTCTTCCAATCCACTAAACGACACTTTGTCAGAAATAGGTATTCCCAAGAGACAAGTATACTCCTCCAACATAGGCATAAGCTGATAGTTAGGAAAAGTGAAGCAATGGTAGAGAGGGTCACAAAACTGAACCAACACACTCAAGAGTCCTTCAACAACATCAGCAGATAACATAGATAGAAGTTTCCCATAACGTTGTTTGAAGTCCAAGGGATCTAATACAAAAGATGATAGCTTCCTTAACTCTTTCAAATCCTGACATATGAAATTGTACTTCTTAATGTTCCTTCGTCCACAATCCATGGTCTGAAAATATTTGCAAATAAGACCTCAGTTCCTTGAAATTATTTTTTGGTGTGATGAATGTTTTGATGCTCATGAATGCAACAATCACAAACAAGGGATCACACACAAGGCAAACAAATAAAGGTCAAAGGATGAATCAAGTCATTGTCAAGATCAATCATCCATTTTGGTGGCTTATGGTTTTCACCTTATCAACACCCAAGTTCCATTGATATTGACAAGACTCGATTGGATCAACCAAGAATCAAGCTTTGTTGTGAGTCACGAGCATGGAGTCTGGGTAAGAACCATCCCGAAGGAGTGTACTAAGGATAAAACCTGTAGATCATGTTCTAAAAAGTTCCAGAGTCTTAATTCCATCTATCGAATATTACAGGTTAGGATGACTGTCTCATCAACCCATAATATTCTTAAGAGAAACTCGTTTGAATGTAGTATCGCGTAACAACTGTTATCAAATCTACACTTGGACATTCTCCGCACTACGTCCTAAATAGGCCAAGATGGGTTAAATGTTCTACGATCCTTAGCTTCTCGGACCCCAAATCAGAGAGAGTAATGCCTAACCACAAATAACTTGTGTGACATCAATAACTCCAAAAGGGTCTCCACTGAGTAGATGGGTCTCAATCCAGCTTGTTAAGGACTACTCCACACAAGTCGAACATGACTATACCATCCTCCTATCTTAATTGCACTCAAGTTCGGGTTAGAACTTATCTCACCACTCAAAGATCACCAAGCACAACAAGCAGATTATATCATACAAACAAATATACATACATCAAATATACAATTATATACACGCAAAAAGTAGGCTAAACCCACTGGAGACTACTCCCCATCAGAGTCGCCACTTAATTTCTATAGCGGTAAATTCATGACCACCAAGCTATGGATAAGTTAGACGTCAATTAAACCAGAGTCGCCACCGTGATTTTATTATTTCCAAGGGAAAAGGGAAAAGTATGAATAAAACCTGTAAGAACCTAATTTTTACCTTAAGATCCCTCATGGCATCACATCATTGCTCATTGAATTTTGCCTCAAGGATCATAGCATCTTGGCTCCTTACCCTAGGTTTGGGAACTTGTGTGAGTTGGTTTGAGACCACCAAGCGTGCTTGAATTGTATATTATTGCTTTTCTTATTTTTTTTACTAACCAAAAGCACAAAAATATGCCACTAACTTGTTTTGTTTTGAAGCTTAAGCAGTCAGGTGATCCAAGGCTCTTAGGAGGCCCCTATGCCCATTGAAGTGGCCAGATGAAGATGAAAGCAAGCATGACAATGGTTTCCAAAGTTCTCAATCATCATATATGTTTCCCAAGTATCTCAATTTGTCAATTTGATCAGGATAAACCAAAAGGCTTGAGGATTGTTTCCCAAGGAAACCCTAATTCAACTGTGCATTGACTGTGCCTTGCTCATGAAGCCACCTCAACCTATGATCAAATTCAATAAAGGGAAGTTATTTCATTCATAATTTTATGCATATATGAGCCTATGTTAGTATCCTTAATCATTCATTCATCAAGATTTGAGGTTTGGACTTGAGAAGTTGACCAGTCAAGTCATCTAGCTATTTTGAAATCCACTGAGACCTAACTTTTGATGTGTTTTTCAAATGAATATGACCTCAAGAGGAACAATGTTATTAAACACCATATGAACAACTTTCATGTTCATCAAAAATCCATTTGAAACTTGGAAGGTCATCATTCATTTCAAAACATTATTGGTCATTTTAACTGAAACCCTAATTTTGGGTCAAATTCCCAAGGACATAACTCACTCATTTTTTATGATTTTGGGGTGAAACCAAGTGAATTGGAAATTTTATGATGTCTAATTAAAAATTTATGTTGGACAAAATTTCATAATCCTAAAGGAAACACATGTGATAATACAAACATTATAGGTCACTTTGGACCAAAGCCATTGAATCTTGAAAAAGTCCAACTTCAAGTGCCCATAACTTTCTCATTAAAAATCTAAATGATGCAAAATTTAAGTCCAATATAATTTTATTGAAACGATTTAAAACTTTTATGTTGGAGGTTTTTCCATTTGAGGCTCGCATCATTGAAACATAAGGGCTTGAAGTTGGTCACTTTTGGCAAAATTTTCAAGTACATGTTTTGTACATCAACCTTCATGGCCAGTTTTCACAATTTTCCAAGCTCCAAATGGATTTTTGTACAACATAGATTTTGTTCCTTATGTCAAGACCTTTCCAAACATTACTCACATGCCTATGTTTGGATTTTCCAAATAGGACTTTCAAAGAGAGGAACATTTATGACTATTTATGCATTTCATGATGAAACTTCATACACAAGCAATTGTAATGCAAACCACACGTTCAAACCTCCTCCAAATCATTTCAGCATTCATTTTCATTATATTTTGGGCCTCACATGCGCCTGTACAGGCCCATGCATGGAGGACCCAATTCTCATGCACACGAGTTCCATTCCCTTGCCTTGCACTTTCATCTATAAATAAGATGCTTGCTTCATTGAATAATCAATCTGAAGGCGCCTGAAGCCCTGTTGGAATTGAATCCTAACCTCACTCCAAAGGAATTTTAAATTTTCACTTCTCTTTTCAAGCTTGAATTTCAACTTCCTTGGTTGATCTTCAGCTTCCAATTCCTAAGCCTTGCATCATCATCACTTCAAGATCAAGCTGCAATCAAGAATTGGAGTGGATCGTGTTCATCAAAGTTGCACTTCAAAGGTTTACATTTGAACTGTTTTGCTTCGAATCTCACCATATATTGTGCATTGCTTGTGTTGGTTTGGTTTTCTGAAGTCCTCGTGTGAGAGGCAAGTCAATGGTGGCTTTAATTTCATGAATTGTTGCTCTGCAGATTGAACACCTAGATTTTCAACCTCAGATTTCTCCTTCCATAGGGATCTTGAGTGAAAACTAAGGTTACAGGGGTGATGTACATCACCCCAGCTTTAATTTGGTATAAAGATCGTTTGATTTGGTTGAGGTTGCAAAACCTGCAACTGGTGGCCGGATTTAGTGAGCTCACCGGAGAAGACGGTGGTTTCCACAACCGTCCCCACGTGGAAGTCCCTTTGCCCTTGGATCCATTAGCCATGATCTAATATGAGCCTTTGTTATGTTTGACTTTATTTAATTGTGTTTGCTTCGCGTTTGATTGGGGAACACAATGAGCGCGCGCTTCATGGCCTTAGGATCATCCACGTCAATTAATGAATGATGATCCTACGCTTCCTGATTTTTCTATTTTTTCTAATTTCTATTTTATTTTCTTTAATTCCATTTATTTTCAAAAATTCATAACTCTTTTATTTGGAATCACAAAAATATGGGACCAATTGCAAAAAAAATCTCTTAAATTCTAGTTTCATAATCTGATTTTTAATTATTTTATTCCATTTAATATTTTTTGTGAATTATTTTGTTTTTGATTGTTTTTAATTCATTTTAAATACTTTTTGATATTCAAAAATGCGAAAAATATTTTCTTAATACATATGGATGATGATAAGTCTATGAAAAATATTCTCATCAATTTCTTAATTGATTTGAGATTTTAGTCCATTTGTATTATTTTTCTTCATTTTTAATTGTTTAAAAATAGTTTCTGTTTTCAAAAAATGGTGAGAAAATTTGTCAAACCTAGTTTGACTATGTTAGACTTATGATGATCCAATTGGACTTATCCAAGTTGATTGAATTGGATTTGAAGTTTGACCATGATTTGTCCATTTTATTTTATGTATTATTTTAATTCCAAAAAATACCAAAAATATGTTTGACCTTTATTGACTTCTAATCTTCATTTCACTTCTGTTTACCATTGATTGATGTTGATTCCATTCACATTTTATCATTTTGTTTTGGTTATGTCATTTGAATTTTCACTTTGTACATTCCATCTTTATCTTTCATCTTCTTCTTTTTCTTTTGACCAATGAGTTAATGATTTGTGGTTAGCCTTGACATATGAGGGGCTTAACCTTCTTTGATCCAAATCAAATTCAACTTGATCAAAGATCAAGTGAATTGCTTTGTGTTCAAGATAGGTTGCTTCTTGGTCAAGCAAAGAACCTGAAATCCATACAAGGTCGTTCTTCTTTTCTTTTGGCATGACAAGTTGTAGGAGCTTGGCTTACTAGTCATGATCTCTAACTTGTGTTTATTTGCCTATAGTTTTATTGACCGGCCTCAGATAGGTGTGACTACTACATTAGTCCACTTACGATTGCTTAACATAGCGCTAAATTGCCTTATGGCACACTAACACTAACTACTAATTACTAACTTTTAATTCAAGCATTTAATTCTTGCAATTTACTTTAATGCAATTTAATTTCTTGCTCATTTATTCATATTGTCTTTTCCCTTTTCTCATTTGAGCTCATGTTTATGTTTATGCCATTTGCCTTTTGCTCACTTGAGCACATTATTGTGTAAATATACTATTGCCTTGTGCTTGTTTTGTCTTTGTTTGTGTGAACCCAATGCAAAAAGGAGAAAGGACTTAGAATTAGGACCTCACCTATGCTTAATGGAGTTCAAGAGCAACTAGGCCTCATGCCTTTAGAATGCTAAATTTGTTGAAGAGCAACTAGGCCTCATGCCTTTAGAATGCTTAATCTTGAAGATGACTTGAAAGGACCCCTAATCTAAACTCTCTTTGCCCATTCCTCTTATTGCATTGTGAACTTTTTGATTGTTTGTTCTTGTGTGATAGGGATTCCAAACTTGAACTAGCTAGAAGGACCATTGTCATGAGCATCCAAGTTAAGAGAGACAAGCCCAATTGGAAGATCCTAGGAGCTTGATTGAATATTTGTTTGATTGCTTGAGTTAATTGCTAAGTCCAAAGGAAAGGAGCATCTTGGATCATCTTCATGATCTCAAGAAAGGAACTCCAAGGGTTTTATTCTCTTCTCTCATCTTTGCATGTTTAGGACTAGCCCTTCTCTTCTTCTCTCCACTCTAACCCAAGCCAAACTCATTTTGTGCAAACATTGAAATTGTTTTCAAAATTAGAAACATAGGCCATATGCCTTTGATTTTTCAAACTCCTCTCATTAATACTTATTTTGGATGAATCTTAAGTCAACTTTGACTTCATTTTGCAAATACTTCTAACTTGTAAATACAACTCACCTCAAGTGATTCTTTTTTGTGGTTCCAATGGCCACCTTTGTTAAACCTTTTTCATAAACATTAGCCATAGGTTTGAGTTATCATAGTGGTTGATGTAAACCTCACCTCTTCCTTAGTGATTGGACTATAAGTCTTCCATACTTATTATAGGGTGGATCCCTCACTAGTATGTTGAAGCTCTCCTCACATGGTGGATTGTTGGTTTAGGTTGAGTTTTCTCCCTTTTATAACAAAAGACCTTAAGGCTTTTGATCAAATCAATTCACCAATATTTTGAGATTTTTTACCCCGAACTACGAGGTTTTGATCCTACCTTTGTGATGGTACGTAGGCAATGGGTTTATCCATTCAAACAATAAAATTGTAAATAATTTGTATATTCTTTTCTCATCTCCCCAATCATGTTTGCACAAATATTTTCATAAATACCAACCTACCATACAACTTTGCAAAAAGGGCTCTCTTAGAGTACTAAGGATTTTTTGGATGCTTAAAACCTTCCCATTGCATAACCAACCCCCTTACCCAGATCTCTGACATTTTTATTAGTTTTTGATTTGATAAAACTTCTCGGTTTTTGTTCGCTTTCTAACCTTTCCTTTGGATAAATAGAAGTGCGGTGGCGACTCGAATTGTATGCTTACTTTTGATTTAGTCAATAAATCTAAAGGTAACGAATACCCCGCTACAAAACCCAAAAGATAAGAAGTTTTCAAATCAAAACTAATAAAATTCCAGAGATTACAGGTAAGGGGGTTGGTTACACAGAGGGAAGGTGTTAGCACCCAAAGTGTCCTAGGTACTCCTAGGGAGCCCTTTTTTGCGTGCATATGTGTTTTTGTATAAAATGATGTTTGCAATAAATAGAATGGAGGGATGAGAAAAGAATTCATTAATTATATTTTTGTGTTTGACAAGACCTTCGGACTTGTGCCTACGTACCAATATAAAATGAGGGATCAAAACCTCGTAGTTCGTGGTAACAATTTAAAAGTGATTGCATTGATTTTAACAAAAAAAATAAGTTTAACAAAGGCACAAAAAGCCTAAAAAGGTTTGAATGAGTGTTAGTTCTTTTTGTCTTTTGAAATTTTAAGTCAAGTATAGTTAAGTTCATTTACAAATTTGATTAAGAAAAGAGTTTTTAAAATGCAATAGCATAAGGTCAAAGTTTCTAATTTGCAATATGGTCTAAGTTTAGAAAACACAAGCAAATAAGATTTTAAAAGGAGGGAGAGATTTGAAATTAAAGAAGTGGGGAGGAGATGAAGAGACTAATCCTAAGCAAAAATTTAAAAGTTAAGATTTGAAAAGATCTGACCAATGAGATGCAATCCAATAGACAAGAATGTCATATAGAAACCCAAATTTCCCTTGGACTTTAGAATCAAGCAATATCAATACACAAATAGCAAGGTGAAGAGCAAGGCATCAAATAGAGATAGCCACTTCCAATCTTAACAACTTTATGATCTTCTTCATAATCTTCCATGTATCAGATGACTTCAGGGATAGACTTTAGACATAGGTTCAAAGTAACAACTTCAATAAGACCATGTAGCATATGAACTCAAATGGGATCACAATACTTGCATCAGATGAAGTTCACTTCACAAGCACTTGGTTTCATGAAAATTGGCATTGGCCAAGTCCTTTTGCATAGGGAGTGTTGCCTAATTCTAAGTCCAATGTCTCATATCAAATCCAACAGTCCACACAAATATCTTTTTTAGGGTTTGTTGTTATTATGTATATTAAGGTCAAAAGATCACAAACACAAACAAGTATATACAATCACAATATAATCACAAAGTATGGCTCAAGTGAGCAAAGTGAAAATGGCATTAAAGTAAACAAGTTAAATGGTATGAATAATGACAAAATCAATAAAGACTTAAAATTAAAGTGTATAAAAGTAAATGGCTTGAAATTAAATGTTAATTGATAGTGGATTAGAGGTTAGTATTGCTTTTGCTTTTTTGTTTGTTTTAGTCATTCTTTGGAGAACACTCAACCCACTACTCACAAGCATGGATCCTTGAACCAAGACATCTTCCAAATGAAGGAAAAAAGGCCAAGTTTCCACATAATACCATGAAAGAGGGGAGACTTACAATCTCACTTACTAGAATGCTATGCCTTTGGGTCAAAATTTAGCGCTATGTTAAGTAATCGTAATTGGACTTATGTAGAAGTCACAACTATTTGAGGTTGGGCAATAGAAATTTTAGTATTAGTGCATGTTAGAGATATGGTATTATGAACCATACTCCTAAAACATACCACACTTAAAAGAAAATGCAAAAGGGATGGACATAATCTCATCCATACTTATGTTGATTTTGCAATCAACTAACCTTAGGATATTGAGATATCATAGGTCCATGAGATGAATGAGATATTGAGACGAAGAGGGAGAGGAAATGGAATCAACACAAATTGGTCAAAGGAGGACTTTTATCAAATTAAAATCATTCATTCATTTTGGGAGATGAAATGTACATTTCATTAATCCCTTAAATCCAATTATTTTCACTCAACAAAGTCAAATCAACCTTCACCAAGGCCCAACAACACAAGTCAAACTCAACAAGTCAATATCAAAAGCTCAACACAATTTATTTTGCATTTAAACAATTAAAATCAATTAAAATACACATTAAATTCAATTATGGTTAGTCAAAATCCTAAAACCTCATCAAAACACCAAATAAATGGCCATGAGATTTATCATAGGTCAACCAAGGTCAAAGGACCTTGGAGAAAAAATTTCATAAATTTTGGATGCATGGGCGTGCGATAGGCCCATGTAATCATCTCTTCAGGTCCAAAAATGAGTACAAACATTGCTGAAGTCACATGGTAAGCCATGCAATTGTGTATGAGGAATGCAAGTTCAATTATGCCAAATGGTGATACAAGTTCAAGCCATATGCAAGTCACTCATACTTTGTCCAAATGGGATGAAATTTGAATTTTTGGAAAGGTTAGATCAATAGGAACAACTTTCATGTTGAACACTTTTTCATTTGAAGCATGGATCATGATGATTTTTGAGGTGGAAGTTGGGAAAATCAAACATATCAAAAAAACTTCTCAGTGTCAAGCCATATGTTCACTTATTCCACCTTGGCTAATTTTTTATATGAGCTTCAAATGAGAAACGTTCCTTCATAAAAGTTGTAGCTATCTCAAATTCATTCAAAATGGTCACAAATTTGACCTCATTTGGATTTAGCATGAAGGAGTTATGCATTTTTGAAATTGAGGAAAATCACTTGTTCAATGGCATTGGTCCAAAATGACCTATAATGTCTCCTCATATCACATGCATATAAAAGTTGAATTTTCTCTTCCTACAAACATCAAAGTTGAAGTAGACATATTTAATTTTATCATGCAACTTTAATGGATTTCATATCATAAAAATTGAGCAAGTTATGGTCTTGGGAAGTTGACCTCCAAATTAGGGTTTAAAGAAAATGACCTATAATCTTTCACCATAAAAAATGACTTTCCAAGCAAAACTAGATCTTTACATCAACATGAAAGTTGTCTGGAATGTCATTTAGAGTAACTTTTAGCTTGGAATCATTTTCATATGACAAAAATTGTAGGAGATAGGTGTAGCGGGGTATTCGTTACCATTAGAGATATTGACTAAATCCAAGGTAAACCATACAAGTTGAGTCGTCACCGCACTTCTATTTATCCAAAGGAATGGTTAGAAAGCGAACAAAAACCTAAAAGTTTTATAGAATCAAAAACTAGTAAAAATGTCAGAGATCTGGGTAAGGGGGTTGGTTATGCAATGGGAAGGTTTTAAGCACCCAAAACATCCTAGGTACTCCTAGGGAGCCCTTTTCACATTTGTTGTAAGGTCGGTATTTTGTGAGAAAAAAATTGTGCAAACATGATTGAAGAGATGAGAAGAGAATATACAAGTTATTTACATTTTTTGTTTGGATGGATAAACCCATTGCCTACGTACCATCTTAAAAAGATTAGGATCAAAACCTCGTAGTTCGGGGTAAAAATCTCAAAATAAGTTGGTGAATTGATTGGTCCAAAAGCCTTAAGGTCTTTTGTTATCCAAAGGAGAAAACTCAACCTAAAACCAAAAATCCACCATGTGAGGATAGCTTCAACATGCTAGTGAGGGGTTAACCCTATAATAAGCATGGAAGACTCATTGTCCATCACTAAGGATATAGGTGAGTATTATATCTACCTCAAGGATAACTCAAACCTAATAGCTAAAGGTTATGAGAAATTTTGATTAAGAAAGTGGCCATTGAAACCACAGAAGTATTTGAATGGGTTATATTTACCAATGAAAAGTATGTACAAAATATGGTCAAAGTGGATTTAAGGATTCAATTCAAAATAAGTGTTATGAAAAGAAAGTTTGAAAATCAAAAGCATAAGGCTTAGGTTTCTAATGTTGGAAAAGAAATGTTAAATGTTTGCACAAAAGTTTTGGCTTGGGTTAGAGTGGAGAGAAGAAGAAGAATGGCTAAAGTCCTAATCATACAAGAGATAAGGGATAGGAAGTAAGACCACAAATGGAGTTCCTCTCTTGAGATCATATTGATGATCCAAGTAGCTCCCATCCTTTTGAATATGCAAGCAAAATAATAGTAAGCTCAAGCAATCAACATAATCAAACAAGCTCTTGGCAAGATCTCCCATGGCTCTTAGATCTCTCTCTCTTAGAAGCTCATGGCAATGGTTCCTCTCTTAGGCCCAATGTTGGAATCCCTAGTACAAGAACACACACACACTAAAAAGTTCTATCAAACAAAACAAGAATGAACAAGAAGGAGTTTAGAAATTGGTCTCTTCCAAGTTCACTTTAGCATTTATAGCATTCTAAAGGCCCAATGCCTAGTTGCTCTTTGACTCCAAATTTTCATAGGGAAAGTCCTAAAGTCTAAGTCCATTTGTTCATTTCTTCGCATTTGGTCCACAACAATCAAAACAAAACACAGGCACAATGATATATACACAATTATGTGCTCAAGTGAACAAAAGGCAAATTGCATTAACATAAACATGTGCTCAAATGAGCAAAGGAAAAAGCAAATGAATAATATGTACAAGAATAGTAAATTGCATGAATGTAAAGAGCAAGAATTAAATGTTAATGGTTAATGGTTAGTGTTAGAGTTAGTGTGCCATAAGGCAATTTAGCGCTATGTTAAGCAATCGTACTTGGACTTATGTAGAAGTCACAACTATCTGAGGCCGGTCAATAATAATGTAGGCAACAACACAAGTTAGAGGTCTTGATTAGTGAATCAAACTCCAACAACTTGCCATGCCAAAAAGAAGATAAGAAATGATCTTGTATTGATTTAGGTTCTTTGCATGATTTAGGAAGCAATCTATCCTTAATGCAAAGCCATTCACTTGATCCATGATCAAGATGAATTAGATTTGAATCAAGGAAGATTAAACTTCCATAATCAATGCTAACCACCAATCTTTAACTCATTGATCAAAAAAAGAAAAAAAGAAGAAGAAGGAGAAGAAGATGAAGAATATTAAAGTGCATTAATGGAAATGGTATGTATTAATCAACAAATGTTGACCAAAGATAGGGAAGATCAAGGTCAAACAATAGAAAACAGAAGCAAGATGAAGATTAGAAGTCAAGAAACAAGTCAAATATTTTTGGCATTTTTAATATTTAAAATAAAACTTGAATTAAAATAATAAAGAAAGGACAAACTTCAAATTCACTTCAAATCAACTTTGAAAAGTCCAGGTGAATTATCCCAAGTTCAACAAGGTCAAACAAAGTTTGACAAAAAATTTCAGCATTTTTAGAAGTCAGAAACTATTTTAAATCAATTAAAAATGCATAAAAAATAACCTAATTGAATTAAAATCTCAAATAAATCTCAAATCAATTAATAAATTGATGAGCATATTTTTCATAGATCTATCATCATTCGAATAGGTTGGAAAAATATTTTTGTATTTTTTGAATATCAAAAACTATTTAAAATGAATTAAAAATAACCAGAAAAGAGAAAATTACTAAAAAATAGCAAATGACAAAATAAAAAATATTAAAAATCATTTTAAGAAACTAGAAATTAAAAGAGAAATGATGCAATTGGTTCCATAATTTTTGGACCAGTAATGAGAGAGATATGAATTTTAGAAATAAAATGGAATTAAAAGAAATAAAAGAAAAATAGAAATCAGAATTAAAAATAAGAAAAAAGGAGAAGCGTTGGATGATAGCTCATTAATTGAGCTGGCACATCACATGGCTCCTGAGTGCGCGTCCACCAAACACCAAGGTCAATGCAATCACACTTAGCCATTAATTAGGTCATAACATTGAGTGGATTAGATTGAATCTGGAAAAAGCAATGGACGGTCATGATCTGATCTGGAGACCAGACGGTGGCCAGCGCCACCGTCTTCTCCGGCCAACCTCCGGCCAAACCAGAATTTGCAGAAATTAAAACATCAACCAAAATGCACGATCCAGGTACCATACGAAAGGTGGAGTGATGTACATCACTCCTATGCCACTCAATTTCACTCTAGATCTCTAGATTGAGAGAAATCAGAGATGGAAGTTTTGTGGTGTTCAAGTGAACTCAATGATTTTCAAAAATTGAAAACACAATAATGTTGCCTCTATGTAGAGGACTTCAGATCACACAATAACAAAGCAAATGGAACAATATATGAGTTTGTTCGAAGCAAAATGCAGTTGAGGAAAACCTTTGAATTATGAGGAATTGAGTCAAGATCCTTGAGTTCTTTTGCAAACAACAAGCTCTATGGATCAAGGTGAAGAGGTCTAGGAACTTTTAGATCTAAGAAAACAGTCGAGGAAACTGAATTCTAGATCTGAAATTTTGAGAGAAAAGAGAGAGTTCCTTTGGTGTGAGGCTGGGATTTCAGTTGCACAACATGTAAGGCGCCTTAAGGTTGAGAAATTATGAAGCCAAGGCCTTGTATTTATAGATGAAGGGAGCTGCAAGCATGATCAAAACCATGTGCATGGGAGAAAAGGGCCTCCATGCATGGGCCTGTACAGGCGCATGGAGGGCCCAATTCTGATTGGAATGGAAAGCTTATATCATAATTAGATGGAATGGACGTGCAGAAGTAATGTAATGAGCTCATGCATGGCAATTGAAATGATTTTCACAAAATTCACTATTACATTGAAGCCTTCGAGAATGCCATGTCCAAAATCAAAATGCAACCTTATGACTAATGGTTGGAAAGCTTATTTCATAAGGAAAAAATGTCATGTTGATCAAAACTTCATTTGGGCCTTGGAAATTAATGAAAACTGAACTTGAAGTGTAGGGTGCAAAACATGCATATGTGAAATTTCCAAATTTGGCCAATGTTCAAGCCCTTCTGTCTCAATGATGTAAGCTCCAAATGACAAAATCGTCAACATGAAAGTTGTATATATTTTCAATACAATAAATTTGGACTTAAATTTTTCATCATTTGGATTTTTTATGAAGAAGTTATAGGCACTTGAAGTTGGACTTTTACACATTTCAATGCATTTGGTCCAAAGTGACATATAATGTTTTGCATTATCACATGTATTTATTTTGAGATTTTAAAATTTTGCTCAACATAACATTTTAAGTAGGAACATTAATCTTTCCAATGAATTAAGTATCACCTCAAAATCATGGAAAATGAAGGAGTTATGTCTTTGGAAAGTTGACCCAAAATTAGGGTTTCAGTCAAAATGACCTATAATATCTTGGAATGGATGATGACCTTCCAAGCTTCAAATAAACTTTTTATGAACATGAAAGTTGTTCATATGGTTCTTAAAAACAGTTTTCCTCTTAGGGTCATCTCCATTTGACCAACACATAAAAAGTTAGGTCTCGGTGCATTTCAAGATAGTCAGATGAATTGACTGATCAACTTCTCAAGTCCAAAACTCATATCTTGATGAATGGATGATTGAGGACATTCAAATAAGTTCAAATATGCATGAAACGATGAATTAAAGAACTTCCCTTAATTTTATTTGACCATGGGTTGAGGTTGCTTCAAGAGCAAGGCACAATTGATGAACAGATGAATTAGGGTTTCCTTGGGAAACAAACCTCAAGCCATTTGATTTGCTTGATCAAATTGACAAATTGAGATACTTGGGAGGCATATTTGATGGATGAGAGCTTTGAGAACCATAGCCATGCTTGCTTTCACCTTCCCTTGACCATATCAATGCACATAGGATCTCCTAGAAGCTTTTGACCTTGTGACTGCTCAAGCTACAAACAAGAGATGTTAGTGACATAGTTTTGTGCTTTAGGTTAATGAATGAAATGGAAAAAGCAATAATATACAATTCAAGCATGCCTAGTGATCTCAAACCACTCACAAGAGATCCCACCCAAAGGTAAAGGGAACCAAGATGCTTATGATCCTTGAGGCTATGCAAATGCAATGTTATGATGCCATGAGGGATCTTAGGGTCAAAATTGGGGTCTTACAAATGCCCCTATTTAAGGTCATTCTAGTCGGAGAAGTGAAGGTTAAAATCTTCGTCTCGACGAGGTAGAATGGGCTTAAATAATAACAAAGAGATGAATTTTGGTCCCTAAGTGACCTCATGATGCAAATGTATGTATGCAAAAGGTAATACTCTGTGGGGATATGTGTCCACAAGGAAGAAAAGAAATCCAGAGAAACTGACAATCCATATGAGTAATTCACTCCATGGGACAGAGACTCTAAGACTCTTATGGGGATAAGAAAGGAGATAAATTACGTGAGCAGGTCACGACTTAGAACTTGTTGAGACACGAGAGGGATTCCATGAAAATAAATCAATGGAGGGACTCGAGCTGACTCAAAGAGGCATGTATTGGGGAATATGCCAATACAGCAGAACTATCCACAAAGGATACTTCAGATGAAAATCCGAACTCAGATGGGGAAAATCCACTAAGGGACTCCACTGAGGAATGTCCAAATAGAACTCCTCTGGGGAAACACCAGGATGAGGTATTACTGGTTACTGGGTAATAAGCTCAAGGAGACATGTGATCAAAACACCGGTATGAGGGTGAGAGAACGACACGCTCAAGGGGAATGAATATCTAAGACCGATATAAGGGTGAGAGATATCAAACATCCAAAATCATCTGAGAAGGACCTAAAAAGGTATATCTCGACTCAGGAAATCTGACTCCACAGGGGACAAAAGTCATTATAGGGAGCAGGAAGGAAGGAACACCGGGGATACCGGTTGCTGGGCATATGATAGGTGACCGACCAAGCGTGAATTGGGGAATATTTCCAAGACACTCATCGTCCAATAAAGGGCTTAAAAAAGCAAACTCGGTTACAGGACAGACATTCGACTCCGCAAAAAGGGAATACGAATCTTACTCGACTGGGGAAGAGCAAAAGACTTCGACCAAAGAGTGCATGAGATATATCATCTATTACCGTCAGAACGTAGATAACATACTCACATGGAAGATTATCCACAACTGGTTACTGGGTTAATGAAGGATAAATCGTCTGAAAGAAAAAGGGCATTGGGATACCAAATACTAGGTATAAAATGATGACCGATCACAAGGGAGAAACGATCATTGCCGACAAAAGGCAAATGAAAGATGACCCGCTGGGGATACATTGACAAAGGCAACGACCCGGGAGATATATCACCGGTTACTGGGAGATATACTCAAAAAGGGTGAAGGTTTATCAATACCGAATATTGGGTAAAGATAATTGTCAAAGAGGGGATTACATCTACCAATATTGGGTAGAAAACCACGGAAGAGTAACCGTCATTGGTTAGGACGAATAAAAATAAGGTTAACTCTGCAAAGGGATAAAATAGGGTTTACAACTACCGGTATAAGGGTAGAAAACCACAGATTCTGCCGGGGAAAAGGTGAATAACTACTGGTTACTGAGCAATCATTTATTTAAACTACGGGGAAGTGCAAGGAAAATTGCAAAAACCAATCTAGGAACAAACTAGAGAGGCACGATGAAACAAGACTCATCCGTATGAGGATATAACTCAACGGGGGAACTCCATCCCAATATATGTGTTGGGAGGAAACATAAACAACCATCATCCACGAGGACATAACTCAGTGGGGAATCTGGAAGGAAGGACAAGCACTTTCTGCTTATGGGGCTGACTCTACATGGGGAGATCAGACGCAAACATCTGCTTGGGGAAATATATTACCAACTAGAAGGAGATAACAATCAAAGATAAATGGCAAAGAATGCAACATGAATATCTGAATGTTTAAAATCATATGCATATATGTGTAGTTTATGTATGATGAATGCTAACAAAACAGACATATCTAACACAAACAGGTCCAAAGATCAATGGACAAACATCCGATACTACATCCCGAGAGAGAAGGTCAGGCCCAGTGGAGAACATCCAACCTGATGGGGACCAGAGATACCAAGAAACACAGATCTCTGCAGGGGAATGAACATCAGTCATCCCAACTGGGGACAGGATCACACAGATAGAATCCGCCGCAGAAGCAACTCTACTGGGGAAATTGTCAAAGGGGAGGATGGATCTCTGTGGGGAACAACCACCAATCAGAAGCTTCCAAGGTCACCACCATACATTGCACTACCAAAGATATCACATCTGCTGAGGAGGAAAGATTACTACTCTGCTGAAGGGAAGAGAGATGAATATCTTTACCCACCACTCTGCTCTGGAGGAAAACCACAAAAGGCTCCGGAGGAAGAGGATACAAGCATGCTGAGGATATGAACAAAAGTCTCACCCTGTTGGGAATCATACCATCTTTGGGAGAGCACTGAAGACATCCCAAGTATCTTTTTACCATTGTGAATGTTCACTTTGTTTAAAAACAAGTTATGGAAAAATTTATTTATTTAAACAATGATATTTCTCAATTAAAACATGCAAAACATTTGTTGAATAAAGACAAAATAGAGTGCAAATAATTGGATAAAGGTTCAAATTTATTTGATGGAATGGTAGTCTGCAAATGGCGACACTCCATAGATCTTTACAAATTTGAAATTGGTGATACATATTGGAAAAGGGCTACATTGAACATAATGACCATTTCTCCACCAACTCTGAATCCGATGTATTTTGAAACTTCATTTGACGATGACTGAGCGAGAATCTCTGACAGATGACAGTTTGTAGAACAAAGTCTTGTCAGGATGCAGTTACTTGCCAAATCCCTAATTTTTGCCTAGATTACCCCAGGGTGAGGTACTCAATCTAACGGGATATACATTCATTTTTTCATGTCTCTAACTTTTGCCTGGATCGCCCTTTCGGGTTTTCAATCCACTGAGACGCTCATTTTTGCCTAAGCCGCCCTTTCGGGTTTACAACTTAGCGAGCTATTCTGTTTTTTATCTTTAGGCGAAGTATTTCTTGACTGCATCTGAATTCACAGGACGAGTGAAATCCTCCCCATCCATAGTTGTAAGTATCAAAGCACCACCTGAAAAGGCTCTCTTAACAACATATGGACCTTCATAGTTTGGAGTCCACTTGCCCCTGGAATCGGGCGCGAAAGACAAGACTTTCTTGAGCACAAGGTCACCTTCTTGGAACACACGAGGCTTGAACTTCTTATCAAAGGCTTTCTTCATCCTTTGCTGATATAACTGACCATGGAACATGGCAGTTAATCTCTTCTCTTCTATCAAATTCAGCTGGTCATAATGACTCTGAACCCATTCAGCATCAGTCAACTTGGCTTCCATCAAGACTCTCATCGATGGGATCTCCACCTCTACTAGGAGCACATCCTCCATGTCGTAAACAAGAGAGAAAGGGGTTGCCCCTATTGAAGTGCGGATAGATGTACGATATCCATGCAAAGCAAATGGCAGCATCTCATGCCAATCTTTGTACGTGACAACCATCTTCTGGATAATCTTCTTGATATTCTTATTAGCAGCTTCAACAACCCCATTCATCTTGGGTCTATAGGGAGAAGAATTATGATGTTCAATCTTGAACTCGCTACACAGCTCTTTCATCATCTTGTTGTTCAAGTTAGATCCATTATCAGTAATGATATTGTCTGGCACACCATAACGGCATATGAGTTGATTCTTGATAAACTTCACAACCACCTGTCTGGTCACGTTTTCATATGATGCCGCTTCAACCCACTTGGTAAAGTAATCAATTGCTACGAGAATAAATCTGTGACCGTTAGATGCTTTCGGCTCTATAATGCCAATCATGTCAATTCCCCACATAGAGAAAGGCCATGGTGATGAAATCACATTCAGCAGTGTCGGGGGAATATGAATCTTATCCGCACAAATTTGACACTTATGAGATTTCTTCACATATTTGCAGCAATCAGACTCCATTGTCAGCCAATAGTAGCCTGCTCTCAACAGCTTTCTAGCCATAGCATGTCCGTTGGAATGAGTACCAAACGAACCCTCATGGACCTCGGTCATTAACATGTCTGCTTCGTGTCTATCCACCCATCTGAGCAGAACCATGTCAAAATTCCTTTTATAAAGCACATCGCCATTGAGGTAGAAACTGCCTGACAATCTCCTCAGAGTCTTTCTATCTTTCACAGATGCCCCAGGAGGGTAAATCTGGCTCTGAAGAAAGCACTTGATATCATAATACCACAGCTTATCATCTTGCACCTCCTCTACTGCAAATACATGGGCTGGTCTGTCCAATCGCATCACAGTAATATTGGGAACCTCATTCTAGAATCTAACCACAATCATCGAAGCAAGTGTAGCGAGAGTGTCTCCCATCCGATTCTCATCTCAAGGGATATGGTGGAAATCAACCTCAGTAAAGAATGTCGAAATCCTCCTCGCATAATCTTTATATGGGATGAGGCCAGGTTGATTCGTTTCCCATTCACCCTTAACCTGATTATCAACAAGGGCCGAATCACCATAAACATCAAGATGTTTGATCCTAAGATCAATACATTCTTCCAATCCCATAATATAGGCCTCATACTCAGCCATATTATTCGTGCATTTGAAAGTTAGCCTTGCTGTAAAAGGAAAATGTGTGCCCTGAAGAGTAATAATCACTGCCCCAATCCCATTTCCATATTGATTTACAGTGCCATCAAACACCATGCTCCATCGGGAACCAGGCTCTGGCCCTTCATCAAGCGTAGGCTCATCACAATCTTTCATTTTCAAATACAGAATCTCCTCATCCGGGAAGTCATACTGAACTGACTGATAATCCTCAATTGGTTGATGTGCCAAGTGGTTAGCCAAGATACTACCTTTAATAGCTTTCTGAGCTCGATACTCAATATCATACTCAGACAACAACATCTGCCAAAGGGCAATCCTCCCGGTTAGAGCAGGCTTCTCAAAGATATACTTGATTGGATCCATTTTGGATATCAACCAAGTCGTATGATTCAACATATACTGGCGTAGACGCTTAGCAGCCTATGCCAAAGCACAACATGTTTTCTCCAGCATCGAGTATCGAGATTCACACTCAGTGAACTTCTTACTCAAGTAGTATATATCATACTCTTTCTTTCCCGACTCATCTTGCTGACCAAGAACACAACCCATTGAGTCTTCAAGAATTATCAGATACATAATCAACGATCTCCCTTCCACAGGCGGAGACAGAATCAGAGGCTCAGACAAATACTCTTTAATATTGTCAAAGGCCTTTTGGCAATCCTCGGTCCAATCATGAGACTGATCTTTCCGGAGGAGCTTGAATATCGGTGCATATGTGGCAGTCATGTGGGATATGAATCTGGAAATATAATTCAAGCGGCCAAGAAAACCTCGGACTTGCTTCTCAGTTTTGGGCGCAGGCATCTCTTGTATTTCTTTGACCTTCGTAGGATCAACCTCGATACCTCTTTCGCTGACAATAAATCCCAATAACTTGCCGGAACGGACTCCAAATGTACACTTGTTCGGATTCAGACGAAGCTTATACTTCCTCAAACGCTGAAAAAGCTTCAACAAGTTCTCTACATGTTCAACCTCCTCTCTTGACTTTGCAATCATATCATCAATATATACCTCGATCTCCTTGTGCATCATATCATGAAACAAGGTAGTCATAGCTCGTTGATACGTGGCTTCGGCGTTCTTCAAGCCGAAGGGCATCAATCGATAACAGAATGTTCCCCAAGGTGTGATGAATGTTGTCTTCTCCATATCCTCGGGTGCCATTTTAATTTGATTATATCCGGAAAATCCGTCCATAAACGAGAAGACCTTGAATTTAGACGTATTATCTATCAACATATCAATATGTGGTAGAGGAAAATCATCTTTTGGACTAGCTTTATTCAAGTCTCTATAGTCCACACACATTCGAACTTTTCCATCTTTCTTAGGCACGGGCACAATATTGGTCATCCATTGAGGATATGTAAAAGTCACCAGAAACCTCACATCAATTTGCTTCTGAACTTCTTCTTTGATTTTCACTGCCATATCAGGATGAGTTCTTCTGAGCTTCTGCTTCACAGGCACGCACTCAGGCTTCAAAGGCAGGAAATGTTGCACGATATTTGTATCCAGACCAGGCATGTCTTCATACGACCAAGCAAAGACGTCGACGTATTCTCGTAGCAACTCAATTAACCCCTTCTTAACAGACTCTTCCAGGAGTGCCCCAATCGTCACTTCTCGCACACAGTCTTCAGACCCCAAGTTGACTGTTTCCAGATTCTCAAGATGCGGCTGAATGATCTTCTCTTCATGCTCAAGTAGACGGGTAATCTCATCAGGAATCTCTTCAACATCATCTTCTTCTGCCTCAAATACAGGGAATTCAAAGTTGGGAGATGGTGTTGGATCATTATGTTCAATGGGTTTAATCAACCTGCATAATGATTTTGGATATAAAAGAGATTTTAGAATTCAAGCAAGGCAAATCATTATACAGATGAAAAGATTGATTTTATTCTATTTAGGGTTTTATGTGATCACCAATTTCATGCAAAAAAGCGAAAAGGGAAAATAATTGGAAAAACAAACATTTAACATGAATTTATTAAATGAAAATATCATTGTATTTATGCGCCAACAATGTCATCACTTCTCCTTTTGGCATGGAAGAAGGGTTTTCAAACACAATGAACATTACTTTGACTTATGGGTAACTGTTGGAATATCCACAGCGACCCAATTATTGCAGATCCCTCCAGGGATGATGAAGTTGTCAGAATCCTCTACATCCTCTTCCAAAATAGCAGCAACGTCCTCATCTCGACCAGTGTGGATGAATCCACTACTCTTGAACAACCCTTGCTTGTTGAAGACACCAGAAGAATACCCTATGCCAGCCCGAGATTTATTGTCTTCCAGCTTAATCATTTGCCCTAAACCAACAGTTGTGCCATGCTCAATGGCCAACTTCGCATCTTTATAGGACACAAATGAAGATGTTCCCTTCTTAATAGGTTCAGCAATAGATAAAGCTTGGAACGGCGTTCCAACTTCATCCTCAACATCTATATAAGAGAAGGAAGACAAATGGATAACCAGGAGAGCCTTTTCTCCTCCTACCACCACCAGCTTCTTGTTTTTCACAAACTTCAGTTTCTGGTGTAGGGTGGATGTCACGGCGCCTGCCTCGTGAATCCATGGTCTGCCCAATAGACAGCTATACGATGGGTGAATATCCATGACCTGGAAGGTGATCAGGAGATCACTTGGTCCGATCTTGACTAGGAGTTCGACCTCTCCAATCACAGTTTTACGCGACCCATCGAAAGCTTTCACCACCACTCCACTTTGCCTCATTGGAGGCCCCTGATATGACAATTTTGCAAGAGTGGACTTTGGCAACACATTCAATGATGACCCAGTGTCCACCAGCACATTGGACATGGCATCATCTTTGCAGCTCATAGATATGTGTAATGCCAAGTTGTGGTCTCTTCCCTCCTCGGGGAGAGTAACATCACAAAAACTTAAATTGTTACAAGCGGTGATGTTTGCAACAATACTGTCAAATTGCTCTATTGTGACGTCGTGATCCACATACGCCACATCCAACACCTTCTGCAGAGCTTCTCGGTGTGGTTCTGAATTCATCAGTAAGGATAGTACAGAGATCTTAGATTACATCTGTAGAAGCTGATCTACTACATTTTACTCACTTCTCTTGATGAGTCTCAACATCTCATCACAGTCTTCTTTCGCATTGCCACTCGGGCCAACAGAGACAGAAGATTTCAACGTAGAGGCAGGTTTAGCAACAAGTGCCGGATTCTGAGCATTCACAGCATTCCCAACCGGGCGTTCAGCATAATCAGTAGTATCAGTCCTTCGAACATCAGCTTGAGGTTTCGGCGGAGCCGAGAAGACACGACCGCTACGAGTCAGACCGCTGACATCGGCAATATTGACAATAAATGAAGAGGGTAAGGGCATCTCTTTCCCATCCTCCAATGCTACAACATTATAGCGATGGGGAACCGCTTTCTCAGAAGGATAAGGCACAGGGTCAGCTGGCTTAATGGTCAAAGCAGGAGAAGCCTTTTGCTTGCTACCATCATACTTGATAATAACAGGCTCGGGGATCCAAAATACTGGAGAAATTACATTGACTTCATTAGCATCTTCGTCAACATTTCTGTTTTGAAGTATCTCAATAACTCCTTCATCCAGCATTTCTTGAACATCTTTGCGCACTTGGCGACATCCTCTTCGATTGACAGTGCAAACTCGGCATCTATCGTGGTCGTGCTCGTAATGACTGTACTCACACAGCAACCTATGCATCTCGACCAGAGATTGTCGAATATGGCTGACATATTTGACTTTGTATTTACCAGGGCAGCCCTGCACCATGTTGACAGATTTCCCATGCTCGGGCAATGGGTTCTTCTTTACATTAGGACCTACGTCCTCGAAACACAAAATACCACATCTCACAAGGTCTTGAACCTTGGTCTTCAGTGGGTAACAATTTTCCACGTCATCTCTGGGAGCACTAGAATGATAAACACAGTGTAATTCTGGCTTATACCACCACTGAGGGTTGGTAGGTATAGCCGGTGGGTCTCGTGGAGTAATCAACTTCCTCTCTATCAAAAAGGGATATAATTCTGCATATGTCATGGGAATAGGATCAAAGGTGGCCCTTTTCCTCTCGTAGCTTGTACTGGCTTGATTACTGTTTCGAGGCCGGTAGGCCTGCTGTTGCGGACGGTGCTGTTGTTGTTGATATTGCAGATGTGGTTGTTGTTGATTATTGTTGTGATGCTGATACTGTTGATTATCTCTGAAAACATGGGCAATGTGAGCCACCTGGTGCTGGTTACCGGCAGGACGCACAGTCTTCCTCCTCATTGAGGGTCTTCTTGGTTTAACATGGGAGGTTACAACATGTGCCTCGCCATCTTTCTTCTTTCCAAACGTCCCATACTGTTTGGCAGAAGAGCCTTCTTCTCTGGTCAGGCGCCCTTCCCTGACTCCCTCTTCCAGTCGCATCCTCATGTTCACCATCTCGGTGAAGTCAGAAGGAGCATTGGCAATCATCTGCTCGTAATAAAAAGAACTCAAGGTCTTCAGAAAGATCTTGGTCATCTCTTTCTCCTCCAGCGGGGGCACAACCTGTGCTGCTAGCTCTCGCCACCTCTGGGCGTACTCTTTGAAAGTTTCCTTGTCCTTCTGGGACATGGCTCTCAATTGATCCCTATCGGGAGCCATATCCACGCTGTACTTATATTGCTTGACGAAGGCTTCGCCAAGGTCGTTGAAGGATCGAATGTTCGTACTATCCAAGCCCATGTACCAACGTGGGGCAGCACCGGACAAACTGTCCTGAAAGTAGTGGATGAGCAGTTGGTCATTGTCGGTCTGAGTCGACATTTTCCTGGCATACATGACCAGGTGGCTGAGAGGGAAAGTATTTCCCTTGTACTTTTCAAAGTCATGGACCTTGAACTTTACAGGGATTTTCACATTAGGGACCAAGCAGAGTTCAGCAGCAGACTTGCCGAACAGGTCTTTTCCTCGAAGAGTTTTCAATTCCTTGCGGAGCTCAAGAAATTGATCATTCATAGCATCCATCTTTTCATAGACATCTGGGCCCTCAGACGGCTCAGAATGATAGATGGTGTCGTCTACTCTGGGCATAGTATGCACGACAGGAGGAGGAATAGCTAGGACCGGGCTAGATGCCGGCAGAGAAACAAAGGTGGGTGCAGGACCCTCAGGCATGAAGTTGGGAGGCATCCCCCACGGAAACCCGGTTGGCATGGCTGTTGGTGCGAAGTGTGCGCTGGCCGCAGGCACAATTGAAGAGACAATCTCGGAGATGACTGTCCTCTAGGGAGGAGTTGAAGGTGTCGGAGACGATTGGCTCTGGGCAACCATGAATGACTCCATCAGGGCAATCAATCTGGCTACTTCCTCCTTAAGCTCACGGTTTTCTTGTTCCAAATGATCCATCAATCTTGAAATGTTGGCTCGGGTGTAGTACCGGTGAGTCAGCTTGTCTTCAAAATAAACGAAGAACACAGAGTTAGACCATAGAACAAGAAGCCTAGAGCAAAACCTACTTATGCACATGATGCATGCAATGCTTGTGCATATGATTTGTTTTTTTTTATCAGAGGAACTTTAGAGTTCTATTTGCAAATTTGAAAATATTAAGCATTTATTACATATGGAAATATCATATCAATAATATCTGGTAAATATTTTAACACCAAAGAAGTACAACATTGGTAACCAAATACAATACAAGAGAGAAGGAAAATGGTCATCCTATGGATCCCTAGAAGCAATCATCTAAAGCTCGGGAGACTAGAAGATAAGATGCACGAAGCCTCTTCACCTCCTCCTCGTAGGCTGCCTCCATGTTTGCCTTCTCTTTGACGAGTCAATCGTACTTCCTCTTCCAAAACTTAGAAGATTGAGGAAGTAGAGAAGTCCATGCATCATCAGGATCATCAATAACTTGGTGCTTGAGGAACTCTATTAAAGCATCCTTCTCCTTGATTTGCTGAAGCAACTCCTCTCGTTCACGGATCCAGGCACGTGAACGGTCTTCGTCTCTCAACTCCTCTACTCTTTGGTCAGGGAGGGTTGAAGGCCTAGCCACTACCAAAGGTGTAGGTCTCGGATACTCATAAGGCATGAGGTACTCGAAAGCTCTCCTCCTAACCCAAGAAGTATAAGGCTCCAAAGCGATACAATTCTTCGGACCTAGCTCCTTCCTTCCTTTCCTATGGATCTTGCGCTAAGCGCGGACCATCCTGCCCTTCAAGCCTTGGGGATCTTTACCCTCCTGGAATAATACTCCCTCTAACAGAATGTTATTGGGTTTATCCTTTAGGGGGAACCCAAGCTGACGACGTGCCAAAATAGGGTTGTAGTTAATCCCACCACATGTACCAAGAAGAGGCACATTGGAGAATTCACCACAAGAGTCGATAATCTGCACACCATCATATACACGATTGTACCAAGAGATATCATCATTGGCGAGAGACATGAGTCTCGTGGACCACCGTAGACATTCTTTGTTCTCCTTGAAGGCGACCGTCTGAGGCAAGTGCGAAATAAACCACTTGTACAACAAAGGCAAATAGCACACAATGGTACCTCCACCATTTGCATTCCTCATATGCAAAGAAAAGTAAGTGTCACCCAACAGAGTCGGAACGGGATTAAGAGTTGAGAAAATCATAATAGCGTTCACATCCACAAACTTATTGATGTTGGGAAATAACACTAGCCCATAGATGAGAAGTACAAATATGGCTTCAAAGGCGTCCTCACTCATGGCTTTCCCATACATAGTAGCTTGAGCAATGAGGAACTCAGAAGGGAGACCTTGAATTCCACTTTTGGTAGTCATATGAGCACCAACCAGAGATTCATCTATATGCAACATATCAGCTATCTCTTGAGAAGTAGGAACACCCTCTAAGCCACTGAACGACAATTGGTCTAGAATAGGTATACCCACAAGGTAGGCATACTCCTCAAGCGTGGGTAAAAGCTGAAAATACGGAAATGTGAAGCAACGGTACAATGGATCATAGAACTGCACCAATACACTCATCAATCCTTCGTCCACTTGAGTAGTCGGAACAGATAGAAGCTTCCCAAAACGAGTCTTGAAACCCAAGGGATCTAATACATAGGATGTCAAATTCCTTAGCTCTTTCAAGTCGGGTTGTTTGAAACTGTACTTCTTTGTATTCCTTCTTTGTCTTTCCATGTCTGAAAATTTGCAAATAGACCTCTTAAGTTCCTTGAAATTTTTCTCATTATTGATAATATGGATGCAAATGGATGCATGAATGTATGAATGCAACAATCACACTCAAGGATCAAGCAAAGCACACCAAGCAAAGGTCATGGGATGGATCATGTCATCCTTAATATCAATCATTCATTTTGGTGGATTATGGTTTACACCTTATCAACACCCAAGTTCCATTGATATTAAGGATACAAGAACGGATCAACCATGAATCAAGGGTTTGTTGCAAGTCACGAGCATGGAGTCTCGGTTAAGAACCACCCAAAGGGAGTGTACTAGGGTTAAAACCTGCCAAACATGTTCTACAAGAGGTTCCCATAGTCATCATCCCATCTTTCGGATATTATCGGATAAACGACTACTCGTATTCCAAAAATATTCTCAAGAGAGACTCTTATGAGTGTAGTATCGCGTAACAATCGTATCAAATCTTACACTTGAATGACTTTTGCACTACATCCTAAGAATGGGCCAAGATGGGCTTGGTAAACTAAGGTCCCTGGCTTCTAAGCTCTATATTGGAAAGAGTAATGTCTAACCACAACTACTTGTGTGACATTAATGATCCCAACATGACCTCCACCAAGTGAATGGGCTTGCAAATCAACTTGCTAAGGAATAACTCTACACAAGTCAACAAGACTATGCCATTCTCCTATCCTAAGTGCACTCGAGTTATGCCATTCTCCTATCTAAGTGCACTCGAGTTCGGGTATAGAACTCATCTCACAAAGATCACCAAGCATACAAGGAATTAATATTCAAGCAATTCAATCATTACATACAATACAGTAATCCCAAATTGCACAAAAATATGTCACAAAATAATATATAATATAATACAACAAAATATGAAAAGTAGGCAAAACCCACTAGGCAAATATATCCCCAGCAGAGTCGCCACTTTTCTATAGCGGGGTATTCATTACCATTAGAGATATTGACTAAATCCAAGGTAAACCATACAAGTCGAGTCGCCACCGCACTTCTATTTATCCAAAGGAATGGTTAGAAAGCGAACAAAAACCTAAAAGTTTTATCGAATCAAAAACTAGTAAAAATGTCAGAGATCTGGGTAAGGGGGTTGGTTATGCAATGGGAAGGTTTTAAGTACCCAAAACATCCTAGGTACTCCTAGGGAGCCCTTTTCACAATTGTTGTAAGGTCGGTATTTTGTGAAAATTTGTTTGTGCAAGCATGATTGAAGAGATGAGAAGAGAACATACAAGTTATTTACATTTTGTGTTTGGATGGATAAACCCAATGCCTACGTACCATCTTAAAAAGATTAGGATCAAAACCTCGTAGTTCGGGGTAAAAATCTCAAAATAAGTTGGTGAATTGATTGGTCCAAAAGTCTTAAGGTCTTTTGTTATCCAAAGGAGAAAACTCAACCTAAAACCACAAATCCACCATGTGAGGATAGCTTCAACATGCTAGTGAGGGGTTAACCCTATAATAAGCATGGAAGACTCATTGTCCATCACTAAGGATATAGGTGAGTATTATATCTACCTCAAGGATAACTCAAACCTAATAGCTAAAGGTTATGAGAAATTTTGATTAAGAAAGTGGCCATTGAAACCACAGAAGTATTTGAATGGGTTATATTTACCAATGAAAAGTATGTACAAAATATGGTCAAAGTGGATTTAAGGATTCAATTCAAAATAAGTGTTATGAAAAGAAAGTTTGAAAATCAAAAGCATAAGGCTTAGGTTTCTAATGTTGGAAAAGAAATGTTAAATGTTTGCACAAAAGTTTTGGCTTGGGTTAGAGTGGAGAGAAGAAGAAGAATGGCTAAAGTCCTAATCATACAAGAGATAAGGGATAAGAAGTAAGACCATAAATGGAGTTCCTCTCTTGAGATCATATTTATGATCCAAGTAGCTCTCATCCTTTGGAATATGCAAGCAAAATAATAGTAAGCTCAAGTAATCAACATAATCAAACAAGCTCTTGGAAAGATCTCTCATGGCTCTTAGATCTCTCTCTCTCTTAGAAGCTCATGGCAATGGTTCCTCTCTTAGGCCCAATGTTGGAATCCCTAGCACAAGAACACACACATTAAAAAGTTCTATCAAACAAAACAAGAATGAACAAGAAGGAGTTTAGAAAGTGGTCTCTTCCAAATTCACTTTAGCATTTATAGCATTCTAAAGGCCCAATGCCTAGTTGCTCTTTGACTCGAAATTTGCATAGGGAAAGTCCTAAAGTCTAAGTCCATTTGTTAATTTCTTTGCATTTGGTCCACAACAATCAAAACAAAACACAAGCACAATGATATATACACAATTATGTGCTCAAATGAGCAAAAGGCAAATTGCATTAACATAAACATGTTCTCAAATGAGCAAAGGAAAAAGCAAATGAATAATATGTACAAGAATAGTAAATTGCATGAATGTAAAGAGCAAGAATTAAATGTTAATGGTTAATGGTTAGTGTTAGAGTTAGTGTGCCATAAGGTAATTTATCGCTATGTTAAGCAATCGTAATTGGACTTATGTAGAAGTCACAACTATCGTAATTGGCAATTTAGCGTTAATGGTTAGTGTTAGAGTTAGTGTGCCATAAGGCAATTTACTCGAGTGTTGTAGCGATGATTCATATCTATGAGATTTGTATCCCTTGTGTTTGTTTTGTCAGCATAATTATCAATTATATACATATACATATACATTCATACAATGTTTCATGTTTGCAACATTTTTTGCATCTGATTCCCTATTTTCTAATCCTCTGCTATGGTGATATCATTTCCCCATGCAGATTTGGTACGTTTGTCCTCCCTTAATTGTAGAGTGTCAGCCCCTTAAGCAGAAAGAAATTAACCTTTCTCATTCCCCACTGAGTTACTTCCTCGTGGATGAGTATTATTTCAGCTTCCTCCCCAGTTAATTATCTGGATGGAACCACTCCCCCTGAGTTATATCCTTATCGGGTCAAGTCTTTATTTGACCGTTTCTTTCTAGCCTTACCTAGATATATGCTTTTGGTCCCCTGAGAGTCTATTACCCAGTAACTGGTAATATTCTTCTCGATTTGTGAGTACCTTACTCT
The DNA here is from genome assembly GCF_024323335.1 of Lathyrus oleraceus. Classification (NCBI taxonomy): domain Eukaryota; kingdom Viridiplantae; phylum Streptophyta; class Magnoliopsida; order Fabales; family Fabaceae; genus Lathyrus; species Lathyrus oleraceus. The sequence goes on from NC_066583.1 coordinate 242,903,916, forward strand.
TATCCATTACCCGGTAATAGTGATCTACTTCCTCTTGTTTTTCCCAGCGGATTCGTTTTACATTTCCCCCAGGTAGTCTATCCTTCATATATTTATCTTAACGGATGACAGATATTCTCCCTTTGTGCTTTTCTACCCAGTAAAAAGGTAGTCGTGATCCCTATTTTATTCCCCAGAGGGTCATCCTTGATATGTTCATCCTAACCGATGAAGGGTTTCCTCCTCTTTGTGGTCTTCTGCCCAGTAACTAGTAATTGTAAATCCTACTTTCCCCTGCTGAGTCTATCCTTAATATGTTCATCCTAATCGGTGACGAATATTCTATTTTCGGTATTCTATCCAATAAATGATAGATATAATTCCTATTTCTCCCCTCGGAGTCTATCCTTGATATGTTCATCCTAACCGGTGACGAATATTCTCTTTTCGGTATTCTATTCAGTAACTGATAGATGTAATTCCTACTTTTCCCCGACAGTCTATCCTTGATATGTTCATCTTAACCTATGACGGATATTCTTCCCTTTGAGTCTATCCTCGATATGTTCACTTTAACCAGTGACAAATATTTTCTTTCTTTGCAGTCTTCTGCCCAGTAACCAGTAGTTGTAAATCCTATTTAGCTTTTCCCCAGCAGGTTGTTCCCTACCCAGTGACCGGTAACGAACACGCCTTCTTTTTCCTCAGCGAGTCATCCTTGATATGTTTACCCTAACCGGTAACGGATGTCTCTCTGTCAGAATGCATTATCTCCCTACCCAATACCCGGTAATAGGTAATGTAATTCCGGTACTCATGTGTTGAAGTTCATTCTTCCCTAGTTGAGTTTGGGTGTGTCTTTCCCTAGTGAAGTCGCCATCCCCTGTTTGGTTCAGGCATTTCAGTTTTATTCTGATATACCTGTTTCCCCTGCAGATTTTCCCTTATTCCCCGACCGAGTCCTTCCATTGATTGATTTTCATGGAATCCCCTCGTGTCTCCAGCAGTTTTTAAGTCGTAGCCTGGCCAACGCACAACTTTTTATCCCCAGAGTTTCTGTCTCCCCAGTGAGTTTTCCTTATGGAATGCATTATGCTCCTGTGGACTTTCAATCTCTCCGGACTCTTTTCCTTTGTGGCAACCTTTTCCCCACATAGATTATTTTTAACATTTCATATCATATGCATCATGAGGTCTCTTAGGGACCAAATTTTACTTCTATGTTGTTATTTAAGTCCATTCTACTGAGTCGATATGAAGATTTTAACCTTCATCTCCTCAGCTAGAACGTCCTTAAATAGGGGAAGTTGTAAGACCCCAATTTTGATCCTAAGATCCCTCATGATATCTCATCATATGCATTGGCATTAGGATCACACCTTGGCATCCTCCTTACCCCTCATTCATTAGATTTGCATTGGGAGAGATCACCAAGCACATTTGATTGTATCATACTTCATTTTTCTTTGTTTACTAACCAAAATACCAAAAATATGTCAATGTATAACTTAACTCTTTTGTAGGTAGTGTGTGTGTTCACTTATGCTCTATCAAGCTCATATATAGGGTTTGAGACCCTCAATGCAAGGAGCTAAATCAAGAAATGGTCCAAATTGATTCTAGGCATCATATATGTATGCCCATGATATTCACATATCATTTTGATCAAGAAATCATCAAGAGTTTGGAGCTTGTTTGCCTTGGAAACCCTATTTCATCTGGGTATCTTGTGTAACTTCTTCAACAAGTTTCTTCAACATTTGATCAAATATTTCAAGGGATAATTCATATTACATCATCCTACACATATATTATCTTTCATGAGTCCAAAACGTCAAGAGAATATCAAGCTAGCAAGTTGGTTCATGGTGGTTGACCAGAGAAAGTCAACCGGTCAAAACTGGGGTTCCCTAGACCCTATCTCCTACAATATTTGTCATATGAAAATTATTCTAAGCTCAACATTACTCCAATTGACATTCTAAACAACTTTCATGTTGAAGTCAAGAGCTAGTTTTTCTTGTAAAATCATTTTTTGTGGTGAAAGATTATAGGTCATTTTGTCTTAACCTTAGTTTGGAGGTCAACTTCCCAAGACCATAAGTCACTCATTTTTTATGATATGAAAGACATTCAAATTTCATGATCAAATTCAAGATGTCTAATACAACTTTTATGTTTAGAGTAAGATCAAATTCAACTTTCAAATGCATGTGCCAAGAGGAAACATTATAGGTCCCTTTGGACCATTACCATTGAACAAGTGATTTTCCTCAACTTCTAAAATGCATAACTTCTTCATGCCAAATCCAAATGAGGTCAAATTTGTGACCAAATTTAAGAGGTTTGAAAGATATACAACTTTGATGAAGGAACTTTTCTCATTTGAAGCCCATGGAAAAAGTTATTCAAGGTAGAAGAAGTGAACATTTGACTTGGGACTTAGAAAATTTTCAAATATGTTTGATTTCCCAAACTTCCACCTCACAATGCGTCATGATCCAAGCTTAAAACTAAAAAGTGTTCAACATGAAAGTTGTTCCCCTTGATCTCACCTTTCCAAAAAGTCCAAGATCATCTTATTTTGCCAAATAATGAAGGACTTGCGCATGGGTGCAAATTGAAGAACCATTTGGATATTTTCCATTTCCACTTTTCATACGCGATTGCATGGATTACCAACATGATTTCAGCATGGTTTACACTCAATTTTGGACCTAATTACATCACTTGATGGGCCTATCACACGCCCATGCAGGCATGCAAAGAGAATTTCTCAAAAATTTCAAATTTAGAAGTGTGTAGAAATCAATCTCATGGCCTATAAATAAGACCCTCATTGCTTAGGATTAAGGACCTCATGCCTAAGCTTTGAACCCGCAACCCTAAATTCTCACCATTTAAACTCCAAGAGTCCATACCTTTCATTGATCCTAATCACTTCCAACAAGCATTTGAAGCAAGGCCAAGAATAATTGAAAGCAAGATCGTGCCAATCTGAAGCTCCATTGAAGGTGAATTTTCAGAATTTTCATCTCTTCGATTCTCCCTCAATTCTTCACCATTCTTGTTGATTTTTTGTTATCTGAAGTCCTATCAATGTAGGCAAGAAGATTGAGGTGCTTTGAGGTCAAATCGAAGCAACTCAGTTCATGATCCTCAAAATTCAAATCCCTGTATCTTTTTATATACTTGGAATTAGAGAAAATTGAGGTCAGATTCGTGCTCCCGAGTATTTTTCCTTCAAATTAGTGTATTCACTTTTCATTTTTCATAAGGTTTTGGTTGGACCAGTCTGGTGGTCCTCACCGGAGAAGATGATCGGAGCTAGGGCTCCGATGAGGCGATGGATCAATCCAGACCATCTGATCCATTTGAAATGTTTTAATCTCACGCGTCCATTCTGATTACCATGTTTGCAGCGTGTTGGACTAAGGTCCTTGTGGAATGCGCACTCCTGGACATCTGATTTGTCACCTCAATTAATGAGGGAGATCAGATGGCCCTTGTTTTTTGATTTATATTTTATTTTCTGATTTTTCATTTAATCCATTTATTTTGATTCATTCATATTAATTTCATTTTTAATCCAAAAAATATGGGACTTTCACCAAAAAAATTCAAATATTTTCCTCTTTCATTTTATGAGTTAAAATTATTTTTTGGATTAATTTTAATATTTTTCATGATTTAATTATTTTTGTGCATATTTTTAATTGTTTAAAAATACTTCTGACTTTTCAAAAATTATGAATTTTTTTGTCTAAGGTCCTTTGACCTTGTTTGACCTAGGATAAATCTCTTGGCCATTTATTTTGTGTTTTGAAGAGGTTTTAGGTTTTTGATCAAACATAATTCAATTTAAATGCATTTTAATTTGATTTTTTATTGATTAATTGTGTAGAAATTATGTTGAGCCATTTTTATTGACTTGTGAAGTTTGACTATGTGTTTGGGCCTTGGTCAAAGTTGATTTGACTTTTATTGGATTAAAATCATTGAATTTAGGGGATTGATGAAATGTACATTTCATCTCCCAAAATGAATGAATGATTTTAATTTGATAAAATTTCTCCCTTGACCAATTTATGTATGTCTCATCTCCCTTCCCTCTTCATCTTCAATCCCATTCTTTGGCATCCCGTCCATTGACCAATGAAGTCTTAATATCCTAAGGCTAATTGGTTCATCAATAACTTTGTGTTAGATGAACCAATATAAGTATGGATGAGATAGGTCCATCCTTTGATCATTTTCTTTTTGTGTGTGGTATGTTTTAGGAGTATGGTTCATTATACCATATCTCTAACATGCATTAACACCAAAAAATTTATTGCCCGACCTCATATAGTTGTGACTTCTACATAAGTCCAATTATGATTGCTTAACATAGCGCTAAACTTTGATCCAAAGGCATAGCATTCTAGTAAGTGAGATTGTAAGTCTCCCCCCTTTCATGGTATTATGTGGAAACTTGGCCTTTTTTTTCCTTCCTTTGGAAGATGTCTTGGTTCAAGGATCCATGCTTGTGAATAGAGGGTTGAGTGTTCTCCAAAGAATGACTTAATCAATTAAAAAAGCAAAACTCCACTAACATCTAATCAACTAACATTTGACTAACTTTTTATTAATCTTGATTTTATTTTCAAGTTTTTTACTTTATGCAATTTAAAATTCAAGTCATTTGCCATCATTTAACTTGTTTATGTTTATGTCATTTTCACTTTGCTCACATGAGCCATATATTGTGATTGTACATATATGTTTGTATATTTTGTTTGTGTTTGTGGTCTTGGGACCTTAAAATACTTAATAAACAACAAAGATCCTAAAAAATGTTTATGTGGACTGTTGGATTTGATTTGAGCTTTGGACTTAGAATTAGGCAACATTCCCTATGCAAAAGGACTTGGCCAATGCTAACATTTCTGAGACCAAGTTATTATCATTTGAGTTTTCATCTGATGTAAGTATTGGGATCCACTTGAATTCATCTTCTACATGGTCTTGATACAACTGTTACTTTGAACCTGTGTCTAATGCCTCATTCTGAGCTAAATCAAGAAGTATGTCATCTGATACATGGGAAGGCAAAGAAGACTTTTGGTTGTGAAGATGCTTGCTTGGATGTGGCTATATTTATTTGATGTTTTGCTCTTCATATTGATATTTACTTATTGGTATTGCTTGATTCAAAGTCCAAAGGGAAAATGGGTTTTCTATATGACATTCTTGTCTGTTGGATTGCATCCCATTGGTCAGATCTTTTCAATCCTTAACTTTTAATTTTATGCTTAGGATTAGTCTCTTCATCTCCTCCCACTTCTTAAGTTTCAAAATCTCTCCCCCTTTTCAAAACTTTCTTTGCTTGTGATTTCAAAATATAGACTTTGTTGCAAATTAGAAACCTTGGCCTTATGCCGCTGCATTTTTAAACTCTTTTCTTAAATCAAACTTGTAAATGAACTTAATTATATTGACTTATAATTTCAAAAGACAAAAAGAACTAACACTCATTCAAAATTTTGGGCCCTTTGTGCCTCTTTTAAATTTAAACTTTTATTAAAAGCAATCCACTCATTTTGAAATTGATACCACTAACTACGATGTTTTGATCCCTCATTTTTATGTTGATACGTAGGCACAAGTCCGAAGGTCTTGTCAAACACAAAAATATAACTTTTCTCATCCTCACACTCTATTTATTGCAAACATATTTTATACCAAAAACACATACGCACATAAAAAAGGGCTCCCTAGGAGTACCTAGGACACTTTGGGTGCTAACACCTTCCCTCTGTGTAACCAACCCCCTTACCTGTAATCTCTGGCATTTTATTAGTTTTGATTTGAAAACTTCTTATCTTTGGGTTGTGTTCGTACTTTTCCATTTTCCTTTGGAAACAATAAAAGCGCGGCAGCGACTTTGGTTTTATTGACGTTAAGTTTATCCATAGCTTAATGATCATGAATTTACCGCTACAATTTCTTTTTGCTATTTTTTGTGTGGCATTTTCCATATATTTTTGCTAATTGTTTTTAATACTTTTTTGACATGAAGTAATTAATATTAACATGATTAGAACTTAGAATTCATTAGGTTCTAAATTGATTTTTAATCACTTTGATATTGAGTTTTAATATACCTTTGAAATAGTATGATAAACATACACTATTGATTAGATTTTGATTCACTATGATAAGTTTGAATTCCATTAGTATGCTAATTCCCAATTAACTTTTTGTGGTAAAATTTGCATTTAATTTTCCATTTGATTCATTTGTTGATTGAAAATTATTTGATGCATGATTCTACTTTGGTTTATTTAGCATTTCCTTTGTGTGTTTCATTTTAAGCATGTATAAATTTAGACCTAGCTCCTATGTGCATGATTGTATCCATCTCATTTGAATTGTATTATGTGATTGTGCTTGCGGATTACCATGGCTACTTGATTGTTTTAGGCATGGTATTGGTTTGTAAACTTGTATGATATATTTTCCCATTTCACGTATTGATTTGTATCACCCCCCCCCCCTTTGTGGGTAATATATCCCCCATTACCATGAAGATGTAATATCTTAGGATCTCCCTTTCACTTAATGTTTTGCTAACTAACAAGATAAAACCAAACGATAAAAAAGAACTTTTTCAAGAGAATAAAACACACTTGATCCAACGTCAAGTGTTTTCCAAATCAAATTTAATTCAAATAAAAGTGAGTGCTTGATCCAACATCAAGTACCTCATCCATTCCATCCTATTTTATCCCTATATCTATCTTATTCTTCTCACACCTTTCATAATCAAATAAATTCCAAACACTTGATCCAACGCCAAGTGCCTTTTCAAAATAATTTCACAAGAAAATGGAAGGTAAAAATGGGGTGTACGTACTTGTGCGCAACACTCAAGTACTTGGGTTGTCGGTCGTACCTAACTTGTGGCCCGATGCTTGACTTCCTTTTCAAGACACTTAACAATAAAACGAGCTCAATCCGGTGCTATGAGAGTAAAAAATAATGGTTAGGATGAAATTGTCCTCTCAACTCCCGAGTATTCTGATTGTGGTCGTACTTAGCTGGTGGTTAGATGCTTGTCTCCCTCTAAGTACCAACGATTAAACTCACCTCACAAATTTCATAAATAAATAAAATACAATTATTCTTCCCTAAGGAAACATATAAACCTTTCACCTACAACACTATAATGCTCATTTACAAGCCATATTTCATTTTCTCTTGATTTAAACACCACCCTTATTTCCTTCATTTGGTTTAAACATCATTTGATTTTCTCTTTTGGTTTAAACACCACTTTATTTGACCCTTTGGTTTAAACACCGCTCCAATCTCCTGTCTTGGTTTAAACACCACTTACCGGTTTAAACGCCACTCTCTTCTCTTTTCAGTTTAAACATCATGTTAACCTTTTTATTCATGTCTTGGTCTAAACGTCACTTCCCGGTTTAAACACCATTTTCTCACTCTTATTACCCTTAGGTTTAAACACAATTTATCCGGTTTAAACACCATTACCATTGCTTTGGTTAAGCTCCATTACCATTGCATTGGTATAAACCCTACTTTTCCGATTTAAACACCGACCTTTTGGTTTAAACACCCCTTTTAGGTTTAAACACCATTCCTTTGGTTTAAACACCACATTATTACAATCCTTGGTTTAAACACCACACCCATATTACCCTTTTGGTTTAAACACCACCATCCGGTTTAAATACCATATTATTATAACCCTTGGTTTAAACACTACCCTCATATACCCACTTGGTTAAACACAACTATCCGGTTTAAACACAAATTTTATCATATCATTTGGCTTAAACACCAATTTTATCATATCATTTGGTTTAAACACCATGATCCGGTTTAAACACCACATCAACCAATTTGCCATCATATTTTAATACCTATTTGGTTTAAACACCACTTCAAGTTCCTTCATCGGTTTAAACACCATTTTCCCACTTCAAACAACTCTATATCATTTTATATCACTTCCCTTTTCTCTTTGGTTCAAACACCAGTTATATCTCTTGTCAGGTTTAAACATTGCTTCTATCAGTCTCCCTTTCTTTTCCATCTTAGTTCCATGAACTACGTAGCTCTGATTTCTTTATTGCATCATAAATATGCGTAGGCACGAGGGCCACAATCCTCAACGAGCACCCTAATTATTATTTTCTTTTCCCCCTTTTTGTTCAGATCTATTTCAAGTAATCTTTTGATAATAACACCCATTCAAACGAAGAACAAGCAAAATGATTCTCGTTGAGTACAACGAATGTGAGGGATGTTAATACTTTCCCCTTGCATAACTGACTTCCTTACCCATTTTCTCTTCCCCTCGGGTTTTATCGATGTTTTCCCTTTCCTTCAGGAATAAATAAAGTTTGATGATGACTTTGTTGTATATTCGAACGTGTGATGTACTCGAGTATTTTTTGCGTAGTTTCAGTACTAAGCACATCTTCATAGCGTCGACTCCAAAGATATTGAACCCTCCTACAACCTTCAACCTTTCTTACAAGATCTTGTATTTGTCATCAACCTTGGGTTCCTCTATAATGGCGGAAAAGTGAGCAACTGGTTTACTTTCTAGAACCATACCCCTACAGTCTTCATCCTCATATTATTGGCTTAGGTCCATGTAGTTGTCTTATGCAACCGATATTTGTACAGGACGAGATGCCCCACTCTGAATAAAAATCAGGATAGACCCTTCAGGATGAAGGGGGTTAATTTTTGATGAAGTGATATTAGCTTCTGCCCCTTGAATATCAGAGATGAATCCTTGCAGGGGGTTACCATCCACAGGTGGAGGAGTAGATTAGGAAGCAACCTTCCTTTTGTCAGCCTTAACTTCTCTTGCCATCATGTTAGTGATGGCGCATGTAAGTTGGTTGATCTTATATTTCATTCCCTTTATATTTCCTTTTATTGAGTCTATATCCTCCCTGAGTGCAACTTGATTTTGTCCAATTTGCTCCATGGTCTTCTTTTGGCGAGCCCGAGTTTGATAAGGTTGTTGGAGAGTTAGGGTGGCTTGAGTTATGATCTTGAGAAAATAGGGAGAAAGATTATTTATTTTTCTTTTTATGCATGTGTATGTATGAAAGTATGCATGAGTATGCATAATTTTTTTTAGAGGAGTCTTATAGAAAGGGAACCCAACAAGAAAACCCAACAATTGTTCATAACTTATAGAAAGGGAAACACACAAAATTAAAAACCCATTACAAATAAAAACTTCTAACAACGTTCCTTGATCCTAGCCTTAAATTTATCCACCATGTAATGAGACATCTTGAGGAAGTCACAGATCTCTTTTTGAGGCTTGAATATGTCTTCCATGAACTCAACTTCCTTCAGACTTCAGGGTATCTCCTTAATCAGGTTATTAGATAGTGTGACCAGTTTTAGGTATTTTTCCCTATAATATTTAGTCTTCTCTTAAAGTTTTAACATAATAGCCTTGTCTTCCTCAATGGTGTCAACCATTTCTTGATTATGCCCCTCTACATAAGTGCACCACTTCCTCATCTCATCATACACTTCTTCTAGGAGATTCATCTGTCTCTTGAGATCCACTACCTCTTCGTAGGCTTTAACCCATTTAGAAAGATGTAAGTTAAGGAGTCATTCAATATCTCTTATTCGTATGATTGAATCCATAGCTTGGCATATGGATTCATAAAGAGCATTGACTAAACTTTGGACTTCAGCTTCCAAAGCTTGGATATAGGATTCTATTCTTCTTTTACTTCCTTCTAGGTCTTGGTTGACTTCAACTAGATATTTTTCCATTAATCCCCTTGGCACAAGGCTTTGTCCAATTCATCCTTATGTGCACTGAGGCTTGAACTAATAACCCTAAGGTCAACATAGGCTTTCACCTTTTGATCTTCTTCCACTCTAGTCATCTCCTCACTCCTATTTAGTTATTCTAGTGCTAGATTAAGGTTTTTGTCCAATTGATTATTATCACATGCAGTCTGGTAAAACTTCTCTTCGAACCCCTCCTTTTCTCTCTTTATAGTCATAGGATTGTTTTATTCTATAAATTGGATGCTCAATATGATAATATGTACTTTTTGACTCTACAACACCGAACCTACGAGAGACTCACACTTGAGTTTATCAGTTTGTCTGATTATAATTATTTTAGATTGGCAAACCATTGTCCTGGGAGGACTCTATTTCGACTATTTAATAAAGAATATACACTTCACCAATATGAAATAGGTGCCCTATTACATTTTTAGGTTGCCACTAACGCTGTCCACGAGGTTCCTACAGAGGGACCCTGGAAAGTTAAATTTGGCATATTCTAGCAGCGGTTGAGCGGTTAGTTAGCACTAAACATTGAAGGGAATAAATATTCTCGAATCCATCAACCAACAATACGCTACTTCCAGAAGGTCTTGTCCCACAATATTTTTGGTCGAGGCGATAATTCTAGAAACGTCAACTTGAAAGAATTATTCTTTATTTACTTTGTTTTCCATTCTTGTCGGATCCATAGAAAGGAATTTATGCTAGCTAATATGCAAAGGATATCCAAAGCTAAGACAAGAGAAATAGCCGTTGAAGGAGTTATTACCTCAATCGCCTTAGCCCTTGGTCTATATGCCGATATTGCTACATTGGACCCTCTAGGGGATAGTAGGCCTCTGGATTTGAACTCGTGTCTGGCGCAAAAATTATTTAAACTTAAGCGTCAGAATGAGTATTATCTCATGGTTAGAAATAAAGTGGTGAGGAGTGTTGTGTTTCCGAATCTGGCACGCACTAATGTACATATTGATGAGAAATGGTTGTACCTTGTATGTGATCATACAAATGTTGATGCCAGAGCTGATGTTAATGACACTAGGGATACCGACATAAAGATGAACCGGGGAGAGCGACTCACTCCACCCCATCTATCACCATCCCATCCCTCACCCTAATGTACCTGCACGCACATTTTCACCCCCACCACAATCACACTACACACAACCCCTCCCCTATATGTACATGCCAACTCTTGTTATGCAGGTTGCCCAAACTATCAATCTAGTTATGTTGAGTATGAGCTCAATGTTTTACGCCACAAGGTTGCTAATTTGCGCCTTGAGATACAAGCTCGCAGTGACCGAGATGTCGAGCGTCACCATACTCAGAACCTGCAGACCCAGATGATCGAGGATATATGGTTTTGGATGCAGAAGTATGACATGCAGCAAGTGAAGGGCTCTCACCAGAATTAATCCCACGGGTTATATCCTTCCTTTCTCGCACTTTTGTCATCACATTCTGGACAATGTAAGCTTTAAGTGTGGGGGAGGAATTTCCTGCTTTTATTAGTGTATATTTACCATTTTAGTTAGATTTATATGCTTTCTAATTAGGATTTCCATGCTTTCTAGTCTATGATTTTTAATTTTATTGTTAATTTAGTGTTATCGAGCAAATGCATGTGTTGTCAAGTCATTTAAGCATATTCTTTGCTGTGTTATTGATTCTTTCCATTTTTTGAACTGAACAAAAACGTTTTTTGAAAAGGCTTACGATTAGTAGCTCACTTAGAAAGTATATAGGCTCCAAAGGAGGAGAGGCTAAGGTTAAGTACGCTTGGGAAAATTTTAACAAAATCAGTATTGTCTTAACACTTAAAGCCTCACGAATATGGATATCAATTTAAATACTCGTTGTGCCATAGTGTCGAATGTATATTTTGTAGTAATCCTCAAGTAGTTCATCTATCCAGCCATGCATATTCTATAGTCTCATATTAAGTAGGTTAGTTGATGAACAAATTTGAAAATTTTGAAGTGTAAATTTAATAAAAAAGGAAATTGCATCTACCAAATTGGTTAACCCTCACCCAATTAATTAAACCAACGATGGTTGAATAAAAAATCCAAATAAAATGTGCATCTTTGATCAAAAGTCTACGTGCAAAAACATGAATAAAAATGCTTACTGGTTTTCCTACGATGTGTGTGACGTTTACATAGACAATTAAGTGCCTTAATGTGATTATTTTGAATGAAAGAGGATGAATGAAACAAGGTAGTGAAACTAAGATACAACAAAATAATTTGAATTGGTATGCTAGGAGGGAGACTGTTGTCTGCAAATTGTAGTTTGTGTTGTCACAATACTCTTAGTGTTGATTTTAGTGCCTATCGAATTAACCTTTAGCCGATTCAACTTTGGAACCACATATGAATATTTGTGATGCTGCTTTTCTTGAGTCCTTTTTATGTTAAGTTGCTGCATTTTACATTTTCCATATGCAAGCTAAGTTGCTTGAGAACAAGCAACAATTCAAGTGTGAGGGAGTTTGATAACACGTAAATTTCACCACTTATTTAGCTCGATTAGTACTTATTTTAGGGGTAATTTTATGCACTTTTATAGTGTTATACTGGTTTTCTGCTGTGTATTTGAGGTATTTATCCTTTATAAGTCTTTGTGTTGGAAAATGACAAAAAGATGGCGAAAATGGAAAATTATTTTGAGTTTCAGACTATCATGATGGGCCCATTCAAGTATTTCCAATCGTCATGATTTGTCCGTACAAGATTGTCAACCAGAAAGGAGAAATGAAAATTTGTTACTTAGGGGACATACGTTAGACCACATGTCTGGGATAACTTATCCAACTTGTTATACCAGAATAAACACATTATGACAACAACAATAAATTAAGGTAAAATAAATAAAGAACACCAAGAATTGTTAACTCAGTTTAATGCAAACAACACCTACATCTTGGGGGCACTCTACCCAAGAACGGAAATTCACTATTGAATAGAGTTAGTACAAAATGTATTAGATGAACAAGCCCTTTGTTTAATGCTCATCTTCTTAATCATACCCTCGATGTCTTTCTATTTAAGACTCTCCCTAAATATGAGACCCCCTCTCACTTTCTCTCAATCACTAACCATCGTGATCATCAACAGTTATCAAAACGATTCAATGTTGAATATACAACTCAATTAAATAGACCAACTAATATGCCTTATGATATGAATTAAGCAACGACATTGTGTACAATCAACACAAAGAAAGACTCAGCCTAGAAACACAAAACATCACTCAAGCTCCTCATCTTCAAGGCATGGAAATAGTATCTCTATATATTACAATCCATGGCTGGGATTATCTCCTTAGATTTAGGCGGTGATCTCTGTTGGAACAAGATTTTTCACATCCCTTGAGTTTTGATGATAACAAAGTACTTAAAGAGAAAATGGGTATACTAACATATGTTCAAGTGTGCAGGATCACAAGCATATAATTAATCCTGATTGAAAGCATATATGAAGAAGTAACATAAGTTTGATTCTGATTGATCAGAATCTGATGACTCTGAATATGTTCATCAGCCTCTGAACGCTTCAGACTTTGGTCTCATGTCCCAGCTTCTGATGACAACTCAGACTCATAATGCTTGAAGAGCCTTTGATCCGTACATTGTACCAAAGCAGACTTGTCTTACCAAAACCCTAGAATTATAGACAAAGTCAACTAGGGTTTCATTTTGTAAGGCTCAAGAAATAGTGACGTGACCTCTTCAGCGTGCTCTACCTTTTGGTAGATATCAAGCATCTCGAAAGGTGTTATGAACAATGCCAATATCTAATGGACAAAGCTTCTAACCAGATGCATTCTCCAAGGTCTCTCTTGGCATGCTTCTTCACTAAGTTTGCTCATGTGTTCAAACTCTCCAATGAATCTTTCTCTACCCATATAAAAGGAAGTTGAAGATTTAAAAGAGAGATACAACAATGCAATACAATATCTTAATCATAACTGTGACCTTTCATTTGTAACTGTTATTGCCTAAGATCTTAATATTTCTTATCTTTGTATATCTTAGAAATCTTAAGAGGTTAAGAACCTTTGTGATGGTTGCAAAACTGTTATACTTATGATTATAAATCTAAGTGTAATGGTTACCATTTCTACTAAACTATTTGTTTATAGTAGAGGAAGTCACTTGTGTGCATGCTTGAGCAACGAAGTCTCTTGTCTGTGTACTTGAGAATTTAAGTCTCTTTCTAGGTTGATTGAGCAGAAGTATTTTGCAAGGTTGCTTGAGCATAAGTCTTTTTCTAGGTTGATGAGCATTGAAGTCTCTTACAAGTGTGCTTGAGCAATTTATAACTTGTTTGGTTATAGTGAAAATATCTTATTAAGGTATGGGGTCTGGAATACTCTCAGTTGAGAAGAGGAACCAGGATAATCTTTGTGTGTTGCTAGCATTTACTTTTGAGCATATTTATTTCCACTTCTATATCTATTTCTTATATCAGACTTTAAACCTTATTCAAAATATGAACTTGTTGTTTCAGAAGCAAATCGATTTTTGGGCATACATAATTCAACCCCATTTCTTGTGTATTTTTCTCACATTCACTTGGCATCATAGCACGTCTGTACAAAACATTTAACTGTGGTACAAAAAAATATCTTGCGAAAAATACTTTTTCCATCATGGTTGATAGTTCTAAAGTAACTAGCCATGTTGGAGGTTCTTCTCGTAGTAATAACAACCATGATCAAAGTACATATGGTTAAAACAACTATACTGCTAGACCACCAACATTCAGTGATGACTCTATTGAATTTTAATGGTGGAAGAGCAAGATATACACTCACATCATTGGTTTGGATGATGTGTTATGGGATATCTTGGAAAATGGCATTGAATTTCATGTCAATGGTGTTGGAATGGTTTATGATAGAAAGTCTATCATTCCTGATCAAAAAAGAGATTTATAGAAAGCACCATAGAGTGAGAGAAATTCGTGTTGATGCATTGCCTTATTCTGAGTATATAAAAATTATTGATAAGTATACTGCTAAGATTATCTTTGAATCTCTATGTGTTGCCTATGAAGGTAATTAACAAGTTCAAGAAGCTAAAGGAAATCTTCTAGTTCAGCAATATGAGTTGTTTATAATGAAAGATGCAATGTTCTCAAGATTTCAAGTTCTTGTGTCTGGACTTCAGGTCCTTAACACGAGATATACCACTGTGGATCATGTCAAGAATATTCTTAGGAGTCTTCCTATCAAATATAGACCCAAAGTAACTACCATTCAAAAAGCTAAAGATTTAAACTCTTTAAGTATTGAAGGTCTTTTTAGCAATCTCCAAAGTCATGAAATGGAATTAAATGGAGATGAGCCTTAAAAGAAAGTTATAACTATGGCTTTGAATTCTTTTGGGAGATCTAAGAAATCCTCTTAAACTAAAAAGCTCAAATAAGCCACTCATGATGAAGCTTCTGGTGAAGAATCAGATGATGATGATGAATTAGCCTTTATAATCAAAAGATTTAAATACTTGTCCAGGAAGAAGGACAATTTCTCTAGTAAGAGAGATTGCTTCAAGGGGTCAAGTTCTAGGAGTAAAGATCAGAATGGTTGTTACAACTACAAGAAGCTTGGTTATTTCATTGTTGAATGTCCTGATCTTAAAAAAGACAAAAGTAAAAAAGAAGAGTTTCCAGAAGAACAACTTCATAAGAAAGTTCAAGAAAAGTCTCACAGTGACATGAGAAGAACTTGACAATGAAGGAGAAGATGAAGAAGTAAGTATTGCTTTGATGGCCTAACTTTTTTCAGACTCAGAATCGGAAGTTGGTTCTGACTCAGAGTCGGAAGACACAAAACATTTATTCTCTAATCTCTCTAAATCTGATTTAAGTACTCTGTGTCATGATCTTATGGGAAGATGCCAGCAGAAAGCCAAACATATAAAAACAGTAAAGAAGCAATGTGATCTTTTGAAAGATGAGCTAAATCTTTCTAAAGAAAAAATTGAAAAACTTGAAAAAGAACAAATTGCTTCGATGGAAAATATGTTTGACAAGTCTCTGGAAAAAAATGAGTTAGCTCTTCAAAATTTCATTTTATATGGATGTGAAAGAACCAAACTTTCCTCCATGATCTATGGAGTAAGAGCAAAGGGGAGAGTCTTGGTTATCATTAAAACCTTACTCCAAGGACTAATATCTTGATGAAACCATCAAATACTTCTTCTTCAAGCACTGTTCAATAGGGGTTGTATGCTTACTTTATGCCTGTTGTTGGAAATGGCAAAATTCTAAACCCATCAGAACCTGTGATGGATAACTCAGAAGTTCTGAAGAATTCAGGATCTCAGACTCAATGGTCAAAATTTCTAAGTTAGAACCTAAGACTCTCAAGTCAAAGGTTTTGAAGAGTTCAGAACTCGAAGTTGTTACATCTAAAGCTTCTAAAGGTTTAGAGGTCAAGGTCAAGACTCATCCCAGACAAAATGTTGAAAGACACAAAGTCTGGAATGTATCTAAACCCTATTATAAGACTAAGGCACAAAGCAATAGGAAGTCCTATAAAACTAACCTCAAAGGACCCATAAAAGTATGGGTACCAAACAATGATGTTAGTTTTGCTACAGATATGCTCAAAGGAAAACACAAAGCAACAACTGCTCCATGAGAGTGATTGCTTACAACCTTTAACAAGAAGAAGGCCTACATCCCAAATCCTAAGTCTAAAGGAGGAATGAGATGTGGAATCTAGAAGAAACCAATAAGACAAGATTACTAATATTGGGAAGACATAAAGTTTCCTACAAGTGCACTAGTGCTTAAGATTCTTGGCTATGTCTCTGAATTTTATTTATTTGTCTTGAGAAGTCTGAAGATACTTCAGGTGGTTTATAGAAGAGCATTATTGGAACTATACGATTCCTCTTGAACAATCTCAATAGTTAATATTGCAAAGAAAGCTTGGAAAATAATATTTTTCTATATCAGAATCTGATGATGTTCAAAAGATAGTTTGATCATAAGCTCCTTGTCAGTAACTACCTCTGGCACCTGTCCTGTAATGTGTCATTAATGTGAAACACCTCCTAACACGTGGAGTGAATCAGTTCGGTAAATATTTCTTCATTTTTTGGTTATTTTTTTAGTTTTCTTACTTACCTTGTTTTTTGTTTCCTACTGCATTTATGTGGTTGTGTTTAAAATTTCTTTTTCACAAAAAAACACTTAATTTATATCAAAATCACACACCTAACTACTTCACTACCTACACTTTTGCTTTCTCTAAACCATCTCTGGATAACCCTTTTTAAAAAATAACCCTAGAAACCATAAAAACTTCGTTCATCAATGGCGACTTCTTCAAATACACACATGATCGTCAAATTTGGTAAAAGTATGACTATCAAGCCCAAGACTATGGATTTGAATCAAAGTGATCTAAAGCTATTGGTAGAAAAGATTGTCAATGTTGACTCATTCATCCAGAATGGGTATGATCTTTGGAGCTTCTTCAGAGTTCAAGAGTGCTTTTCAATCTTTGATATGCTGAATGGACCCACATATCCTCATCTTGTGAAAGATTTCTAGGTAAGAGTAGAAGTTTTTGATGAACTTGGTGCATGTGATAAACTTAGACTTCTGGTGGAAAAGGAAGGTTCCTTGAAGTGGAAGAGCATAAAAGAAGTAGGTTTGAAGAAGTTTGAAGAAGTTGAAATGAGATCTGCTGTAATGGGTGATAATGTGGTCATTACTCAGAAAACTATTGTTAAACTCTTGTGTACACCAAACTTTGGTAGATTTGTTGTGGGCACCAAAGGAAATAGTCCTGAAGCATATGCTATCAAGTGGTGTTTGTTTGATAATGCTAATAATTTGTGTTCCTCTGACTTTGGAAAGGTCAAGTACATGTAGAAAAGAATTCAGTCTTTTGTTCAAGATTTCAATTGGTAATTTGATCCCCAAAGAAGAAAGTACCGATCACATTTCATGGGATCATAAACACTTCATGTTCCACCTGAAGAATGAAGACAAGATAAATCTATCAGCTTACATCTTCAACCATCTATGTGAAGAAATCAAGGATAACACAAAGCTTCGCAAGAATAATGTGCCTTATGCTAGATTGCTGTCAGAATTGTTTTATCGGGGTCGTCTAATTCATGACCTTAAAAACTTGCCTGACAATGGGAATATGGAGAAGATTTATGGAAGTATCTTATTTTCTTCAGTTCTAGATAACATAAAGCTAATGAAGAAAATTGTTGTTGTTCCTTCAAAGATTCCTCTCTCTGTTAGTTGTACCAATTCTAATTATCTTGAGGATTATCCTATATAAAAAAGATGGATAAACCTGAAGTAATCAAGAATTTCATCATACAATTGTTTAAGAAAGGTAAAAGCATCAGACTCAAAGATATTCCTGAAAAGCCTACTGATGTGTTTAAATCTTCTAATAAGAGGAAGCATACGACCTCAGTTGTTCTGAAGGATGTTCAGAAATCATCTAACAAGATAGCAGTTGAGAATGAAGTTGAAGAAGTTGTTGCAACCACTGAATTAATGCCCTCCAAAACTAGGAGTGGAAAGTCTCCCAAGAAGGTCGCTTTTATTTATGTCATTTCAGGAGCACCTTTAAAGAAAAAGAGGTTGAGGAAGTTGTGTGAAATTGAGGAAGAAGGATATGAAGAGGAAGTCGGTGTGTGCCTAATCAGGAAGAAGAAAGATACATGTGATACTGCTCAGAAGAGTGCAATTGAGCATACCCTTAAGTGTGCTCAACTTTTAGCATTTATCATCTTTGATTAGTTAGAGAAGCATAAAAAAACCTTTGTTGCTGAGAATCATGAGGATTTTTTTTGTGATTTGGAACCTTATGAGGTTCAGGCTACCAAAGTAATGGATGGCTTAAAGGTCATTGAAGCTTTTTTCGTTCCTGAAGAAGTTTTCCCATAAATTACTTCTTTAAAAGCTCTGAATACTGGTGAAATAGGTATAAATATGAACTTAGTCTCTGAAGATGGTTTTGATTACACCGCCCTTAACCATATTTCTCCAGCCCCCTCATCAATTCCCTCACCAAATCAATCTCCAGGACACACATCACTCCCTATCAATGAACCCACTGATGTTCAGAATCAGTTAACTGAATCCTCTGCTTCTGAACAACCATCACCCCTAAACACAATGCTTGAACCCCCCATAGATGTTTCTAGTGGGAAAGCTACATCTTATATCTTTGAGTCAGAGTATGATTTAGTTGCGTTTGAAGCTCATCTTAACCTAAATTATTCAAAAACTTCACATGATATCTTCAAACCTATCCTTTGTCACACCTTCGAACTCTCTTGGAAGATGAATGTATGTGTTGAATTAACTGAGCGTATGATTGAAGATTATCACGAAGAAGGGGTTGGTTAAAATAATTTTTTAGCCTTATATCCTTTGTTTCATAAACCATGAATCGGGCCATGTTACAACCCTCAAAAGACCTAATTGAAGAAGGATTTATTCTGAAAGCATGCTACAACAAGGTTGCATAAACTAACTCTTAGATACTTTCTAATCATTTATATTGGTATCATCCTCTCGCGGTATCTTTCACACTTTAAACATCCAAATCAACAATGTGTTTGGACAAATGGTCCACCTGTCACACACTACCACATGATTTCAATAATGATTTTTTCCAAACATGTACGAGCATCACATTAGAATTACCATTTTTGAATGAGCAATTTTAATTGCAATTCAGTACTTGACATCAGGGAAATTCCAACAAGGGGAAATCGTAGAGGAACTTGATCATTCATCGATAATAAGAAGAATCGAGACCACCTCAAAACCCTATGAATCAGAGGCAAGTTACCCAGATATTATGTTGAAAAAAGGAAGATTACTCCAAGAATTGTTCAATCTTAACCAATTCTTCAAACATCAATTGATTATGGGGCAAACCATTCAAGAATCAATGGATCAATGGTGAACCATCTCAGGCCTATATCAACCAGGGGTAGATCACCTTAAGTTTATGTTGACCAAGGAATAAATCCCTCTGAATCTCATTTAATATAAGTTACATCTCTTTAACACTCATACCAGGGCAAGCTACCTCAAGAGCATAGAAAGGTTAACCACCTCTAAAGTCAGTTAATCAAGGACAAATCCTTTCATGAACTAAAATTCTGGGGCAAGCCATCTCCAACACAAATTATGGTACAATTACTTTAAAGACCCAACAAATTGAGGCAAGATGAGCCACCGAGGGGAAAGTCCTCTCCATGCCTTCAAGTTCCTCAAGAAAACTCTATCACACATCATCAACCGTTGAGTTTGAGACATGTCCCGGGGAATCATGATATCACCCTATCAAATAACCTTGTACCTTTTAACTGGCAAGAAGCCTAGATGCAAAAGACCTTCATTCTATTATCCATCATAGGGGCACTTTAGAAACCTTCAAATCATTGCATAAATCATTTTCATACACAAGTCGTGTCGTTTCGCTATAGCATAAAGTCATGCATACCTTCACATTCATTGGGCATAACCCCATAACATGAACCTGACATCAAAAAAATCTTTGTAACACAAGATTTGACTTCAAGGCCCATTTCCCGTCTAGCAAATCATTTAAAAGTCCAGCTCCCGCTAGGCAAATAATTTCAAAGTCCAGTTCCCATCTAACAAATCATTTCAAGGTCCAGTTCCCATCTGGAAAATCATTTCAAGGTCCAGTTCCCATATGGAAAATCATTTCAAGGCCCAGTTCCCGTATGGAAAACCATTTACAAATGTGATTTCCCGTTTGGTATACATCTTTTAAACTAGTTCCCGTCTAGTGTAATACCCCAAAATTTACCCTTCATTTTTCCTGGAAGCATACGCTTTACACCTCATGCATGCATTCATTTTTAGGTCATTTAACATTAGATACATTGCATTTCATCATGTCAATCAGAATTAGATCTAAAAAAACGAAAAAAAAAACGAAAAAAAAAATAATAATAAATAAAAAAAAAGTTAAAAATAAATAAATAAATAAAGTTAATTAAATAAATAAATAAAATAAAACAAATTTTTTTGGACTTGGGTCTCCCTCATTTGAGCCCACTACCCACGAAAATCAGTCTATAAATACTGAAGTTTCAGTAGAGGAAAACACACTTGGAGTTACACTGGGAGAAGCAAAATACTCTGAGGTTTCCTTGTAACAAAACCCTGAGGAAAAAGATAGTGAGAGAAGAACTAACAGAGTTCAGAGCAGCCTCCAAACCCTGAAGAACTCACGGGTGCAACTCAATTTCAATCAAGCTCTCCAATCAGGTTTGCCCTATATCCATCATCTTTATGCCTTTAATTTGAATGCTCTAAATGTATGAGGTATTATGGGTGAATTTGATACCCTTTTGATGCATGTGTTTGACAAGAGGTTTAGGCCTCCTACCCTTGGTTGCTTTTTGTGAGCTTTTTGTGAATTTTGATGGAATTATTCATGTGGTTACATTTTGATTTGGGGGCAACCCTTGATTACCCTATTTTTTTGTCTCTAACCTGTTTGTTGAGTTTTTGTGAGGGCTCACATGACTTTTGCAGGGATAACTTGCATGGTTTTCCACTTTATTTGTGGGATACCCCCTGGAGGTTTCATTCGGATTATCTGTACTGACCCACTTTCTTTGATGATGTTAGCTTGGAAGGATCTCAGGGTTTATCGTTCCTTCAATTGTTGTTACTTCGGATCTTTATCCGTGTGGTACTTTTACATTTTTCCCGCATTTTACTGCTTTCCTAGCTGGAAGACCTCGATAGGAGGCAATGTTTTTGTGTTTACTTTATGCAGGTTCCTTTGTCCAGGGTTAAGAGCTATGAGGTCTTATCCTCATTACCCTTTTGCATGCGCGTTCCTACAACGCAAACAAACCCTTCATTGATTTTTCTTCTCCATAACACACGTTTACTCCTTCTACTACAGGCGAGTAAGTCTCCAAAGGTCGAGCATCCAGTAGATTGCGTAGTGACGTCGTTCGTCCAAAACCCACTTCATAACCCCGTAGTTAGCCGAACTACGACTTGCTCTGATTCTCATTCCAGATGAGATACGTAGGCATAAGACGCGATGTCTTAGCGAGCACACATCCCCCAACCCATAGGTCAGTCGAGCTACGAAGACTCTGATTCTCATATTCAGATGAGATACGTATGCAGTGGATGCGACATCCGCGCGAGTCATTTCTCTTAACCTTTTTAGTAAATAAACACATTAGGTAAACTCACACCCTTTAGACAAGAACCACAAAAGTGGATCCCGTAGAGTACTACGGATGCGTAGGGGTGCTAATACCTTCCCTTCGCATAACCGACTCCCGAACCCAAGATTTGGTTGCGAGACCCCGTCTTGTCCTTTCCTTTTTCAGGTTTACTTCGAGCGTTTCCTTTCCCTCCTTTGGGATGAATAACGCACGGTGGCGACTCTTCTGTCTTTTTCTTTCGCCGGTTGTTTTTTCGCACACTGTATTTTTCAGGTTGCGACAGCTGGCGACTCTGTTGGGGACACAAGAAGTTGACCTCTTGCTGGTCCATCTTCCCTAAGCGAGTCCCTCCTAGCTTGTGTGATTTTCTTGTTTATTGGGTGTTCATGCTTTTGTACATTTATTTACTTACTTGCTTGCATTCATCTGCTGTATCTGTTGGAGCTGTTGTTTGTTTGTTGGGATGGGATGTTCTACGAGAGATAAGCCCATTACCCAGGCTTGAGTGTACACACAGGTTTTAGAGTGGATGATCATGAGGCTTGCGTGGCATGTTGCTACGTTAAGTCGTTCGTGAAAAACCACACCCAGACGAGGTTTCTCTTGGATATATTATGTCCTACGGATGTTCCGTAACGACATGATGTTCCTTTAGAAATCGTCGACTCTGGTGACCATTTCCCGAGAACTCAGTCGAGGCCTCTCCTCCAAGACGTGATTATGTTAGCTCTGGTGGGCGCATTCTCGCTGATCAATCCGAGGACCCCGAGACTGGGAACTTGCTTTAGGATGTCCTGTTGAGTGGAGTCAGTGGAGGTCTTTTATCCCGTAATAATGCCAAACCTTCAGTGGTAAACGTATTATTCGCGACTGAAGGGCTGAAGTTGACGAACTTCTGTTCTTAGAACCTACCAATGAGGGGCAGGCTAAATTCAGGAAACCTTAACCTCCAACCAACCCGGTTTTCTGGAGCAGAGCTTTGATCTTGTATTATATTCCTCAGTGGTTTTCTCTTCAGACAGCGTAACCCGACAGATGTTCAAGCAGATACAGCAATCCTGATTGACATGCCATTGCATTTCATTCACATCATCACATCATTTGCATTCATATCATTTAACACATGTTTATCCATTTCAAGGGGGTTTACATCTTCTTCTTGATTCTAGTCGGGGTTTTCTTCTTACACTGTTTATCAAACGAGAGACTGGAATCAAGGGGGTAGAATACCTTTTGCAATTGATAAACATGTCATTGCATTTGCATAGTCATCCACATGTCTTGCATAACAGGTACCGCCGCAGTGTTCTCAATTGTTTGGTGTCCCACTAGCAGGATAGATGACTCAGGCATTCACCGGTACGGTACCCGAAGGAATCAACAGAGAGCGATGGAGAGCCTACAAGCAGAGCTCGCCGAGATGAAGATTCGCATGAATCAATTCATGGATTTGGTTCAAGGGGTGGCTCAAGGACAGCAGGAGCTTAGATTGTTGATGCAGAGGGATCCCCCTATTACTCAACCAGAGACGTTGGCTGATCCTCCAATTGGAGAGGCTAATGGTCCCAATGGACCGGGGCCTATCCCGATCCCGTATGTCAACCTAGATCAACAACCCATTCAGGATGGTCAGGATGATCAGTTCCCCTTGCTTCAGGAAGACTTTGGCATGGACCCCATGTTTAGAAGATTGGAAGAGAGGTTGAAAGCAGTGGAAGGACAGAATCTTCTGGGAGTAGATGTTGCTGACTTGGGGCTGGTCCCAGGTGTGAGAGTGCCACCGAAATTCAAGGTCCCGATATTTGACAAATACCATGGCAGCTCTTGCCCCAAAACTCACGTGCAAGCCTATTTTCGTAAAATGGTTGCATACTCTGATGACGAGAAGCTACTTATGTACTTCTTCCAGGATAGCCTAGCTGGGGCATCCTTGGAATGGTATATGAGGCTGGACAGAGCCCACATCCGTTGCTGGAGGGATTTGGCAGAGGCTTTCGTGAAGCAGTATCAGTATAATGCAGACATGGCTCCGGACAGAACTCAACTTCAAAATCTGTCTCTTAAAAGCAATGAGTGCTTCAGGGAATACGCTCAACGCTGGAGGGATACAGCTTCCCGTGTTCAGCCTCCTATGTTGGAAAAGGAAATGGCCAACTTGTTCATGAATACGCTGCCTGGACCTTATCTGGAGCGTCTGGTGGGGTGCAATGCTTCCGACTTTGCTGATGTGGTCTCTACTGGAGAAAGGGTGGAGAATTACCTAAAGACCTATAAGAGCCAGAGTGGAGGTGGATCCTCATCAGGGGTGAAGAAGCCGTTCATTCAGGGACAGAAGAGGAGAGAAGGGGATGCAAATACCATATCTTCTTATTAGAACAGGGATAACCGGAGGAATAATTTTCAGAATTATCATCAGCAACCGTATGTTGCGGCTGTGACCATTCCAGCTGCAGCGCCACTACAACAACAATAATCACAACGTCAACCAGCTCAGTATCAACAGCAGCAGCAACCGGGTAACAGACCCGCCTATCAACAGAGGCAAAGGATGATGGACCGGCGTTTCGACACCCTTCCAATGTCGTACGCTCAGTTGCTTTCTAGTCTTCAACAACTACAACTTGTGCAACTGCGCACTCTGGCTCCTCCTGTTGGTAGACTGCCGGTGGGTTACGACGCTAACGCTAGGTGTAGCTTCCACTCTGGGGCACCTGGCCATAACATTGAGAACTGCAAAGCTTTTAAGCACGTAGTTCAGGACCTCATAGATTCAAAGGCCATCGACCTTGCACCGGCTCCGAATGTCGTTAACAATCCCATGCCCCAGCATGGTGGTGCGAACGTTAACATGATAGAAGGAAAAGCCAAGTCCATTAAGGATGTGTTGAAGTTAAAGACTCCATTGTTGGATATCAAAGGATGCTTGCTGAAGGCCGATGTTTTCCCCGGTTGTGGGAAGGGTTGTTTGGATTGTGCCACTCAGAGTGGAGGTTGTTTGAAGCTACAGCAGGGTATCCAGGCCTTGCTCGACAAAGGTATCCTCCAGGTTGAAGATTTGTCTGTCCAAGAGTCTGTGGAAGAGGTTAAAGCGGGTGCCTCTATCTCATCCTTTAAGCAGGCACGGGTCATGGTGGATTCAGGTGTTGCTTCCGGTTGGGGGCGTCTGTTGGAATTACCAGTGAAAGAAGATAAGTTCGGGATTGGGTATCAGCCAGTTTTGACTTCTACAACACTTCAGGGGCCGATCACTTTCTCCAGTGCTGGCATCATTCAGTATGGTCAAGTCTCTGCAGTCAACGAAGAAGATGGGGATAGTGATTGTGACATTGACAACTGGGTGCGTCCGAGGATCCCGGGTGAAGTCATCAACAATTGGTCTTCTGAGGAGATTGTCCAAGTCACTTTTCTGAAGGAGTAATTTTCTTTGTTTATTCATGCATGTCCAAGTCTTACGTTCCGCCCAGGGCTTAATGACTCATTGTAGGGCTCATCTATGTGACACTTGCATTTTTTATCATAAATAAAGGACGTCTTTTTTGCATTCAAATATTTCGTTCTCTGTCTTTCTATTTTTGCAGTTTTTCAAAATAAAAAAAATGGCAATGTTTTGTTTAGTTTCCACTTTTTTCTTTCACACTCATAAGCACATACCATCACTCATGCAGATGCACGTCACCGGATCCTATTGATAACGGTTCTGCTATGGCTCGCTTCGACTTTGAAAATCCAATCTTTCAAGCTGAAAAAGAGGGTGATGAAGACTGTGAACTCCCTGAAGAACTTGTCAGGTTCTTAAAACAGGAAGAAAGGGTCATTCAACCGTATCAAGAGCCTACTGAAGTGATTAATCTCGGCCCCGAGGACGCCAAGAGAGAAATCAAGATAGGGGCTGCTTTAGAAGACAATGTGAAGAAAGGGCTGATTGAATTGCTGCATGAATATGTTGACATCTTCGCCTGGTCTTATCAGGACATGCCTGGGCTGGACACAGACATCGTGGTACACCGCTTGCCTCTCAAAGAAGGTTGTCCTCCGGTCAAGCAGAAGCTCAGAAGAACAAGACCAGAGATGGCTGTCAAGATAAAGGAAGAAGTGCAAAAGCAGTTGGATGCAGGGTTTCTAGCAGTCACCAATTATCCGCCATGGGTTGCAAACATCGTCCCAGTACCTAAGAAGGATGGAAAGGTACGGATGTGTGTCGACTACCGGGATCTGAATAGAGCTAGCCCTAAAGATGATTTCCCATTACCTCACATCGACGTTTTGGTGGATAATATAGCTCAGTTCTCGGTATTCTCCTTCATGGATGGCTTTTCTGGCTATAACCAAATCAAGATGGCACCAGAGGACATGGAAAAGACAACTTTCATAACCCCATGGGGCACCTTCTGCTACAAGGTGATGCCGTTTGGTCTGAAAAATGC
The DNA here is from genome assembly GCF_024323335.1 of Lathyrus oleraceus. Taxonomy (NCBI): domain Eukaryota; kingdom Viridiplantae; phylum Streptophyta; class Magnoliopsida; order Fabales; family Fabaceae; genus Lathyrus; species Lathyrus oleraceus. The sequence goes on from NC_066583.1 coordinate 242,930,409, forward strand.
TGGAGCAACATATCAACGAGCTATGGTAACTCTGTTCCATGATACGATTCATCATGAAATCGAGGTTTATGTGGATGATATGATTGCCAAATCTCAGACAGAAGAAGAACATTTTGTGAATCTGCAGAAATTGTTTGAACGTTTGAGGAAATTCAAACTGAGACTTAATCCGAACAAGTGCACTTTCGGGGTGAGATCGGGAAAATTTCTGGGTTTTATTGTTAGCGGAAAAGGGATTGAGGTGGATCCTGACAAAGTGAAAGCAATACAGGAAATGCCAGAGCCAAGAACAGAGAAGCAAGTCCGTAGTTTCTTAGGGAGGTTGAACTACATTGCAAGGTTCATCTCTCACCTGACAACCACGTGTGAGCCAATTTTCAAATTGCTGAGGAAAGATCAGGCTATCAGGTGGAATGAAGATTGTCAAAGGGCTTTCGAGAAGATAAAAGAGTATTTACAGAAACCTACAATCCTTATACCTCCAGTTCCTGGGAGACCTCTGATAATGTACCTGTCAGTGACTGAGAACTCGATGGGGTGTGTATTGGGACAGCATGACGAGTCTGGTCGAAAAGAGCATGCCATATACTACCTTAGCAAAAAGTTTACCGACTGTGAAGTCAAATATTCGCAGCTTGAGAAAACTTGCTGTGCTTTGGCCTGGGCTGCTCGCCGACTGAGGCAGTATATGTTGAACCATACTACCTTGTTGATTTCTAAGATGGATCCAGTGAAATACATATTCGAGAAGCCAGCTCTCACCGGAAGGGTCGCTTGTTGGCAAATGATACTAACAGAGTATGATATCCAGTATACATCCCAGAAAGCCATCAAAGGGAGTATTCTGTCATACTATCTTGCTCAGCAGCCGATTGATGATTATGAGCCGATGAAGTTTGATTTTCCAGATGAAGACATCATGTTCCTTAAGATGAAAGACTGTGAAGAGCCAGTTGTTGAGGAGGGACCTGATCCAAACGAAAAGTGGACTTTGTTGTTTGATGGGGCTGTCAATGCTAGAGGAAGTGGAATTGGCGCTGTCATTACAACTCCGAAAGGTGCGCACATACCTTTCACCGCTCGTTTGACTTTTGAGTGCACAAATAATGAAGCTGAGTACGAGGCTTGTATCTTGGGTATTGAGCAAGCCATTGATCTGAGAATCAAGACTCTGGACATCTTCGGAGATTCAGCTCTGGTGATCAATCAAGTGAATGGTGATTGGAATACTCTCCAGCCTACTCTGATCCCCTACAGAGACTACACGAGAAGACTGTTGACTTTCTTCACAACAGTAAAATTGTATCATATACCTCATGATGAGAACCAGATGGCAGACGCACTTGCTACTCTATCCTCCATGATCAAGGTAATTCACTGGAACCATGCTCCCAGGATCGATGTGATGCGCCTTGACAGGGCCGCATATGTGTTTGCTGCTGAACTGGTAGTCGATGACAAGCCCTGGTATCACGATATCAAGTGCTTTCTGAAGAATCAAGAGTACCCTGCAGGGGCATCCAACAATGACAGAAAGACTTTGAGAAGATTGGCAGGCAGTTTCTTCTTGAACAAAGACGATGTGCTGTATAAGAGGAACTTCGACATGGTTTTGCTCATATGCGTGGACAGACACGAGGCGGACATGTTAATGCAGGAAGTTCATGAAGGTTCCTTCGGTACTCATGCCGGCGGACATGCAATGGCTAAGAAATTGTTGAGATCGGGTTATTATTGGATGACCATGGAATCAGATTGCTTCAAATATGCTCGGAAGTGTCATAAATGCCAGATTTATGCTGATAAGGTGCATGTACCGCCGAATCCTCTGAATGTGATGTCTTCGCCGTGGCCGTTTGCTATGTGGGGCATTGACATGATTGGAAAGATTGAGCCAACTGCTTCTAATGGGCATCGCTTCATCCTTGTTGCCATCGACTATTTCACCAAGTGGGTCGAAGCAGCGTCGTTCGCGAATGTCACCAGACATGTGGTTGCCCGTTTCATCAAGAAAGAAATCATTTGTCGCTATGGAATTCCCGAAAGAATCATTACTGATAATGGTTCTAATCTCAACAACAAAATGATGAAGGAGTTGTGTCAGAACTTCAATATTCAGCATCACAATTCTTCCCCTTACCGCCCTAAGATGAACGGCGATGTTGAGGCGGCAAATAAGAACATAAAGAAGATTGTGCAGAAGATGGTCGTCACGTACAAAGATTGGCATGAGATGCTACCCTTCGCCTTGCATGGGTACCGTACTTCAGTACGTATGTCGATTGGGGCAACCCCTTACTCCCTGGTGTATGGTATGGAAGCAGTCCTACCTGTTGAAGTGGAGATTCCTTCTCTAAGAGTCCTATTGGATGTCAAGTTAGACGAAGCCGAATGGATTCGGACAAGGTTCAATGAGTTGAGTCTTATCGAAGAGAAGCGAATGGCAGCCATTTGTCATGGGCAGTTGTATCAGAGTCGGATGAAGAAAGCCTTTGATCAGAAAGTGCGTCCTTGTTGTTTCCAAGTCGGAGATTTAGTGTTGAAAAGGATCCTTCCTCCTCAGACAGATCACAGGGGCAAGTGGACTCCTAACTATGATGGACCGTATATTGTCACCAAGGTTTTTGATGGTGGGGCTTTAATGCTTGCAACTATGGATGGTGAAAACTTCACTTCCCCTATGAACTCAGACGCAGTTAAAAAATACTTCGCATAAAATAGACCCGCTGGATAGTAAAAAGAATAGTCCAGGCAAAAAATGGGCATCCCGACGAACCAAGAAAATGAAAAGGTTCGGGCAAAAATTAGGGATTAAAAATGAAAAGATCGTACACCCGGTAAGTTGAAAACCTGAAAAGGCAACTTAGGCAAAAATGGGTATCCCGGTGGATTGAAAACCCGAAAAGGGCGATCCAAGCAAAAGTTAGGGATTAAGCGAATGACTGCGTCCTGAGTTAGTTCTGAATCTCATCTCATGTCGATGACTGGAAATTTTCGAAAGGTAGGAAACAGTCCAATCACCTTTTCAGAAGGCTGATCATCTGGAGGATCTTGAAGACGGGCAGGTCATAGCAGAATTGGAACCCAATAGAAATCCATTTCACATTGCCATTAGATTAATTTCTGTTTTTATCTTTTGTGCGATTACCTCTTTCCAGGGATTGCTTCCTGATGTAAATGCCTATTCAGAGGCCATTCAATCAATAAAATCATGTTATTCAGTATATCTCTGTTTTCATTTTCATTTTACTGTTTTGTTTGCAAAAATGACGTCCGAATTTTTGATAAACATTGCATCATGACACATAAGGGCTTTACAGGTACATGCTCAATAAACATTTAAAATTGCTGTAAATTTTAAGTGCTTTGGATCGTCTATTCAGAACAGATGCCCTCGGGGCATTTCCTTAAAATCCCCTGCAGATGACCGTGAATATCTTCCCCAGTGAAGTCGCCAACAGACGAATCTGGTGTCTTATCCCTGCAGAGCTGATCAGAGTGTTGGATTCTTCAATCCCCAGCAGGTTCTCACCACTGTACTTCCCCAAGTGGTTGTTTCAGAATATACACTCCCCAGTAGAGTTGACAGTGCCAGACTATATATCCCCAACGGAGTTGACAGTGCCAGACTGTATCTTCCCAGCAGAAGTGGCTGCTCCTTAGAGTTCGAGGCCAGATCGATAATCCCAATGCCAGATCCATGGTTTCTTTCCTTGAAGCAGAACCTCGGTACCGTATCAGTGTTTGCTTCCCCTGTTGAGTCATCTCTCGCTGATCGTGGTTTCCAGAACCACTATCGCTTTCCCCAACAGCAGGTTTTCAGTGTCGTTCTCTCCCCAGTCTGAATCTCGGCATTTCGTCATTGCTAGAACACCGTGTGGCGGGTCATTTCCCCACAGAATTCTTTGCGTTGTGCATCTCCAACAACCTTGCTAGGGTCCAGAAGATGGTGATCATTTCCCCAGTAGATCCCCTTGCCTCAGCTTGGCATTCTACCCAGCATTTCGCATCCCTGCATGTAGAATCATATTGCATTGCATCCTCCCAAATCGCGTAGCATTTCCATTTTCATGGAGCATTACGCCATTGAAAGATTCAAACATACGCATGTAAGCATAAAACATTCTCGGTATCCCAAGTGATAAGCTAGAAGTTGTTTTCAGTACTCAGACTGAAGATTGTTCATGACCCACCTTGGTTATCCCCAGCAAGTGTCATTGGCCCATGCGCCGCCTCTATTATCATTCCCTATTTCTGCCGATGCTGACAGGCATGAAGTTTTTCCGGTATTCAGATCGAAGTGGCATTCAAGCCAGTTTTCCGATGTTCAGATCGAAGAAGTTTCCGACGTTTAGGTCGATGCAACTTGTGGCATTCAGGTCAACTTCCGATATTCAGATCGAAGTGGCGTTCAGGCCAATTTCCGACATTCAGATCGAAGTGGCGTTCAGACCAGTTTCTGGTATTCAGACCGAAGTGGCGTTCAGGCCAGTTTTCCGATGTCCAGATCGAAGAAGTTTCCGACGTTCAGGTCGATGCAACTTGTGGCATTCAGGTCAATTTTCCGATGTTCAGATCGAAGAAGTTTCCGACGTTCAGGTCGATGCAACTTGTGGCATTCAGGCCGATTTTCCGATGTTCAGATCGAAGAAGTTTCTGACGTTCAGGTCGATGCAACTTGTGGCATTCAGGCCAATTTTCCGATGTTCAAATCGAAGAAGTTTCCGACGTTCAGGTCGATGCAACTTGTGGCATTCAGGCCAATTTTCCGATGTTCAGATCGAAGAAGTTTCCGACGTTCAGGTCGATGCAACTTGTGGCATTCAGGCCAATTTTCCGATGTTCAGATCGAAGAAGTTTCCGACGTTCAGGTCGATGCAACTTGTGGCATTCAGGCCATGGTTATTTCGGTGTTACCATTTATTTTGGTATCCAAGTTAACATTCTTTTTCGGTATTCAGACTGACTCTCACCGTACCAGACGGATTCTTCTTTCAAGACCACCTCTTTGCCGATTCTGATAGGCATTGTTACTTCACTTTACTTCAGTGCAAATTTTTGGGCTTTTATTGTATTCAATCCCTTGATACCTCGAAAGTACGAAAGCAGCTGCCATCTTCTTTCCGGGTCTCCAGTTGATTGAATAGGGGCAGCTGTAATACCCCAAAATTTACCCTTCATGTTTCCTGGAAGCATATGCTTTACACCTCATGCATGCATTCATTTTTAGGTCATTTAACATTAGATACATTGCATTTCATCATGTCAATCAGAATTAGATCCAAAAAAACGAAAAAAAAAAGTTAAAAATAAATAAATAAATAAAATTAATTAAATAAATAAATAAAATATAACAAATTTTTTTGGACTTGGGTCTCCCTCATTTGAGCCCACTACCCACGAAAATCAGTCTATAAATACTGAAGTTTCAGTAGAGGAAAACACACTTGGAGTTACACTGTGAGAAGCAAAATACTCTGAGGTTTCCTTGTAACAAAACCCTGAGGAAAAAGATAGTGAGAGAAGAACTAACAGAGTTCAGAGTAGCCTCCAAACCCTGAAGAACTCACGGGTGCAACTCAATTTCAATCAAGCTCTCCAATCAGGTTTGCCCTATATCCATCATCTTTATGCCTTTAATTTGAATGCTCTAAATGTATGAGGTATTATGGGTGAATTTGATACCCTTTTGATGCATGTGTTTGACAAGAGGTTTAGGCCTCCTACCCTTGGTTGCTTTTTGTGAGCTTTTTGTGAATTTTGATGGAATTATTCATGTGGTTACATTTTGATTTGGGGGCAACCCTTGATTACCCTATTTTTTTGTCTCTAACCTGTTTGTTGAGTTTTTGTGAGGGCTCACATGACTTTTGCAGGGATAACTTGCGTGGTTTTCCACTTTATTTGTGGGATACCCCCTGGAGGTTTCATTCCGATTATCTATACTGACCCACTTTCTTTGATGATGTTAGCTTGGAAGGATCTCAGGGTTTATCGTTCCTTCAATTGCTGTTACTTCGGATCTTTATCTGTGTGGTACTTTTACATTTTCCCGCATTTTACTACTTTCCTAGCTGGAAGACCTCGATAGGAGGCAATGTTTTTGTGTTTACTTTATGCAGGTTCCTTTGTCCAGGGTTAAGAGCTATGAGGTCTTATCCTCATTACCCTTTTGCATGCGCGTTCCTACAACGCAAACAAACCCTTCATTGATTTTTCTTCTCCATAACACATGTTTACTCCTTCTACTACAGGCGAGTAAGTCTCCAAAGGTCGAGCATCTGGTAGATTGCGTAGTGACGTCGTTCGTCCAAAACCCACTCCATAACCCCGTAGTTAGCCGAACTACGACTTGCTCTGATTCTCATTCCAGATGAGATACGTAGGCATAAGACGCGATGTCTTAGCGAGCACACATCCCCCAACCCATAGGTCAGCCGAGCTACGAAGACTCTGATTCTCATATTCAGATGAGATACGTATACAGTGGATGCGACATCCGCGTGAGTCATTTCTCTTAACCTTTTTAGTAAATAAACACATTAGGTAAACTCACACCCTTTAGACAAGAACCACAAAAGTGGATCCCGTAGAGTACTACGGATGCGTAGGGGTGTTAATACCTTCCCTTCGTATAACCGACTCCCGAACCCAGGATTTGGTTGCGAGACCCCATCTTGTCCTTTCCTTTTTCAGGTTTACTTCGAGCGTTTCCTTTCCCTCCTTTGGGATGAATAACGCACGGTGGCGACTCTTCTGTCTTTTTCTTTCGCCGGTTGTTTTTTCGCACACTGTATTTTTCAGGTTGCGACATCTAGTAGACAACTTTTAAAACCAGTTCCCGTCTGGTCACCTATTTTGATACCATTTCCCGTTCGGTAGTCAGTCTTGCATTCACCAGTTCCCATCTGATAGCCTACTTTAAACTCAATTTTTGTCTGATAAACAAAAAAAAACACCAGTTCCCGTATGGAAACTTAATCTTTTTCACCAGTTCTCATCTGGTAATCTATCATCCAAATCCAATTCTCATCTGATAGTTCATCTTCAAAGTCCAATTTCATTGGCAACAAAAAAATAAAGCCCTATAAAAATCCAATCACTTGTTTGCATTCCCACATGCATTATACACATCATTACATGCATGACTTTCCCGCCGAAATGGGAAGTTTCAAAAACACAATCCTGTCAATCATCAGCATACATATGCATATCATTTCCGCTAAAACGGGAAGCATGGTCATCATACAAAGTTGTGTCAATCATTCGCGTTTACACATGCACCTAACAAATCCCCAACAATCGCATCATGCATGCATCTCATACATCATTCTTGTATGATACTTCCATCCAAAGTGGAATACCCTACAAAACATCACGACATACATGACATAATTTAGGATCCAGGGTTAATCATAAGTATCCAGGATAGTCCTCATTCAAGTTGGTGGTATTCTTACCCCACATGTGCTCGTGGAATCATTTCCCAACAAGTCATTCTTCAACTTTATGGTTGATAGTGATATTTATCAATGTCTTCGTTTTTTTCTCCCCAAGTAGAGGTTATCCTAAAAAGTCTCTTATGAGCTTCCCCCTGTAGAGCTTTACTAGTAAACCTCCTCCAAAGGGAGTCTTTTCTGATTTATGTTCCCCAACAGATAAACATTTGAGATATTGCTCTAGTATCCTCGGAGAATCTTAGATACGATTGAGATTTTGTTCCGTCTTTGGGAAGTTCCGATTATATCATATAAGATATTGCTTTGTTGATCCTTAGAGAATCTCACTTTTTTTTTCAAGATACTGTTATGTTAATCTTCAAAAAATCTTAAACTTATAACTTGAAAGACTGTTCCATTCTTAGGAAACTTTCAATTATATCACAAAAGATACTGCTCTGCCGACTATCAGAGAGTCTTGATTGTTTCACTTTCTTTAATGATTGCTTCACTACATTTCCTCATTGCATTTCTTATTACATTGTCTCTCTTTATTTCATCTCTATATTACATATCTGCATAATGAAGGACAAAATTCAGGGTCTTTTCGTATTTAATTATCTTCCACCATGAATGTATGAAGATCGTTGTCATTCATACCTTCTAGTTCAAGTTAATTAAATAGGGGGAAACTGTCATACCCCAATTTTGTTCGGGCATTTTAAAACGTTTATGCATATGAATATATTTTTTACTTTGCATCATCTGTATAGCATAACATACATTTCATCACGCATAATGCCTAAAATATCAACCAGAATAAATTTTTGGATCTAAAGACAGATCGATTTAAAAATGTACGTGAAATTAGCTGGCGAAAAATTTCAAAGTCGAGCTTGCAGACATCAGTATTATTAATCTACGCTTTGCATAGTTTAACCTAGCATGCTCGTTTTATTTTTTCGACTACTTTTTCGATCGGATTTTTACCAACCTAGGCCTATTCATCCAGACATTTTTTACGTCAAAATTTAATAAAAATCTATATGTTTCCGAGAAGTTTATTTTGCGCTAATCATTCTAGTGCATTCACTTTAATTTTTCTGGCACTTTTGCGCTCGACTATTATTCATTTGTCAAAATAATCAGCAAAAATAAATAGAATTAAGTGACTAATTAGTTTGATTTCATTTTTTTATATTAAAGGTATTTGATTGTATTTTCAATTTTATTACTAAGTATATTTCTAACATTCAAAACTAAAGGAATAAGGGAATAAAAAATGAAAAAATAAAGCTTCTTGAGGTATGGACATGCGTTGAAAGAGGAAAGGAAATTTTCTTTGATTTGATTTTGGTTCATGTAAACCAATTCCTTCCAGGATTCACGTGACCTTCCACTAGAAAAAAAAAAAGAAAATTGATGCACTCACAAGCTGGCAGCAACGGTGCATACAAAAAAAATCTCTCTCTCTCTCTCATAAAAATTGGTTATTCAGTCATTTGGATGTCCAAACGTGCCCCTTAAAAAAGAGCTCACACACTAATTGCAAGACGCCACGTCACCAATTCACAAAGGGATCCATTCTTTTTTCTCTCTAACGTGTGAATATTGCTCTTCCCTTTCATTTTAAAAGACCTCGTCTTTATCTCATGAAAAAAACGGTACATACATACAAAAGCGACCCACCATCCTTATCTTCTATCTCAATAAAAATAAAATAAAATTACATTGTAGAGGAGGAGAGTCATCAGAAAAAAGAGAAAGCATTATAAGCTTATCTCTCTCCCTCCACATTATCTCACCTCCCCTGCAACACACCATATAAACTTTTCAAACCACCATCCTTCAAAAACACAACACCACCTTCTTCTTGTTTTCTCCATAATTACTCTGCCTCATTCATCCTCCCCCTTCGATAAACAAATTTCACTTTCCTTTTCTTTTTATCAGTAGCCACCAAGAAAAGAGACCAACAACTTTCTACAACCCACCCACTTAACACTCTTTCTCCCAAAAATTCAAGTAGCTTCTTTTCTCTGCATTTTTCGAACCACACCCACAAACGTGGATAAGAAAAACTCATAATGCTCTCTTGACTCCCATCTTCCATCAATATCATTTTCATTTTTCTTAAACAACCTGCAACACAAATCGCCCTTCACCATCAGTCTTAACACTAACTTCTTCTTCTCCTTCCATATCCACATTGCTACCCCCTTCCTCTTCCCTCACCGCTATGACACCTTCAAGCTCCTCCTTACACATTGAGCTCATAACACACAACTCAACTTCGATGATGAAACCAACCTCTCCACCCTTAAAACTCTTCTACCTGCCGCCTTTTTCCCTCCGCATAAACTTTCTCAAAATTTCATTGTTTCACTCATCAAACCAAACTCTCCTTCAACTGTTAAAACCTTAACAACCATCACACGTTCCACAAACCTCACCACATTTCATATCTAAACCACAACAACTTAACACTATCATTGGAAACATCCTTTAACCATCGCCTGCTCACATCAAATGTGTTTCAAACCCAAACTCCCTCAAAACAAAATTTCTCTAGTTATTTCCTTTCCTCAATTACTACGATTTGTGAGTTCCATAAACAAATTTGGATCTAAAAATGTATATGTTGTATGCGTGTTCATTTATTTTGAACGATAGTTGAGAGTGAGGAAGAGATTGAGAGGGTTAAACTGGACCTTTTCTTTGAGTTTTGTTTTTACTGTAAAGCAAATCGCGTGAGAGAGGATGATGGAATCTGATTTTTTTTCCTTTAGTGCATGGCCACATGTCTTAAGCTTATTGGTGGATGCTAAATTTTTGCACAAATGTATATTCGTTTTTCTTCTCTTTTATGTGGTAGAGAGAATGAGTGTGCCTCCCTCCACTTCTGCTACTTTTTTTATACATTTTTTAATTTACTTTCTTTTTTTATAATTTATTTATTTATACTTATTTATTTGTTTATTTTGATTTTTAAATCCAACTTTGATTAATTGGGTTTACCTCATATTAGGTTTCGGCCTTTTGCCATTTGATCATTTACACATCCTCATTTTGTATGCACCCTCTTGTTTTAGTTTTTTTTTATAATTAGCTTAATTACTTAATATAGCATTTGTTTAATTAAAGTTTTATTTGGTTGAGTAATGATTTTGTTTTTAATTAATTAATTATTTGTCTTTCTAATTATTGGCGATTGTTTGATTATTCGTCTAGTCGATTGTGTTGTGACTTTGAAGCTTAAATCCAATTTAGCTTTTAGAAATTTCTTAGACGAATATATTTTGTTGATCGACTTTTTATAGAGTGATTCCTCATGAATTCACTTTAAGTTAGCTTAACATATCACTGAATTCAGTTTGCTTTCAATTTTGGTTTCTGGTCTCGTGGCTTGCTCTTAGGCCTTCTTACAATGAGATCTTTTATTTACATATACTTGTGTAATGTGTAACACCCCGTTTTTTATTAGGTATTTTATTATATTTTAATTTTTTGAATTATATATTTTGATGATTTATTTTATGATTGGGTGTTGGCGGAGTATGTATCCTTGAGAGAAGTAAGTTGAATAATATTTTATTCAACTTGTTTTGATAATTAAAAATAATATTTTATTTATTTTTATTATATTAATTAGTGAAGATAGAATAATTGGGCCAAATATGAGAAATTGAGAAAGTTAGTGGGAGGAAGGAATATGAGATAATTAAGTTTGGGTCAAGTTGGTGATTTGGAAAAATTTACCCTAAAAATAAAAAAGTTAAGAGAAACCTAGGTTTAGGGAGATTTTCACGGTACGTGACATTTGAAAAAAAGGAGAAAAGACGCAATAGGAAAGAAGATCAAGGAAAGAGAGTGAAGATTTCAATTTAGAATTTTTGTAAGGAATTCAGGTAAGGGTGATAACTTATTCCAATAGTAATTGTATGGTAGAAGGATAGAATGGAGGAACCCTTAACCTCCTTAGGGTTGGGTATTTTGATTCATAATTTTGAATTTGGATGCTATGATGGTTGTTATATGATAATTATATGATGAATTTCATGTTCCTTATGTGCGTGTATTTTTCTGTTTTTATGATTGAACATATATCCACCATTGTTGCAATTTCAAAGGTTTTAGGCATAATCTTAAAACTGTGATTAAATGATTTAATTGTGTTAAAACTATAAATTAACTAGATAATTAGAGTATTGCATGAGTTGTAATTTTCTGAACTTTTGGCTTTTTACGGAATCGAAATCGGAGGTCCGGAAGGACTCCAACGATGAAAAACGCAGAAAATTCTGCATTTTGTCCGTCACGACCACGCTCAGCACGAGAGCATTTTTTTTCTGTTTTTTGGTCGAAATCTTTTTCGCCATAACTTTTGATATGTAAGTCCAAATTAAGTGTCATTTGAAGCATTGGATATCTGAAATAGAGGACTATAACTTTGTTTCAGGGATAAAATAATTTTGGTGATTATTTCATGGAAGTTTTTATGGCTGAAGAAGATGAAAATTGTGTTGGAAATTTTAGAAAACAATAACTTTTTAGTAACGCCTTTGTGCATGGTTTTGATCATAACTTTCAAATCGTGAATCATTTTAGGTTGGGGTTTGAAGCATTAGAAAGCTGACTCTCAGAGATATAATTTGATGGTGATAAGTGAACTGGTTGAGTATTATTCCTATGCCTACAGTATTGGTGAAGTTTTGTTTGTATGTTCGAGTAATGAATTGTTGACATATCCCGACGATTTTGGTCATAACTTTTATTCCGTAAGTCTGATTTTGATGTCGTTTGAAGCGTTAGAAAGTTAACGCTCAAACCTATAACATGGTAGTGATTGTTGAGATATTTTAATAATATTCATATGCCTACTATGTTAATAAATGTATTGGTTTATACGTTTGGTTGATGAATCATTGCATTATTATAATATCGTGGTGTGATAATTATGTTGTTATATTTATGATGTTAAGATGTTGACTAATTGCTGTTGTTTATTGATATTATTCACGTGGTAACATGATTTGGTTGTTGCATGATGAATGATGTGATGTATAAATGATGAAATGTGTGTGGGGATCCTTTAGGTGAACTTTGTTGTGTTAATGCATGTTATTTAAGAGCCATGCATCTTGGTGTATGGGCTTCAGTCCAATTTTGGTGAGCCTCGACTCTATGGTGATATATCGGTGCGAGTAGTTAATTCTTATTATGAGGTATTAGTGGAGTGTTATCTATGTTGATGGTAACGAGTTTTTGTGAGCCTCAATCCCATTGTGATGGATCGAGTGCGAGTAGCTAATTCCTATTATGGGGGATTAGTGAAGCGTTACCTATGGTGATGGTAGCGATTTTGGTGCGCTCTAGTTCCAAGAGGGAATCAATCCTATGGTGGGGATCAGGGAGTGAGATGAACCTGGGTGTTCAGATTTGGTATCACATGCATGCCGAGTCGGTGTTGAGTATATTGCATAAGTGTTGCATTTGTATTGGTTGTTATTGATGTGTTATTGGATGAGATGTTATTGCATATGATGTTAATGATAATTGAGATGTGGTTTTGTATGATGTTGATGATAATTAAGATGTTGTCCTGTATGATGTTGATTATGATTTGGATGTAAGAATGTGATATATTGTTATGCATGATTGTGTAAATGGTGTACTCTATTCTTCATTCTATATCATATTATTGAAATGAATTCTCACATCTTCTGTTTGAATGTTGCCTTTACATGGGCATCATGCAGATACTCAATAGTAGTATTGCTGAAGTAAGTGGAAAGTAGCTCTTGGATTACTTCTTTATTTTGTCGCTTTTACTAGTGGTACCTTGCTCTGATCATGTAACATCGGGTTGGGTTAAACGCTTATTTTATTCCTTATGTCTGATTATGTTGAAGTTATAAGACTATTTTTTTTTTGAGAATTCTTAAGATGTTGAGCTGATTGATTACAACTATCTTATTTTGTTATTAAATTGAAGTTGAGACTAGATGTTATTACTTGCTTTATCTTCCATAATTGTGATGATAATTCCGATGCGATGATACTTTAAAATAAAAGTGAGCATACAGTGACAAGTTATGAATGTCTTATTATGTGAATACACAATACCAATCAGATGAGAAGGATGTCGTGTAAACATCCCAGGTATGATTCAGATAAGTGGGATGTCGTGTAAACATCCTTATTACAAATGTGTGTATTGAAATTTATTGTTGAAACCCGTGTTACGGAGCAGGTCATGTGTGTTATGAATATGTGACATCCTACGTGGTTTTATTTTTATATTTAATTTACGCGATAAATTATGTGCGGGGTTTAGGGTATTACATTAGCTTTTAGAAATTTTTTAGACACATATATTTTGTTGGTCGACTTCTTATAGAGTGATTCCTTATGAATTCACTTTAAGTTAGCTTAACATATCACTGAATTCAATTTGCTTTCGATTTTGGTTTCCGGTCTCGTGGCTTGCTCTTGGGCCTTCTTACAATGAGATCTTTTATTTACATATACTTGTGTAATGGGCTTGTGTCTTAATCACATCTCTTTTGATTGCTTTGTTATCTTAGTTAAATTTTAACTCAAGATTTAGACAACTGCTTTAAAAAAGATCAAAAATAAGTATTTGATTCAAAGTCGAGTAATTTTTCCAAATCAAAACCATGTTCACTATCCCAACTTCTCAATCATTCTCAATAAGCGAAACCCTTGGTTCAAAATCAAGTGGACTTTTCAAAACTTTACGCCAAGTAAAATTTTCAAAACTTGATTAAATCAATTTAACTCGATTCAAATATTTTCTCGAATACCATATAACGCTAAAATCTTTTCTTAACAAACACGAAAGGGAAAAATCCTTGGAGTCTTGCATTCCCTGAATCCTCGAATGACCGGTCTTAAGTCACATGTCTTGGGAGTGTCGTTTGTTCATCCTTTCATTTTTAAAATACTTAACATAAAAACTGGGACGAAAGGAGGGGTTGTAGGAGTCTAGCATTCCAATGGAACATTTGAACAATCTTTTGAATGTTCATTGTCCATCAAACAATTTCATAAATAAATTGAAAGAAAAAGGTATCGTTAGAGTATAACATTCCGGTAATACCCCGAGTAATTGGTCCCGAGGCTCACGTCTCATTCTCACTGAATATTTGTCATTCGTCTTAAAAAAAACACACAACACATCAAACTTATTCTCTCGCCCTGTGTGATCGAAAACCTTTCACAAGAGAACATTTATTTACTCCACTCTAATGCATATACAAACTAGCGCTTGAGTCTCCCCCGCGAGGATGAAAGCCAATGTTTAACCGTTAAAATATGATTTAAACACGTGTTCAATCCAACATACTTTAATTAATCAAAATCTTTTTTTCCAAAAGAACTTTGTTTAATCCTTTTTGATGCGTATACAAACTAGCGCTTAAGTCTCCATCGCGAGCATGCAAGTCCATGTTTAACCATTAGAATGCTATCTAAGCACTTGTTCATTAAAACAAACTTCAACCAATCAAACCTATTTTTTCTCGTCTCTGTGTGATTGAAAACCTTTTCACAAACGGGCATTGTTTAGTCCTTTCTAACGTGTGTACAAACAAGCGCTTAAGCCTTTCATGCGCGAGATGCGCGAACATTCAGCTAAATGTTTAAACTGCTAGAACGCAATCAAACAAGATCCTTTATACCACAAAACAAACAAACGTTAAGTCTTCCATCTGCAAACAAACAAGCCAACGTTTAACCGCTAGAATGCGACCTAAACATTTGTTCACTAAAATCAATCAACCAACACTCGTTTTCTACCAAAAACGTAGTTTTGAGTTCTCCACCACACCTGGAGATAGTATGAGCGAGATTCAACGTATCGTCAAGTACTATAACAAAAACATCAAAAATATATTTTGTCTTGCCCATAACTATGTCGCTTTGAACTCATCATTGTACCTGAGGATACGTAGGAGCAAGACTCGCAATCTTGTCAAACACCCTAATAAAAATATTTTTTGCGACCCCCTTTTATTTTCCTTTTACACTCTTTGTTATTCGAAGAAAACAATTAACATAAGCCAACATTCAATCGCAAATTTAACTAAAAGGTTCTCGTTGAGTACAACGGACGTGAGGAGTGCTAATACATTCCTCTTGCGTAATCGACTCCCAAACACGAATTTGGTTGCGACAACCATCTTCTGTTTTAAAAAAGGTTTTATCGATATTTTCCATTTCCTTCGTTAAAATAAATAAAGTTCGATAACGATAATGTTCGAATCATTTTCTCGACGACTTCGTGAAGGATCGTATTCTCTAGATGCTTACAACTACAAAGTTAATTAAATAATTAATATAGTTTAATATATTTATGAATAAATTTAATTTAATTAATTTATTATTTATATTCCATGTAAAAATGTTATTTATTAATAAAAAATTGCCAACCAAACACCAAATTGGTTGGCCAACACGGAACCACCTTTTCATTTCTTAAATACAATTCAAGCTTTTCTATAAGAAGAAGTAATCTGGGTTTTAAGAAAATCAATAGCATAAAAGAAATTTTAATTGTATTTTTTTGAAAGGTTCTTTTAATTTGTAAAATAATAAATAATAGAAAAGAAAATATTAGATAATACGAAATAGAGTTATGCTATTCCTCCACCAAAATTATTATATCAATACTTACACCAACACTATTCACCGTATTTATACGGCGAACAGTATTTTATTTTAAAAAAAAATATTAAATATTTATAAAAAATATTTTTTTAAAAATTAATTTTATAATAAAAATATAATATTTATCATTAACCAATTTTATTATTATATTAATCACAAAACTATATATTATTAATCACGTATTTTCCTCCTAATAACTTATTAACCAACTTCACTATTTCATTAATCAATAAAAGACATAATATTAACCAAGTTCTAACATTAATTTATGAATTAAATTATAAATTAATATCAGAATTTGATTAATATTATGTGTTTTATTGATTAATAAAATAGTGAAATTAGTTAATAAGATATTAGAAAAATATGTGATTAAAAAATATAATTTTATGATTAATAAAATAATAAAATTGATTAATAATAAATATTATATTTTTATTATAAAATTAAATTTATTAAAAAAATATTTTTTTAAAATATTTTTTTATTTATAATAAAATTTTAATATTATTTTATTATAAAAAAATAGTTTTTACCGTATAAATACGTTGAACGGTGTTTGATATAAATATTAATGTAACACTTTTGGTGTAGGAATAACATAACTCTACCAAATAATATAAGACAATTTTTAATATTATAGTATATTTGATGGTTGAAATGTTAATAACTTTTTTATATTATATTTTGTTAAAAATAATAAATATGAAAGAGAGGGAAGAGAGAGAAGGAGGCAGGGACGGAGTTACTTGAAGCATCATGTGGGTCCCTCTCTCTCTATAAAAGATATATATATATATATATATATATATATATATATATATATATATATATATATTTTACCCTATTTGCTAAATGAACAATGATCTTAACACATAAATCAATAAGACAAATTCAATTGATTCAAATTTTTAATATGTAATTGTTACTTAAAAATACATGCTAATATACAATACAATTTAATTTCGTCGTAGTATGGTAATATTTGATGTCAATTGATATCGATTTTTGTATTATATATATATATATATATATATATATATATATATATATATATATATATATATATATATATATATATATATATTATATATATATATATGTGCTTTTTTTACCCTATTTGCTGAATGAATGATCTTAACACATAAATGAATAAGACAAATTCAACTGATTCAAATTTTTAATATGTAATTGTTACTTCAAAATACATGCTAATATACAATACAATTTAGTTCCGTCGTAGTATGGTAATATTTGATGTCAATTGATATCGATTTTTGTGTCTTTTATATATATATATATATATATATATATATATATATATATATATATATATATATATATATATATATATATATATATATATATATATATATATATATATATATATGCTTTTTTTACCCTATTTGCTGAATGAACAATGATCTTAACACATAAATCAATAATGTCTTGATTCAAATTTTTAATATGTAATTGTTACTTCAAAATACATGCTAATATACAATACAATTTAGTTCCGTCGTAGTATGGTAATATTTGATGTCATTTGATATCGATTTTTGTGTTTATATATATATATATATATATATATATATATATATATATATATATATATATATATATATATATATATATATATATATACTTTTTTTACCCTATTTATCGAATGAACAATGATCTTAACACATAAATCAATAATGTCTTATAAAATTCAATTGATTCAAATTTTTAATATGTAATTGTTACTTCAAAATACATGCTAATATACAATACAATTTAGTTCCGTCGTAGTATGGTAATATTTGATGTCAATTGATATCGATTTTTGTGTTATATATATATATATATATATATATATATATATATATTATATATATATATATATATATATATATATATATATATATATATATATATATATATATATATACTTTTTTACCCTATTTGCTGAATGAACAATGTAACACATAAATCAATAATGTCTTATAAAATTCAATTGATTCAAACTTTTAATATGTAATTGTTACTTCAAAATACATGTTAATATACAATACAATTTAGTTCCGTCGTAGTATGGTAATATTTGATGTCAATTGATATCGATTTTTGTGTTTTATATATATATATATATATATATATATATATATATATATATATATATATATATATATATATATATATATACTTTTTTTACCCTATTTGCTGAATGAACAATGTAACACATAAATCAATAATGTCTTATAAAATTCAATTGATTCAAACTTTTAATATGTAATTGTTACTTCAAAATACATGCTAATATACAATACAATTTAGTTCCGTCGTAGTATGGTAATATTTCAATTGATATTGATTTTTGTGTTAATTGGTCATATTAAATTCTCCAAAATTAAAATTACCAACAATATGGATCTCGATGAATACAACACAGTTAAATATATTTTTAAACA
The DNA here is from genome assembly GCF_024323335.1 of Lathyrus oleraceus. NCBI lineage: Eukaryota > Viridiplantae > Streptophyta > Magnoliopsida > Fabales > Fabaceae > Lathyrus > Lathyrus oleraceus. The sequence continues at coordinate 242,948,989 of NC_066583.1, forward strand.
AGACAATTGCTAATTATTGGACTCTTAAAACCACTATGTCATATAAATATTTAAATATATTTTGTTTACTTATTTATATTTTATACATTATAAACTATATTATGTACTATATCAATAAAAATGTTATAATAGTGTTGATACTTTCAATCAAATTTGAACCTTAAATTTTATATTTTTAACAGTTTATAATAGTGGTCATTACAATTACAGACTAAAAAATTATTATATTAATAATATTGACTTTTTAACAATAATACATACATTGCTAAATTATATATATATATATATATATATATATATATATATATATATATATATATATATATATATATATATATATATATATATATATATATTAATTTTGGTCCTTCAATTTTGTATGATTTGTAAGTAATTTAATCCATGTTTTTTCATGGATAAGAATACTCATTATATACAAGTATGACAGTGTCTATACTTGGAGGCTAATAATATACAATTATGATGTATACCAATTATAGAGATATCCTAATAATTATATTAATTATAGAAATATTATAATACTCCCACGCAATTGAAGCGGGAGGTGGACGGACGCTGAGGTTGTCTCTGAAGTCTTGAAAAAGTATGAGAGGAAGTTCTTTGATAAAAATATCTGCGATTTGATGTTTCGAGGGGATATGGAGAACTCTGACTTGATCCCAAGCGGACTTTTCATGAACGAAATGAATGTCCATCTCAATGTGTTTCGTTCGTTGATGCTGAACTGGGTTACCTGAGAGGTAGATGACATTAACATTGTCACAGTACACCATGGTGGCTTTATGAATAGGGCATTCTAACTCAAGCAGAAGGTCTCGTAACCAGTAGGATTCAGATACCATATTGGTAACTCCATGGTATTCTGCTTCAACACTAGAGCGTGAGACTGTGGATTGTCGTTTAGACGACCAAGAAAGTAGATTGTCTCCAAGATACACGTAGTAGTCGGAAGTGGAACGTCTAGTGTCAGGACATCCGCCCCAATCTGCATCTGTATAAGATAGTAATGAAGTAGTATATGAGGGATAGAGATGTAAACTGTAGTGTTTTGTGTCCTGAATGTAGCGTAATATCCTGCGGAGAGCATGCATGTGGGTGTCCATCGGATTATGCATAAAGAGACAGATTTGTTGAACCGCATATGAGATATCAGGTTTTGTGAAGGTAAGATACTAGAGGGCACCTGCAAGACTACGGTAGAGAGACGGATCCTCATACGGGACATTATGTGCGACACTTATCTTGGGTTTTGTATCAACTGGAGTTGGATAAGTTTTACATGAAGACATGACGGCTCGTGAGAGGATGTCTTCGACATATTTCTTCTGCGTGAGGAATAGACCATGCTTATGGTGAGTGACGGCAATACCCATGAAGTAGTTGAGATGTCCTAAGTCTTTCATAGCAAACTCGGAGTTGAGGAGAGAGATGATGGATCGCCGCAAAGCATCGGAGGAGGTGGTGAGGATGATATCATCTACATACAGTAAAAGGTAGGCTAGATGAGAGTCTTTCTTGTAGATGAATAGATAATGATCACACTTGCTTTGGTAAAACCCAACCGATGAAGTATAGTCGGCAAACCTCTTGTACCAAGCTCTAGGGGCTTGTTCGAGCCCATATAGTGATTTGCGGAGACGACACACATGATCAGGATATTTGGAATCTCTGAATCCTAATGGTTGATACATGTAAGTTGTTTCATTGAGTTCACCGTGGAGGAATGCATTCTTGACATCTAATTGATGAATGTGCCAAGATTTAGAAAGAGCAAGACTGAGAACAGTGCGAATGGTAGCCGGTTTGACAACTGGGCTAAAAGTTTCTCCATAATCAATGCCAACCTGTTGACCTGCACCATCACCTATAAGTCGGGCTTTATGCCTCCCAAAGGAACCGTAAGATTTTTCTTTATGTTTAAAAAACCACATAGATCTAATAACATTAACATCAGGCGGTTGTGGTACTAAATCCCACGTCTCATTTTTAATTAAAGCATTATATTCATCATTCATGGCCATTTTCCAATTAGGATCCTTAAGTGCAGACACTGGATTCCTAGGGAGAGGGGATTTTGTGACATGAGTGAGTAAACTGTAGTATTTTTGGTTAGATTTAAAAATGCCATGTTGACTCCTAGCGATGGGTTTTGTGTTGGCTTGGGCGGTAGGTTGATATATAGGGGGAAGATTATTTTGCAAGGTATGATTTGATTGTGGGGAGGGGAGTGATGAGTTTAGAGTATGGGTTGAATTTGATTGGGGCCGATTTGAAGGAGTAGTGGGCCGTATTGTTTGAGGGAGTGTATTTGGCAAAGGTGTGGTGTGGGCCATGTTTGGGGAGATGTTTGGTTTTTAAGGACGGACCGATGGATTGTTTTGGTCTTGGGTCATGATATGGTTGATGAGATAAGGGATAAGTAATTGTCAAGAAACATTTAGGTAGTAGATTGAGGGGTGTGAAGCTTTGCATAGGGAAAGGTGGACTCATCAAACAAAACATGACGACAAATGATTATTTTGTTTGTTGTCATATCGAGACACTTATAACCACGATGATTGGACAGATACCCAAGAAAGCCACATGGTATGGAGCGAGGTTGAAGTTTGTGGATAGTATTTGAGGGGAATAGAGGAAAGTATAGACAACCAAAAACACCTAGATGAGAGTATGACGGGTTTTTGTTATATAACATATAGAGAGGTGACTGAAAATTAATTGATTTACTTGGCAAAATGTTAGAAATATAGGTGGCCTTTTCTAGAGCATAATGCCAAAATGAAGGAGGTAGAGATGCATGAATTAATAAAGTTCAAATAATGTTATTAATGGATCTTATTTTTCGCTCAGCTTTACCATTTTGAGAGGAGGTGTAAGGACAAGAGTAACGAAAAGATATGCCATTAAGTTCGCACATTTTTCGAAAATTGTTAGACATGTATTCGCCACTATTATCACATTGAATTGTTTTGATTTCCCGTTGAAATTGTGTTTTAATGTAAGCTCTTAGCTTTTGGAAAATAGGATAAACTTGAGATTTTTGTGAAATAGGGAATGTCCACAAAAAATTTGAATAGTTATCCAGGAATAAAACATAATATTTGTGACCTGTTGAGCTTAAAACGGGAGATGTCCATACATCACTATGTAGAATATCAAATGGCAACAAGCTATTATTAAGGGAATTAGTGAAAGACAATTTGATGTTTTTACCAAGAGGACATGAATTACAAAAATGTGAATATAGTTTACTGGAGTTATTACATTCGACCAATTTATTTTTGCGAAGAAAAGACAAAACATGTTCGCCCGGATGTCCTAGACGATTATGCCAAATAGATGGTGACAAAGCTGCAAAGGTGGATGGATGCTTGGCTTTATTTTTGGTCATATGGTTGGTAATGGGATAAAGGTCACCTTGGCTTTCACATCTCATGATAGGCATCCTCGTCTGAAAGTCCTTCACAGAAAAACCAAACAGGTCAAATTCAATTGAAACATTGTTATCTGTAGTAAATTTACGAACCGACACTAAATTTTTAATTAGATTTGGAGCGTGAAGCACATTGTTTAGGATAAGAGGTAGGTGGGGGGTTATCTAGATGTGTACTATCGAGACCATAAATTGGAACAAAATGACCATTTCCGACAATGATTTTCTTATTTTTGTTCAATTTAAAATAAGACGAGAGATTACCTTGCGAGGATGTCATGTGAGAGGTGGCTCCGGTGTCCATGTACCAAGGTCTGGATGAGCAAGATTAAGGGTGCTGAAAGCACTTTCAATGTCAGTAGGGCTGGTAGTATTAACATTGAAAGCAGACTGTTGAGGTTTGGGCCCAAGAATTCCACTTTGTTGGGGCTTAGGACCATTATTTGGTCTATTCCAATTTGAGGTTAGGTAAGGGGCAAGGTGGGTAATTCCAAGGACCCCATTGTTGCCAAGGTGGGTAATTCCATGGTTGCCACTGTTGTTGTTGTTGTTGTTGCCCGCGATTTCCTCTTCTGGAATTTCGACCGCCACGATTCGATTTCTTTCCTCTATGGTCGCGATATGTCGATGGAGATAGTTGGAAGTTTGAAGCATAAGATGACGGTTTGGGTGCAGGTTTGGTGCCCAGAGCTTTGGCCATGAGAGCGGCCGAAACATAGGAGGCGCGTGATTCACGAGTGGCACGCTGCAACATGGTTGATTCCTCGAGTTCCAGCAGTGATCGTGTTATGGCGAAGGTGGGGAGAGGGTCGTGTTAATGTATATAGGTGACAAACCCAGCGTATGTATCAGTGAAACCAGATATCATTTTAAGCACTAGTCGTGTGTTAGTGACCGGAGAGTCGACGTTGGCGAGTTAATCAGATAGAGTTTTGAGGCGGTTGCAGTACGCTTTTGTCGATGGAAAATCTTCCATGTTTGTATTGCTGAATTGATTTTCTAATTGTACAGCACGTGAATGCTTGTTATCATGAAACATAGCGGTGATGCGCTTCCAGCATTCTTCGGCAGTGTCATCGACGACGAGGATTGATTGAAGAATATACTGCGAGATGGTTGTGTACATCCATTGCAGTTCCACCGCATCTAGCCGATTCCAAAGTTCAGAATCGTTAGCCTTAAGGTCTACTGATGCTTGCATGGCATGTGCATCCGATGACGGGATGATGTGATCAAGTACGTTGTGAGCACGTGCTTGCACCTTGAAGAGGGCAGACCATGAGAGGTAGAGATTAGAATCATTTTCCAACGTCGTCGGGATTATGGTTTTGACGTTGTTGATGGCGAAGGTGGAGTGGAAGTTGGGTTTCGCCGCCTGAGGAGGGTTGGTTTGAGAGGTTGATGAAGTGTAATCAGAAGTTTGGGAATAAGAGTTTCTTTCTGTCATGGTAAAACAGAGGATTAGCGGCGGTGAGAAGGGTTTAGGTTAGGATCGTGACAAAACTGATACCGTGTAAGTAATTTAATCTCTGTCTTGAATACTCATTATATACAAGTATGACAGTGTCTATATTTGGAAGCTAATAATATATAATTATGATGTATACCAATTATATAGATATCCTAATAATTATACTAATTATAGAGATATTCTAATATGATTTACGAAATTAGTCTCTTTATTTAAAATTTAAACAATTTTAGTACTTCTCTTACGTTTTTTCATAAAAAATTAATGAGATGTTCGTTTTTTAATTTATATTTTTATCTATAAAGTTCAATAATCTATTTATATAATGACTTGTCATGTTTCACAAATAATTTGTCTCTTTAAAAAATGAAAACATCGTTAATTTTGAGTAAAAAATATCAGAGAAAATCAACACTATATAAATTAAAAATAGAGAGACTAAAAGTATTTAAATTTAAAATAGGGGATCAATTCTAGCTCCGCCCGTGAGGGAGGGAGAATAATTTTAAGATTTTTTTTATAAAAACAGAATTTTTATATCTTATAATTATTGTTTGGGCAAAACAATTTCTCATGATTTAGTGAGAGTCGAGATTTCATATTTTTGTCCAATCTCTAGACATATGTTTTGTCCAATCTCTAAAAATGCGGGATATCTTGAATCTAAAAAAATATATATTATTTTATTTAGTTATTAGATATTAAAAGATAGTATTCATATAAGAAAATGCATGAATGAACGGTATTAACAATACTAAATTAATTTCAAATCAATGATTTTTCCAACTTTTTATATTAGTATATTCGATGGCAAATATCATTTCATGCAATTCATAATCGAAGTATAAATTTTTTAATCTTAACTAAAATATTAAATTTATTGAATAATTAATCCATATCTATGTCAACTTAGTTATTAATTAAAACATTTAACAAAAAAAACTTATAAAAAGAAATCGATGAAATAATATTTAATTGAAGTGATATCTAACTCTCATAACTAGTGTTCGTTCTTAAAAAATATATTAAAAATTTAAAAACTTTCAAAATACACCATTGAGTAAGTTGAATGCAAACGTCGATATTTGGTACCAACTCAACGTAAAATACAAAGAAAATTGAGATGAGAACTACAAAACTACAAAAGGAAAGAAATACAACTAAAATAGTTTTAAAAATAATTAAAAAAAAAGGTTAAAACACAATCACAATAATTTTGGGACTAAAAATACAATTAAACATACTAATATATATTATATTTTTCCTAGTGCATTTGAATCTGTAGGGACTAGATTTTTTTAACAAAACGTTGAAAAAGACGTATCAATTGTGATTAACTTGAAGTTTGAATTAGGTGTAGGTAGATTGGTCATAAGGATATTAATGTCATTAAATGAATTAGCAGACATTGAATGAACCAAACCTCTTTTAGGATGGCTCTTTCCTTACACTGTCTTTATGGGATGGTTCCTCGTTTCTTTTTTGTTCGTGTGAAGGGAAAGAATATGTTCTGACTTAGTGGAAAACTCTTGCAGTGTGGGGTTGCCCACTTTTTTCAACTTTGTTGCTTGAGGGCAAATTTGGTAAATAACTAAGTCGAAAAGTCTAGACAGGACACTGGTCATATGATAAGAGAGCCAGACTGCTTCATAGTTTGAAGTATGGATATGTGATATTGGAATATCTTACGGATGCTGCAAAATCTTTTAGATGGTTAATGTACTTTATATATATATATATAGAGAGAGAGTTTAATTGAAATACACTGACAGTGTAAAACGATTTTACACCGTCAGTTAATAATAGACGTTGGATATTGAAACAAGTTTGACTTTAATTTTAAAAATTTATAAAGTAATGCAAACGGGTGATGGTGATGAATTGATAGTGTAAAACTTTTTACACCGACAGTGTATAGTAATTAATCATATATATATATATATATATATATATATATATATAAAATTAGTAATGTTATGTATTTGCTCCATGTAAATTGGAATAACTTTGATTGGATCATGGAAGAAATTGACCCATACTTCAATCAGTCCAAGAATGTTGTAAAAGGTTAGAGGACAAATCGTGCAGGCGAGACAATCGACCGACTTGAACCATCCTACTTGAGATATGGCATTCATTTCAACAAGAAGACAATCGACTGAACCACATAAGGTGAAAGCCTTAGTAAATCCACAAGTCCAAAGTCCTTGATAGTCAGCCTCGACAACACGTTCGAATGGTTGCCATCAGGGGTTCGTGAGGAAGTTGGAAGCAGTTACAACTCAACGTGGGCTTCAAACAGATAATGTCGTGGATGACACGTAAACACACTAGTGGGAACTTGAAATTGAACGTGGAGTAAATGCATCAATCTCCTAGTGAATAAATAGCAAACTCATAAATGGGATCAAAGGTCGCAAAATTTCATACATACTCTTCATACCACTAAAGTACCTGAGTCAAAGAGCGAAACAGTTAAGCGAGAAACATGTATGTGTCTGCGTCCAGTCTTTTTCATTAGTCTTTTGCTTCCTTAAACGAAACATGTACTCTTACTTTTTGCTTTGTTTAATGTCATTTATTGCATTTACCTTATCATTTATCACAACCTGACTTCATTTAAAGTCTTTTTCTACGTCGTTATCGTTCACACGACGACTGCATTCAATTTACACTCACGTGTGTTCATACAAATCATTTGCAAAAATAGCTTTGGAGATTTTTCGAGTTAATCTCACCGACTTTTAGACTCGCGATTGTTTACCAAAAACATCGGTAAATAAATTGGCACGCCCAGTGGGATCCTTTTATGTGAATATTTTTGTAGAAAAGAGGTGTCTTACGTTATTTTCTTTATAGTATCTCTCCATTTGTGAGGTTCTTGTGTTGTATGTGTTGGTGTAAGCCCTAGAGGCCAATACTTTTGGTACTTGTATCGAATTATTTATTAATAATAAAAGGCTTTTTCTTTATTACGTTTGTTTAATAAAGTCCCTAGAATAGTTAGTCTGTTTAATGTATCAAGTATGACTTAATCATGAGGTCACATTAAACATAAGGACATTGTTCTTAAAGTATCCGTAGTCGAGCTTTAGTGTGAAGTGGGATAACATTAAAGCATTAAGACTATTATGTTTGTAGACTGATGATCACATCTCATGGATCATGGATAAAGAGTTATCAAGTCTTAAACATAGGTATGAATATTAGGAGTAATATTTATACCGGATTGACCCACTATGAGGATACTATATAGAAAGTTATGCAAGGTGTCATAAGTTATTCTCATGGTGATAATAGTGTATTCCACTCTTCGACCTGAAACCACTATGGATCCTAGATGTAGAGTCGAGTGCTTTATTGCTGATCCAACGTTGTCCGTAACTGGATAACCATAAAGACAGTTAATGGGTACTCCACAAAGCATGCTGAGGGACATGAGTGTCCTAGATGGAATTTGCCCATCCTGCGTAACAGGATAAATGTCTATGGGCCCAATATTGAACTAGACAAGGATGACACGGTCTATACCTTGTGTTCAATATAGACATAAGGGCAAAAGGGTAATTATACACATAAGTATTATCACAGAAGGTTTTGTCAGATCACATGACATTTTCGTGTCTTGGGTAGCAGTGATGTGTTGCTAGATACCGCTCACTGTTTATTATGTTAAATACATGATTGCCAACGCCGCGAAGACCTACAGGGTCACACACAAAGGACGGATTGATGAGAGATAGGATAACTAAGGAATACCGTAAGGTACGGTGCCCTTAAGTGAGTTATGGAACATCGTAAGGTACGGTGTACTTGAGTAGAATACGAAATATGGTAAGGTACCATGGGCTTAAGTGATTTTGGGCATATTATAAGATATGGGCCAAAATACACTTAAGTGGGCTTTTAGCTTGAAGCCCACACAAGTGGTTCTATAAATAGAACCCTTGTGCAGAAGCAAAAATTTGCGGTTGCATTATTTTCGTTTTCTTTCTCACTCTCTCTCTCTCACTCAAACCCTTCATTCGTACCAGCTAGCACTGAGATTGAAGGAACCCGTTCGTGTGGACTGAGTAGAGACGTTGTCATCGTTCAACGTTCGTGATCGCTTCGTGGATTTGCATCAAAGGTTTTGATTGTCACAAGAGATCTGCACCAAAGGTTTCAACCGTCAAAAGAGGTAAATATTCTATCACTGATCATGACCATTCGTAAGGATCTCTAAAGGAGAATTTTTTTTTTTCCGCTGCGCTTTGGGTCGCAATTCTCCTTCAGTGGTATCAGAGCCACTTACGAAACCATGAATCGGATAGGTGTTTAATTTCTGTATTAATATGATTAAAAGACAGAATGAATCAATTAATTAAACGGGCAATTAAATTTGGCATCATGAGTGTACGAGTTGGATGATTGATGTTGACTATGCTTCGGAATCCGACATTAGTATGGTGAAGCAGCGATACATCGATCGTCCATAGGTTACACAATTGAGACCGATCAACTTATATATGATATAAGTAATCCTAATGCAAAGTACGGTATATGTGATATACTGTTTCTGTTTCATTCACTCGAACACTAAATGGTTGTTTTCCTTTGAGCGATCAATGGTCATTTGCTTCGGAATCCGACATTAGTATGGTGAAGCAATGACCTGTTGATCAATCATACTGAATCAACAATCGAGGTGTGTTTGACGGTATGAAATTGGCGCATTAGGGTTGGTGACGGCGCAAGGGTTGTGCCGTAAAAGAGTTGTGAATTTAGGGTTTTTGGAAGAGGTCCGTAGACTGTTTCAAAGTCCTATTATTTTGGCTGCGTGAAGCTCGTGTGACGAGCGTGTTGACTGTTTCAAAGTTTGTTACTTTGGCTGCGTGAAGCTCGTATGACGAGCGTAACAGGCGTAACAAACTGGATGCGTGACGGTCGTAACACACCCATGACGGTCGTCACACTCACATTGCCTGTGACGGTCGTCACACACCTGTGACGGTCGTCACACTCCCAGAGTCAAAATTTTGGGGTTCCTGTTTTGTGACTACGCAACGGTTGTGTTCAAGCAAAACAATGTCCATTTCAAATGAATTGTTCATTAAAATTTTGGACAGGGGCGCTGCCCCTCCAACCCCGCAAGGGCGCTGCCCCTTGACCCCGTCCGCTGATCGGTCAGCGGAACCACCGTCCGCTGACCGGGCAGCGGAACCCCCGGCTAACTCTGCGTGGTATGATCGGTCGCCGAAATTTAATTTGGTTTTAATTAATTAAAGGAATTGAGATTAATAATAATAATAATAATGTGTTTATTATTGTTGCCTTGTTGTGATCAGTTATGGCCTTAGTCTTCCTTTATTTTGTTTTGGGTTTTTTAAATACGACCTGCGTGTCGTGCCTCTCCTTTTGATCTCTTAATGTAAATTCTTTTCTCATCTCAATCCCTCGTATGTAAAACGAGTTTCTTCTGTAATGTAATGATATGAAGAAAGAGAAGTATTCAATATCAAAGGAGAATAATGATATGAAGAAAGAGAAGAATTCAAGATCAAAGGAGGACAACCTTGAAGATCTTGCTTGGAGAAGCTTAGAGAAGAATTCAATACTAAAGGAGGACAACCTTGAAGATCTTGCTTGGAGAAGCTTAGATCGTTATTAGGTTAGCTTAGGTTCTCTCATTGGCTTGGGAGAACAATTGCGCTAGGGGCCATAACTGTTTCATTGTGTATGTATGTTGATGCATGTGAATGTATGTTGATGCATGTGAGAGACGATTTATATGATAAACAAGCCGGTGAGATCATAACAATTGCAATTCCCTCAAACTAAAATATTAAGTTTATGCTTTCCAAGTTTTAGCACTCATCAAGACTAGTATCGAATAATGTAGGTTTCGCCAAAGCGAGGTGCATGTTCTATATTGGTAAGGTGCGATGGGATAATTGTAATATCCAACTGCTAAAACAATGGGTCAAACTTAACTAAACAAATTATGATATATGTTTGCTTTCCAAGTTTTAGCACTCATCAAGACTAGTATCGGATAATGTAGGTTTCGCCAAAGCGAGGTGCATGTTCTATATTAGTAAGGTGCGATGGGATAATTGTAATATCCAACTGCTAAGACAATGGGTCAAACTTGATTATAATAATATCATATATGTTTTAGAAGCAAGAGTTGGGAATGATCCATATGATGGATTGGAATAAGGAGTTATTCACCCAACTGAAATTTTCGAGAGTTGTATGAGATACAATTGGAAGGAGTTCCTACCTAAATAACCTAGTTCTGTGTAATCCGCCTACGCGGACTTAGAACAAAGTGAAATATGGATCTCGACCCACTAGAAAATCTTCCAACGGGATTTTCCGAATCAAATGATGAGGGTCATTTGTTTTGAGTAAAATAGTGGGAGCATATTTGATTAAAGGCCTAATTAAATATGTCAATGATACTAATATTTTCTTAATCCTTATGTAGATAACCATGACAACAAACACCTCTAACAACATCTTGCGATCAATCCTTGACAAGGAAAAATTGTCTGGGACAAATTTTCTGGATTGGCACCGAAACCTGAGGATTGTCCTCAAACATGATAAAAAGCTGTATGTCTTGGAGACTCCTGTTCCTGAAGAGGAACCTCCTAGTTCTGCACCTAAGGCAGAAAGAGATGCTTATAAGAAGCATGTCGATGATGCCAATGAAACTGCTTGTCTCATGCTAGCTACCATGAACTCAGAATTGCAAAAGCAACATGAGAACATGTCAGCGTTCGATATGATCGAACACCTGAAGTTGCTCTATCAAGAGCAAGCAAGGCATGAGAGGTTTGAAGTTTCAAAAGCCCTTTTTCAAAGCAAGTTAGCTGAGGGAGCCCCTGTAAGTCCCCATGTGCTCAAGATGATTGGGTATGTGGAAAACCTTGAAAGGTTGGGTTTTCCCCTCGGAAAGGAACTTGCGACTGATTTGATCTTGCAATTGTTGCCAGATAGATTCAGTCAATTTGTCCTAAATTTCAATATGAATGATATGGATAAATCTCTTCCTGGACTGCTAGGCATGTTAAGAACAGCTGAACAGAATCTGAAGACAAAAGGGAAGTCCATTCTGATGATCAGAAATGGAAAGAGACAGAACAAAAGGCCCACCAAGCAGGGTGATAAAGGGAAAGGCAAGGAAGTTGCCAAACCCAGACCCACTGTTGCTGCTTTGAAGCCTACTGGAGGCATAGCAAAGGCAGGCACCTGCTTCCATTGCGGTAAGACCGGACACTGGAAGAGAAACTGCCCAAAGTACCTGGAAGATACGAAGAATGGAGTAGAGACTTCAACTTCAGGTATTTTTGTTATTGAAATAAATTTATCTACTTCTGCATCATGGATATTAGATACTGGATGCGGTTCTCACATTTGTACAAATGTGCAGGGGCTAAAAAGAAGTAGAGATTTGGCAAAAGGTGAAGTTGACCTACGAGTTGGCAATGGAGCAAAGGTTGCTGCTTTAGCCGTAGGAACTTATGTATTAACTTTACCTAGTGGTTTAATAATTCAGTTAGAGAACTGTTATTATGTACCTGCAATTAGCAGGAATATTATTTTCATTTCTTGTTTGGACAAGTTTGGTTTTTCATTTATAATAAAGAACAATTGTTGCTCAATTTATTTGAATGATATATTTTATGCTACTGCACAAATGAGCAATGGACTGTATGTCCTTGATCTCGAAATGCCTATATATAACATTAATACTAAAAGGATGAAACCTAACGAGTTAAATCCAACTTACCTTTGGCATTGTCGATTAGGCCACATAAATGAGAAACGCATTTCCAAACTCCATAAAGATGGACTCTTGGACTCTTTTGATTATGAATCATATGAGACATGCAGATCTTGTTTAATTGGAAAGATGACAAAATCTCCATTCACAAGAAAAGGTGAAAGAGCTAATGATCTTTTGGCCCTCATACATACTGATGTATGTGGACCACTGAACATACCATCCAGAGGAGGTTTTCAGTACTTCATCACATTCACTGATGATTTCAGTAGATATGGTTATGTGTATTTAATGAAACACAAATCAGAGTCCTTTGAAAAGTTCAAGGAATTCAAGAATGAAGTACAAAACCAACTAGGTAAGAATATTAAAACTCTTCGATCAGATCGAGGTGGTGAGTATTTAAGCCTAGAGTTTGATGACCATCTGAAAGAGTGTGGGATCCTGTCCCAACTTACTCCTCCTGGAACACCCCAATGGAATGGTGTATCTGAGAGAAGAAATCGAACCCTGTTAGACATGGTCCGATCCATGATGAGTCACGCCGATCTTCCAAACTCCTTTTGGGGACATGCACTATTGACAGCAGCTTACACACTTAACCGTGTTCCATCCAAGAAGGTTGACAAGACACCATATGAAATATGGAGTGGTAAGAAACCACATATGTCTTACATGAAGATTTGGGGTTGCGAAGTTTATGTGAAACGACAAATTTCAACTAAGCTTGAGCCCAAATCTGACAAATGCTTATTTGTGGGGTATCCTAAAGAAACAAAGGGTATTACTTCTACAATCCTTCTGAGGGCAAAGTGTTTGTCGCTCGAACTGGAGTTTTCCTAGAAAAGGATTTTATTTCCAAAGGAACCAGTGGGAGGAAAGTAGAGCTTGAAGAAATTCAAGAATCACAAAGCATAGATACACCTATGGAGGAATTAGAGCAGGAAACACAAGAAGTTGTGGAAGAGCAACCTGCTCAAGTAGAACAAAACCAGCGTAGGTCAAGCAGGATACGTCAACTACCTGAGAGATATGGATATCTCATAACTGATCAAGGTGATGTATTACTCATGGATCAAGATGAGCCTGTGACCTACCAAGAGGCCATAACTGGTCCCGAGTCTGAGAAGTGGCTAGAAGCCATGAAATCTGAAATGGATTCCATGTACACAAACCAAGTTTGGACCTTGGTAGAGCCTCCTGTAGGAATTAACCCTATAGGATGCAAGTGGGTCTTCAAAAAGAAGACTGACATGGATGGTAAGGTACATACCTATAAGGCAAGACTGGTTGCAAAAGGATATAAACAAATTCATGGGATTGACTATGATGAAACCTTTTCACCAGTTGCAATGCTTAAATCTGTTCGGATTTTACTTGCTATCGCTGCATATCATGATTATGAAATATGGCAGATGGATGTCAAAACTGCTTTCCTTAATGGAAATCTTCTTGAGGATGTGTACATGACACAGCCTGAAGGATTTGACATACCAGAGGAAGCCCAAAAGATATGTAAGTTACAAAGATCAATCTATGGATTGAAGCAAGCTTCCAGAAGCTGGAATCTTCGTTTTGATGAAACAGTAAAACAATATGGATTCATCAAGAACGAAGATGAGCCTTGTGTCTACAAGAAGGTTAGTGGGAGCATGATCGTTTTCCTGGTATTATATGTAGATGACATATTACTCATTGGAAACGATATCCCTACCCTACAACAAGTAAAGTCTTGGTTAGGGAAATGCTTTTCTATGAAGGACCTAGGTGAAGCAGCCTATATATTAGGAATCAGAATCTATAGAGATAGATCACAAAAACTGCTTGGCCTAAGTCAGAGTACATACATAGACAAAGTGTTGAGACGCTTTAATATGCATGATTCCAAGAAAGGATTCATACCTATGCAACATGGCCTGTGTCTATCAAAAACACAATCCCCTTTAACTAAGGAAGAAAGGGATCGCATGAATAAGATTCCATATGCATCTGCAATAGGATCTATCATGTATGCCATGTTATGTACTCGACCAGATGTCTCGTATGCTTTAAGTGCAACGAGTAGGTACCAATCTGATCCTGGTGATGCTCACTGGGTAGCTGTCAAGAATATCCTTAAGTATTTAAGAAGGACTAAGGACTCATTCTTGATATATGGAGGTCAGGAAGAGTTGGTTGTAATTGGATACACCGATGCTAGCTTCCAGACAGATAAGGATGACTTTAGATCGCAATCTGGTTATGTGTTTTGCTTAAACGGTGGCGCTGTGAGCTGGAAAAGTTCAAAGCAAGATACAGTTGCTGATTCTACAACCGAGGCCGAGTATATTGCTGCCTCAAGTGCAGCGAAGGAAGCTGTTTGGATCAAAAAGTTCATTAGTGAACTTGGCATAGTCCCTAGCATTGTGGATCCCATTGATCTCTACTGTGATAACAATGGTGCTATCGCACAAGCCAAGGAGCCTAGATCTCACCAACGATCCAAACACATACTTAGGCGTTATCATCTCATTCGAGAGATAATAGATAGAGGAGATGTGAAAATATGCAGAGTACCTACACTTGACAATATTGCTGACCCACTGACAAAGCCTCTTGCGCAGCAGAAGCATGATGGCCATACTAGATCTATGGGTATTAAGGGTATGCCTGATTGGCTCTAGTGCTAGTGGGAGATTGTTGGTGTAAGCCCTAGAGGCCAATACTTTTGGTACTTGTATCGAATTATTTATTAATAATAAAAGGCTTTTTCTTTATTACGTTTGTTTAATAAAGTCCCTAGAATAGTTAGTCTGTTTAATGTATCAAGTATGACTTAATCATGAGGTCACATTAAACATAAGGACATTGTTCTTAAAGTATCCGTAGTCGAGCTTTAGTGTGAAGTGGGATAACATTAAAGCATTAAGACTATTATGTTTGTAGACTGATGATCACATCTCATGGATCATGGATAAAGAGTTATCAAGTCTTAAACATAGGTATGAATATTAGGAGTAATATTTATACCGGATTGACCCACTATGAGGATACTATATAGAAAGTTATGCAAGGTGTCATAAGTTATTCTCATGGTGATAATAGTGTATTCCACTCTTCGACCTGAAACCACTATGGATCCTAGATGTAGAGTCGAGTGCTTTATTGCTGATCCAACGTTGTCCGTAACTGGATAACCATAAAGACAGTTAATGGGTACTCCACAAAGCATGCTGAGGGACATGAGTGTCCTAGATGGAATTTGCCCATCCTGCGTAACAGGATAAATGTCTATGGGCCCAATATTGAACTAGACAAGGATGACACGGTCTATACCTTGTGTTCAATATAGACATAAGGGCAAAAGGGTAATTATACACATAAGTATTATCACAGAAGGTTTTGTCAGATCACATGACATTTTCGTGTCTTGGGTAGCAGTGATGTGTTGCTAGATACCGCTCACTGTTTATTATGTTAAATACATGATTGCCAACGCCGCGAAGACCTACAGGGTCACACACAAAGGACGGATTGATGAGAGATAGGATAACTAAGGAATACCGTAAGGTACGGTGCCCTTAAGTGAGTTATGGAACATCGTAAGGTACGGTGTACTTGAGTAGAATACGAAATATGGTAAGGTACCATGGGCTTAAGTGATTTTGGGCATATTATAAGATATGGGCCAAAATACACTTAAGTGGGCTTTTAGCTTGAAGCCCACACAAGTGGTTCTATAAATAGAACCCTTGTGCAGAAGCAAAAATTTGCGGTTGCATTATTTTCGTTTTCTTTCTCACTCTCTCTCTCTCACTCAAACCCTTCATTCGTACCAGCTAGCACTGAGATTGAAGGAACCCGTTCGTGTGGACTGAGTAGAGACGTTGTCATCGTTCAACGTTCGTGATCGCTTCGTGGATTTGCATCAAAGGTTTTGATTGTCACAAGAGATCTGCACCAAAGGTTTCAACCGTCAAAAGAGGTAAATATTCTATCACTGATCATGACCATTCGTAAGGATCTCTAAAGGAGAATTTTTTTTTTTTCCGATGCGCTTTGGGTCGCAATTCTCCTTCAGTATGCACTTGAGGAGTGGTAAGCGAATTTCCGAAATGTCTCATAAAAACCAAACCCCTTCCCAGTGTAATACTCCAAACTCATGAGGACAACCGACGATTACTAGTGTTGACAGTTCTGTGGCTCCAACCTCCATCGAGAAAATTCCCACTACCATAAGCCAAGTAGTGGTGTATTCCATACCGTCAGATGTGGTAATTTCGTCACCACAAGTGTCAACTTCACCAACCTTTTCTAGGGAATTATGGAACTTATGAGACCAAAAGCCTTTTTATCTAGGTTTCTCGTTACCTCTGAAGGAACAACCATATGGTATGCCAACTGCAATGATGGCAAGCCTGCATCCTAGTATGTTAGTATATTCAAAAAACATGATGGCAACTTCATCGCCCTTTAATCCGTATTTAGCTTCAGTGTTCGCTATGGGCAACTTCGGCCAACTAGAACAACCACCAAGAAGTATGGGGTATTTTCCTTCCCCTGGTGTTCTATCCTTGACCAATAACTTCGGCAAGTCATGAGACAGTTAATGGATGAAAGCAACCATGATATGATCCATACGATTACACAACAGATAAGCAACGTGTTTAGATTACTTATAGAAAACATGAATATGAGTTATCAACAACTACACCACCAAATGGGTAGGGTTGCTGGTTTTTTCGGTGTGCCACCGACTCCAATGCCTAAAATTCCTCAGGGGGTTAATCCCCAAAAAAACCGGGTTGTCAAAAACCGTAAAGATCCAGAAGGCCTCAAAATGTTTTTTGTTCAACATAACCAAGATGTTGACCAAGTCCTGAGACAAGCCCAACAAGACAATGTAGGGTACAAGATAATATCACTAACACCGTTGAACGCATTTTGGTTCAAAATGACATCAACGTAGGCCTCCTCGGATGAAACTATATATCCCCATTGTCTGAGTATGTAAGGAGAACCGAATTCCCTAGGGGATGGAAAGTCCCAAAGTTCACCAAGTTTGTCGGTGATATTAATGAATCCATCATCGAACACGTCGCTCGGTACCAAATTGAGGCTAGTGATTTAGCCAACAATGAGAATATGAAAATCAAGTATTTTTTGAACTCATTAACAAATAACGCTTTTACATGGTTCACCACCCTTCCCCCAAATTTCATCTTTACTTAGGCTCAATTATAAAGGGCATTCCACGAGTAATTCTACATGGGACAATGTTAGATTAGTCTTAAAGAATTAACGAAAGGTGGCTGAAAGTATCGATGATTATCTCAACAAGTTTAGAACCTTGAAAGCGAGATGTTTTACACAAGTGCCATTAGGAAGAAATTAGACACCTAATACTTAACATACATGGCCCAGTTGGCCGATAGAGTTCAGTAAGTCGAACGATTGAAGGCTGAAAAAGCTAGAACCTCCAAGTTCAGTAAGAAGAAGGTGGCTTATGTCGAAGTCGACAACATAAGGTATTCATATGACTCAGAGGGAAATTTTTAGGATTCATGTTGACGTGGAGAGGGATTAAAGCCAATCCAGACAAGTTTCAGACGGTCATCATGATTAGGAGCCCCACTAACGTGAAGGAAACGCAACAGGTTACTAGACGCCTAGTCGCCATTTCTCGCTTCCTCTCATGTGCTGGTGACAAAGCTTTCCCTTCTTTGTTGCTTTGAGAGAAAAAAGGAGAAGTTCGAATGGATAGCCGAGTGTGAGGAAACTTTCTCCAAGATCAAGGTGTTCCTCAAATCTCCCCCGATCCTCACTCGCTCGAAGGAAAACTTACCTTTTCTCCTTTACCTCTCAGTCACTGAACTGGCGACAAGCTCAGTCCTTGTCCAAGAAATAAACAAAACAAAGAAACTTTTGTATTTCATAAGCAAAGTTTTCAAGGGTGCGAAGACACATTACCAGAAGATTGAGAAACTCACGTTAGCTATTTTTACCACAATAATAAAACTCTAGCCTTATTTTCAGACATGTCATCCTGGTAAAAACTAACTACCTCATTCGCCAAGTGTTGAAGAAACTTGACTCAGCGGGAAGAATGTTATCCTAGTCAGCAGATCTCTCGAAATATGACATCTAATAGGTTCCTATGGGAACCATCAAGTGACAAGCCTTGGCTGATTTCGTATCCAAGCTCCATTCGCTTGTTGAAGAGGGGTCACCGCTAGAATGGGCGTTATCCGTGGATGGCACGTCTAACGCAAAAGGAAGCAGTGCATGAATAGTGCTCGAGGGACCAGGTAATATAGTTATTGAGCATGCGTCGAAGTTTGACTTCACCACCAGTAATAACCAAGCGGAATACAAAGCGCTCATTATCGATATGATCCTCGCCCTAGAAATGAGAGCTACCAGATTAAAAGCCAAAAATGACTCTCAATTGGTAGCCAACCAAGTCTTAGGACAGTATCAGGCCAATGAGCCTATGTTGATAAAATATCCACATAAGGTACGACATTTTTCCTCACGTTTCATTTCTTTAGAAGTAGAGCACGTCCTCGGTGAACAGTACCTTAGGGTGAACCTCTTGTCAAAGTTGGCCACCTCGAAGGTCACGGGGTTCAATAGAACAGTTCATACATAAAACTCTTGCCTCCCTCAGCATCGAGGCAGGGTAAGCATACTCCGTAGAACTCGTTATGGAGTCCAGCAGAATGTCGTTCATACTATGTTACCTGTAGTATGGTGAACTCCCACCTAATGAGAGAGGATCCAGGAATATCATAAGGAAAGCCGCCAAGTACGCCCTGCTCTCAGGGAAGCTCTACAAAATAAGGAGGGTTACTCCCATGTTGAGATTCCTAAATGAGAATGACATTGCCTTAGTTCTCACGGAAGTTCATAAGGGAGCCTACAATAGCCACATTGCCGGGAAGGCTCTCGGCTACAAGCTATAAATAGAGGGTTACTATTGGTCCACATTAATGAAAGACAACATTGCCTTTGTCAATAAGTGTGATCAATGCCAAAGACATGCTGACCTTCACCATGCCCCATCAGAGTTCCTCTGATCGATGACCTCACCCTGACCCTTCTACCAGTGGGGTGTGGATATCCTGGGCTTGTTCCCTCTAGCGTCAGAATAACTAAAATTCTTGATAGTAGGCGTGTATTAATTCACTAAATGGTTATAAGAGGAGGCAATGGACAAAAATCACGACAGAAAGAGTCAAGTGATTCTACTGGCGGCATAGGATCATATGTTGGTACTATCTCTCCAGCGCCATTATTTCGGATAATGGAACCCAAGTTTCCAGTATCGTGGTTACTAAAATTTGCAAGGATCTGTTAGTGCAAACAAAGTTCATATCTGTGGTACACCCTCAAGCCAACCGACAAGCTGAATCAATAGTTTGGTGAACTCCCACCCGACGAGAGAGGATCCTAAAATATCATAATTAAAGTCGCCAAGTATGCCCTGATCTTAGAGAAGCTCTACAAAATGAGGGTTACTCCCATGTTGAGATTCCTAAATGAGAATTACTTTGCCTTAGTTCTCACGGAAGTTCATAAGGGAGCCTATAGCAGCCACATTGGCGGGAAGGCTCTCGACCACAAGCTATAAAGAGCAGGTTACTACTGGCTCACATTAATGAAAGACAACATCGCCTTTGTCAAGAAGTCTGATCAATTCCAAAGATAAGATTACCTTCACCATGCCCCATCAGAGTTACTCCGCTCGATGACCTCACCTTGACCCTTCTACCAGTGGGGCGTGGATATCCTGGGCTTGTTCCCTCTAGCGTCATAACAACTAAAATTCTTGATAGTAGGAGTGGACTACTTCACCACATGGTTAGAGGTGGGGGAAATGTCAAAAATCACGACAGAAAGAGTCAAGTGATTCTACTGACAACATAAGATCATGTAATGGTACAGTCTCTCCAGCGCCATTGTTTCGGACAATGGAACCCAATTTGCTAGTATAGTGGTTACTTGCACCCGAAGGATCTTGTCGTGCATAAAAAGTTTGTATTTGTGGTACACCCTCAAGCCAGTCGACAAGCCAAATCAGCAAATAAAGTAATCCTCAAAGGATTCAAGAAGAAGTTGGACGGCGCCAAAGGTCTGTGGGGAGAACTTTTAAACGAGATACTATGGTCGTACTACACAACGCCGCAGTCCACCACCAAGGAAAACCCATTTTCCATGGTTTATAGGGCATACATGATGCTTCCTATAGAAATTGAGACGATGTCATGGTGACGAGCCCATTACAACGAAGAAGCAAACAATATAGGATTGAAGTGTGTCGAGGATTTGATCGAAGAGCAATGAGAAGTCGCCCATGTCCGAGGGTTTGCTGCCAAACATAGAGCCGCCAGAAGTTACAACTCCAAGCTAAAGCCAAAGGAGATGCAGGAGGGCGACCTAGTATTAAAGGAAGTTGTCATACATGCACAGTAGCGGAAACTATAACCTAACTAGGAAGGATCGTATCACATATACCAAAAACTACTTTACGGAGCATACAAATTCCAAGAGCTTGAAAGACCGTTCATACTTCGGACTTGGAACACACTCCACCTCCGATATTAATATAGTTATAATTATTTGTAACTTTCCAATAAAAGTTATACCTGTGTAGTTTTGAACAATCTTTCAAATGCTTTTTTTGTCATGGACCCCCCTCTTTAAAATAAATTATATGTTGGAATTCCATGGGAAGATGCTTGCCGCCTCTCAAGGAAACATAAATATGTTGGACCTTCATGGAAGGATCCTTGCCACCCTCTAGGAAATTATATGTTGGATTTCCAAGGGAAGATCCTTTCCTTCTCTCATGGAAACATTAATATGTTGGAACTTCATGGAAGGATTCTTGCCTCCTCTCGAGGCAATTATATCATGGATTTCCATGGGAATTTCCTTTCCACCTCTCATGGTAACATGGATATGTTGGACCTTCATGGAAGGATCCTTTCCATCCCTAGAGGCAATTATATGTTATATTTCCAGGGGAAGATCCTTATTGCCTCTCATGACAACAGGAATATGTTGAACCTTCAAGGAAGGATCCTTGCCTCCCCTTAAGGAAATTATATGTTAGACTTCCATGGGAAGATCCTTGCTTCCTCTCGAGGAAATCATACGACTGAACTTCTACAGGGAGATTTTGACCGCCTTCTCGTGCTATACCGTATTGGACAAAATAAAGTTCTCGCCTAAGGGACTAAGTATCACCTTGGGCGAGATTGCTCCCAAAAAATCATGCCTAAGGGGTGCGACCTATATCAACTTCCAGAGACTTGGTGAGAAGTCTTGCTATGGTGTTTGATAAAAGTCTCGTATGAGAGGTTAAAACGTCTTGCTTGAGGGACTCAGTGTCTCCCTAGCCAGGCTATATGATACAAACTCTGAGGGACTTAGAATCCCCAGAGTTAATGAAGCTCTCTCATGAGGGACCCACTATCTCCTCGGGCGAGATCGCTCCCAAAAAATCACACTTAAAGGGTGCGACCTTTATCAAGCCCCATAGACTAGGTGTCAAGTCTTGCTAGATGGCTCAATCAAAGTCCCGCCTGAAAGGTTAAAGTGTCCTTCTTGAGGGACTCAACGTCTCCTCAGTTGAGATACATGATACAACCTTCGAGAGACTTAGAATCCCCACATTTTATGAAGCTCTTGTCTAACAGATGCGATATATTCTCATGCGAGTCCACTCTCAAAAAATCACGCCTAAGGGGCGTGACCTATATCAAGCACTGGAGACTTGATGTCAAGTCTTGCTAGAGGACTCGATTGAAGTCATGCCTGAAAGGTTAAAATGTTCCACCTGAGGGACTTGGCATCTCCTTAGCCAGGATATATGATACAACCTATGAGGGACTTAGAATCCCCAGAGTTGATGAAGCTCTGGCCTTAGGGATTCAGTATCTCCTCAGGCGATATCACTCTCAAAAAATTGTGCATAAGGGGCACGACTCATATCAAGCCCTAAAGAGTTGATGTCAAGTCTTTCTAGAGGGTTTGATGTAAGTCCCACCTAAAAGGAGATACATCTTGCCTGAGGTTTTTAGAGCCTTATCAGCCAAGCTGCAAGGCACTAGATATGTAAAGGCATGAGTTCCTAAAGGCCAACTAGAACCTCATAAGGGGAAACATCAATCCTCTAGATACTCCCATTAGTTGCAGGTAAAATAAAATCGCCATTTGCCGAAGGAATGGTGCCTAAGGCATTGTGTAGTGTTTTATTTGTACAAAGAAACTTACCTAGGGCGATAGTTTGGGACCGCCCTAGGAAAGGGGCGACAACGCAAGGTCACACGAAGGGAGGTACCGCCTTGCCCATAAGTTTTCCTCGCCCATAGGAAGAAGAAATGTAGGATAAGACGTGTCTAGGATAATGGGAAAGTCAAAATAGTTAATGACCTACATATCGGCCTCTCACCTCACATGATATGGTCCCTTAAACAACCTCAAAAATCAATGTATATGGCTACTTGCCACCATGAGGTAGCTCTTACCTCATTCGTGTAATATACCTACTAAGGCCTCAGAGTCTCCTTGCCATTGCAGGGGGAACATACTTACACCTGTACTTTTTGGACAATACAAAGAGATACAATAAACCTATTGTCATAAAAGAAACCGAAGGTTTAGAAGGTGTATTTGTTTTATTTCTCTTGGTTGGTCAGACTTCTCACTATCGTCGACTATTTTGACTTTATTTTTCTTTGACCCTTTTGGGACGAGAGGAAGGGATACAAAGTTTTGACACAAGTAAATAATATGAATATAAAAGAAGAGTTAGTGAGTTTCACAAGTCCCTTTATCTCACATTCTTGGACGGTGAATAGGATTCAAACATGTCCATGATCAACTCTTAAAGTTTGTTGGAAATTATGTATATAATACTTAGTCGAAACTAAACATTGGGCCGATTTTTATTTAAATCATTTTCTAGGGCTGACAAAGGCCCCTAAAACACCAATCTATAAGTGACAACTGAAAATCTAAGCCCACAAGTTGGTAATGGTGGAAACTTGGAAAGGTGAAATTCTAAAGCAAAACCATATTAGTCCTTTATATAAGAAGGAAAATGAAGCTTAGGAATTTTTTCAATAACTATTTTTGTTTCAAAGTAGAAGTTGCATCATAAATAGTTCGACTAAGTTGACAAGGATAACACATAGTTTCGAAGTAACATTGAAAAAAATAGAATTTCTTTGATGCACATACCTCAAATTTTCTTCTTTTTATTTTGCAGGAAGGAAAAAGCATCTCTTAGATATTGAAGTAGGGTCAAAGTATCCACAATAAAATTTTGGTAGTAGGCAGACCACCAATCTTCAAATTCCTTGGTGTAGGTAAATGAAGTTTCGAATTCAAAAGGGTTCAGATTAATGACTTTTTGAGTGTGAAATTCTAAACACTCCTTATAATATGCCTAAATTGGTGTATAAGTAGCCAGAAAAATTTTGGCCTCTTGGGTGAAAAGGGATTTTGGAAGGAATTTACTGAATTTAAATTGTCTAGCTACCAGATTGGGTTGGTATGCGACAAGCCTAAAGTCAGTTTTGCAATTGAAATTTTGGTTGACGAGATGATGAGTTTGAAGAATTCCATCCAAGTATCGAGAACTCAAATTTGGATTCCAAGTGAAGACGCTGGAAATGTTATTCTAAACCACTATAGCCCATATCTTCGACTAGCAAATAATGCCATAGTAGAGACAATCTCAGAATAGTTCATAAGCATGAAGAAATACTTTTCAAAGGCTTTTTTAGTAAAATAACTATTGTCATTTGGGGTTATCGAATTGAGCCTTATACATTCAACTCATTTTTCCCAATTAAATGAAACACTAGTATTTAAAAAGGGTTCAAAAGTGATGTTAAGCCAAAGCTGTAAAAGTAGAATAGAGCCAGAGAGCAGGAAGTTCCCCGTAGGGCTTGTTCGTACTTTGAGGTCATGAGAAGTAATTCCTAAAGGAGACCTATGATCGGTTTACTAAGACATACATCCTTTATGAAGATGGGTTGCAAAAGGTATAAATTTATTGGTATTAGATGACAGGCTTCAATCTAGAGAGGGGGGAGGGGGGGTGAATAGATCACAAGTTAAAAAATTTAACAAAAAATTGTTTTGAAAAATTTATGGCAAGCGGAAGTAACCCAAATTGAATCGTCTAACCGAACCTCTATCGAAAAGCTTGGATATGAATTAATGCTATCAATGTATGATAATGAACACAAATTGATCAAAGACTTTTAATCACTGCCAATTGAATGCTATGCTACAAGTATAGTCTATTCCCAATGATAAATCACACAAAAAATCTATTGCAACAAATTATCGAACACCTTGTGTGCAATCGATTTTTTTTGGAAATTTATAAAGTTTTATTGATCTTCAAATTCAATCACAATCTAAAGGATTATGATCAAGTCAACAAAACCTCTTCCAAAAGGTTATCAAAAATTATATCCAATCGTAATAATCGCATAATCGATAAATTCAATAATTTGCAAACGAAAATAAAAAGAGATGAAGAGGGAGAGAGAGTACATAAGGATTTGTTTAGGCAGTTCCCCAATCAACCTCTCTATGGGTACGTCTGCCCTTAATTCAAACTCAGATTGAGATAATGAAATTAACCTTACTTTGCAAAAGTAGCAAAAAGATAAATGTAGCAATCCAACCCTACAGACCCTAAGTTGGATGTTGATTCTGACATTTTCTCTTCCCATAATTAAAGCTTGATCAAGTAACCCAACAATGCCAATTTCATCCACCGTCTCATGTAACTCGTTTGCAATTCACTCTCGTTCTTCAAAGCTTTCACTCGACCGGATCCAAATTGAAAATTGTTGTAACCCAAGATTTACTAATATGATTCATTATCCCGCGTTACTCCTTTGTAAGAATCTTCTGTTCTTCAAAGTCTTCACTCAATCAGATCCAAATTGTATAATCTTGTCTAAAACCTTCAAATCCCAAATTGATCTTGAAGGAAAACCCCATCTCGGTTTTCTTATTTGAAATCCTCAAAGATATCAACCTAATTTATAACTCAACAACCTAAATTGGATGTTATCAACCCTAATTCTAGATGGCACCCAAACAAAGAATGATTATGTGTTGTTTGTTTGTGTGTATGCATAGAATGAGGTTGGAGATGATGAGAACTCTTTGAAATCTTGGTTTCGTGTAGGTTTACTCTTGAACCTTACTTGAAATGATGCATGTACGAAGAATATATACACATGCATGTTTGGAGGCAAAAGGAATGCAAAAGATTTGAAAAGGTTGTGAATTTTTGGAAAAATATGTTGCATGTGTCGACCTATGTAAGTTATGTGTCGACTTGTTTGATGCATGTAGCGACCTGTATATGTCATGCATCGACCTGTATAGGTCATGCGTCGACCGGCATAGGTCATGTGTCGACCTATAAAGGCGACACATTAAATAAAAGCTACATGCTTTAAAAATGGAGTACATGAGCCGACCTGAAAATTTGATGTGTCGACACGTAGGAAATTTTTTCTTCTATGTGTCGACCTGAAGCATGTATGTGTCAACACGTAGATTGTTTTGCCCATAAAACTTGATTTTGATGCATGAAACCTATTCCAAATTTTTTCCAATTTTTTTTGTTTCCTAATGCTAACGTGCACATTGAGAATCAGAAGATAACGTCCAATATACATAAATGCTCAAGTATCCTAGTTTTGACATCATACAAAATACATCTAATGGAAAGTTACACTCACATACTCCCCTTTTTTATGATGGTAAAACTTGAGACGATGTGTTTCATATCTTCATGAAGTCTCCCTCTGAATGTATACATACCAACTTCATCTTGCAGATGCTTCTCCCCTTTTGACAACATCAAAAAGTGACAAATCATTCTATGAGAAGTATCTTATATCACACATATACCAATATAACACACAAAGGCATTTGCAAATATAAGATCATCAATAACACAACACTTATATAAAATGATGTACATATTAAAAAAGAATGCCTAAACATAAATAAAAGCATTTAAAGCAACAATATAACATGGTTTCCACAACTTATGCCAAATAACATATACAATAAGCATGAAAGATGAAGGATACAATGCAATCAAAAACTCTTGAGTTGCTTCAAAAGCGACATGATCACGTGACATATACTTTTTGGAGCTCCCGAAATGATGGACATGCATGTGCTCTAGCAAGACGATATATAGATTTACCACCACTCAAACCAAAAACTGAGATGTTAACATAACAATGACACACTACAAGAATTTTGCTAATATTATAACATGTTCAAACATATTTCATGCCAGAATAGATACCATGTTTAAACACAAAGGACATATTCAAGTATGAAAGAGAAATAACATAAAGTCACTATAACTATAAGCATATAAATTGTAATACATCAATTCAATTTTTGGAAGTGAACATTCATGAAATATTTCATACATCAAGTGTATCAAGCATTTGGAATATAGATAACATGCAAAAGTAAAAGCTTACTTTCAAAGAGGGAAAAATGGAATAATATTACCTTTCTTATGAATTGATGAAGGATGCACTCATATGTGATTGAACTTCCAAGAAAAGTTAGAGCGAAATTATATAAAGTGCATACAACAAATCATATTTAGGCAAGATTTGAGATATCAAGTATCCCTAACTCCTTTCGAATGTTGAAAAATGATTCAGTCGCAAGAGGTTTTGTAAAGATATCTGCAAGTTGATTTTTGATATCAACATGCTCAAATATGACGTCTCCTTTTTCAACATGGTTACGTAGGAAGTGATTCCTTATCTCAATATGTTTAGTGCGAGAGTGTAACAACGTATTTTTTGTTAGATTAATAGCACTAGTGTTGTCACATATAATGGGAATATGTTATAGTTTAATATCAAATTCAAGTAGTTGTTATTTGAGCCACAAAATTTAAGGACAACAACTATCGGCTGCAACGTATTCTGCCTCAGCAGTTGACAAAGCAACATAAATATATTTCTTGCTATGCCATTTATTAAGGTGTTTGAAAACATGTGGAAAGTTTCACTAGTACTCTTCCTATCTGATTTACAACCTGTAAAATCAGATAACTTACCAAATTACAATCACTTCCCTCAAAATATCAAAGCCCATACTTAGATGTACCATGAAGGTATCTAAGGATGCATTTTACGGATTTTAAATAAGACTCCTTAGAAGCTGATTGATAATGAGTGCACATACATATGCTAAACATAATGTACGACCTAGATGTGGTAAGATATAAAAGAGAACCAATCATACCTATATACTTCTTGACATCAACATCCTTACCATTTTCATTTCTTTCCAAGTTTCCATTTGTGGGCATTGGAGTGTCAATTGATTTCACATCTTTCATGCCAAATCTCTTTAGCAATTCGTTGCAATATTTTGTTTGACACACCCTTTGTTGAGTTGCTTTATTTGAAGACCAAGGAAGTAATTAAACTCCCCCATGAGAATCATATCAAACTCACCCTGCATAAGCTTAGAAAACTCCTTGACAAGTTGCATCTTAGTGGAACTAAAAATGATATCATCGAAATAAACTTGAACTCTTTGGAGCAAGCATAAATTGTTAATAGTATAAAATACATGTGAAGATATTAAGATGAGGTCACTAAAGACATGTAAATTTAAACACACCATGGTTATTAATTGAAATCTTTGGAAATGAACACTCATAACATGTATCATACACTAAGTATATCAAATACCTTTAAAAAATAAACAGATAAAAGAAAAGACTTACTTACAAAGTGAAAATTGAAACGATATTACCTCACCATACGAATGACGGAGGATGCACATTGAGTTCCACAAGAAAATCTCTAACGAAAGGTGGAATAAATGCAAAACATGCCATAAACCCTTTTGAACATTCTTAACATTTTCATATTTGTTTAAGTGCCCTATAATGTAATTTGTAATGCCCCCAAGAATGTTGTTAATTTGATGATCATTGGAGGCTCTCCAAGCCAAAGGAAGATCATCCACTGCAACTGGACTTTCAACCTTCTCCTTTTCACAATTTTTATCTTCTTTTTCTCATGTTCCACCGCTTTGGGATGATAAATTCCTTTTTTGGTTTCTTTAAGAATGTCTTGTGAAGATATACTTATATCATGAAAAGAAACACCTATCTCAGCATTTGTTAGATAAAACATTAATAGTAATCAACATGCTTTTACCAATTAAAGAACACTAGTTGTTGATCTTCTTTGGTCACACAACCCTTATTCCTTACAACAAAGTCAATAAAACAGGTAGATGTCACCCATATCATCTCTTGAGCATCCACAAACAAAATCTCATACTCTCTTCATAGATCCAAGACTTTTATCCTGCAAGATCAACTAAAACTGCTAGGTACTTAATCTTCATTGGGTCCTTGAGGATCAATGAAACTTTGGTTGCATTTGGGGAACCATTGAAAAACATCTTTAGGAAAAAAAGTCTCATAAACTTTCATTTTATAATAGTACGACCTTTCTTGCAACAATAGTGACAAGATAAGTTGTGATGTGATGTACTTTTTCTATTTTAGTCCTTTTGAACACATTTACGCTTTTAATATGAAGGGTTCAAAGACCGTTCAAAAATTGATGGATCAATAGCAAATGCAATCTTTGGTTGTAGTAATTTGTCTAATTTAGCTTGAAGAGTATATACCTCTTTTTGCCAATTGTGACAAGATTCACAACCAAACCATGAAGGTTTTTCATCCTCATTCTCGTCCTTTTGAATATCTACCATAGATTTCTTAATAGCTTCAATCTTATTTTTGATTTCTAAAACTTTAGCTTCTAAGTGTGAAAAAAATCTTTGGTGTGAGTCTAACTTTTTAAAAGCATCTACAGCTTATCTATGTAGATTATCAAAATATTTTTGTAATTGAGAATAAGATAATTTATTAATAGATTCAAGCTTAGAAATACTTACATTCTTCTTCTTATTTTTGTTTTCCATGTAGCAAATTTTGGCTGATTCAACATTTAAACTTGAGCTTTCATCGCTTGAAGAATCACTTTCACTCTTTCAAGCATCACAGGCTCTTCTAGACTTTCTAGATTTCTTGTGATGACCCTATCTTTATCTTTCTTAATCATAGGACAATCTGGTCTATAATGACCGACTTTTCCATAATTGTAGCATAAACTTCTGGGTTTATCCATCTTATTCTCATATTCCTTTGAGGAGTTTGATAGACTTCTAGATTTGATTTGGTTCTTGTCAAAGTGCTTAACTCCATATTTCCACATGTATCTATTAAACCTTTTGACGAACAACCCTATATCTTCTTCATCAGAGTTCTTGTCATCTCTTGTTTCACAATCACTTTGCTCATTAGTTGAGGACTGTGAGCTTAAATCCTTTAGATAAATAGACTTCTTCTCTACCTCCTTGTCCTTAACTTTATCCTTCTTCATCTTCCTCTCAAGCTTTTTCTCATATTTTAAGAAAGTGATATCTTGCTCATGTTCTTCTAGTTTTCCAAATAATGTTGTGAGATCAAGTGTTTTAAGATCATTCGCTTCTTTGATCATGGTGACCTTGGGTTACCATTCCCTATTAAGACGCCTCAAAACTTTATTAGTAGAAATATCATTGGAAATAGGCTTACCTAGAGCATTCAACCAATTTATAAGATGTATGAACCTCTTTTGCATATCGGCAATGGTTTCACCATGCTTCATGCAAAATAGTTCAAACTCTTGATTCAAGTTATTGATCCTAGATTGTTTGACTTAATTAGTTCCCTCATGGGAAACTTCTAATGCATCCCACATAGCTTTAGCGGTTTCATAATAAGAAACACGATAATATTCATCAACATCGAGTGCGGGTATGAGAACATTTTGTGCCTTCCAATCATGTGACCATAATTTCTTATCATTATCATTCCATTGATCTTCGGTTTTGGTACGACGACACTTTCATCATTGGTCATTGTAATTTGATTAGGATCATTGATGATGACGTCTCATACACCCTTATCAACCAAGTTGATATGGACACGCATACAAGATTTCCATTAGCCATAATTTTTCCGGTAAAAATGGGCGTTCTATTGTATGCCCTTTTAGGTTCGGTAGCCATTTTCTAATAAGAGAATATTGAAGCACATAATTAACCGAAACTCATGATACCACTTTCTAGATGATAGGCTTAGATCTAGAGGGGCGTGAATATATCACAAGTTAAAAAATTTAACAAAAAAATTGTTTTGAAAATTTTATGGCAAGCGAAAGTAACACGGATCAAATCATCTAATCGAATCTCTATCGAAAATATCAAATATGTGTTAATGCTATCAATGTATGATAATGAACACAAATTGATCAAAGACTTTTAATCATTACCAATTGAAGGCTATGCTACAATAATAGTCTATTCCCAATGATAAATCACACAAAAAATCTATTGCGACAAATGATCGAATCTGTGCGCAATCGATTTTGTTTAGAAATTTTTATGATTTTTTTGATCTTTAAATCCAATCACAATCTAAAGGATCGTATTCAGCTCAATAAAATCTTTTTCAAAAGGTTATAAAAAATTCTATTCAAACATAAAACAATCGATAAATCCAATAATTTGCAAATGAAAAATAAAAGAGAGAGAGAGGGAGAGAGAGAGAGAGAGAGAGAGAGAGAGAGAGAGAGAGAGAGAGGGAGAGAGAGAGAGAGTACACAAGTATTTGTTTCGGAAGTTCCACAATCGACCTTTCCATGGGTACGTCTGCCCTCAATTCCAACTCATATTACGATAACGAAATTAACCTTACTTTTCAAAAGTAGTATACAAGAGAAATGTAGCAATCCAACCCTACAAACCCTAAGTTTGATGTTGATTCTAACACCTTCCCTTCCCTTAATCAAAGCTTGATCAAGTAAACCAACAATGCCAATTTGATCCACCGTTATTCCTTTACAAGAAACTTCGGTTCTTCAAAGCCTTCACTCGATTGGGTCCAAATTGTGAATTTTTATAATCCAAGATTTACAAATATGATCCACTGTCCCACACTAATCCTTTGCAAGAACCTTCTATTCTTCAAAGCTTTCACTTGATCGGATCCAAATTGCATAATCTTGTCCAAAACTTTCAAATCCCAAATTGATCTTGAAGGAAAACTCAGCTCGGTTTTCTTATTTGAAACCCTAAAAGATATCAACCCAATTTACACTTCAACAACCTAAATTGGATGTTATCAACCCTAATTCTAGATGGTACCGAAACAAAGAATGATTATGTGTAGTTTGTTTGTGTGTATGCATAGAATAAGGTTGAAGATGATGAGAACTCTTTGAAATCTTGGTTTCGTGTAGGTTTACTCTTGAACCTTACTTAAAATGAAGAATATATATGCATGCATGTTTTGAGGCAAAAGGAATGCAAAATATTTGAAAGAGTTATGACTTTTTGGAAAAATATGTTGCAAGGGTTGACTTATATAAGTCATGTGCCGACCAGTTCGATGCATGTTGCTGTGAGGGAAAAGATTCTTAGTCCTTGTTTTAATGATGTCAAACCTTTTTAGCTGCTCATAATGTGTACTTTGGACGGATTCATCATATCATAGAATGTATTCATCCTCTAACATGCTCAAAGTATAAGTTCAATGTGTCCATGCATATAGTAGCATATCATAGATGTGAATAATGCACTTGATCATCGTTGGTACCTTAGGTTCATAAGAGAATGGTTTGAATTGACCAAAATACTTCTCAAAAACTCATTTTTGACAGTTTAAGAACTTTGAGTTGACTCATGACTAGGAGCGTAACTCTCAGGTCTGAATCGATCGAGTCTATGAGTCGACTCATGACTTGGAGCGTAACTCTCGGGTTTGAACAGGTCGAGTCATAGGTCTACTCAACTCTGGAAAAACCTGTTTGAGTCGACTCATCCTCTATTTGAGTCGACTCATTGTCTGTTTCATTTGAACCATGTTTCCACGGGTCTGAACAAGTCGAGTCATAGATCGACTTAACTCTGGAAAAACCCTGTTTGAGTCGACTCATCCCCTGTTTGAGTTGACTCATCGCCTGCTTCACTTGAGTAGTTTTGCCTCGGGTCTGAACAGGTCGAGTGACCATTGTGAACAGGTCGAGTGGTCGTTGTTGGTACTCAATTTTCTGCTGTGTATTTTTGCAAAATTATTTTGTTATGTCTGTTACTTGGTCCATCCATCATATATATATTCTAGAGTCTCTTCTTCAATAGAGAATAAGAAAAATGAAATATATACACTAAAGGTCCTCTTCATCTTCATTCTTCATTGCATTTTTCAACAACTACACATAACAATTTTTATTAATCATTATGCATTGTTGTGGTGATAACGTCCAAATAGAATTGTGTAATCTTGGTTTGGGTAGAGGCTTTAAGTGGGGTTTTCTTGAATAAAACCATTGGGGTTTTGTCCTCCAAGAATTGAGGGTTTTTACACTAATCTTTGCTTCATAGATTCAGTCAAGTGAAAGGTCTGAAGAACGGTGGGTTTGTTCAAATAAGTAACGGTAACTGGAGAATTGTAAAGAAAGATTAGGGTTCAAGCGTCTTACGATTGAAGTCAACCGAGCTAGAATTTTGGAGAACATGGAGTTCTTGCAATAAGGTAGCTACAACCGGAGGTTTCACGCATATCTAATCGAAATCAGCCGAGCTAGAGTTTTGGAGAACGTAGAGTTCTTGCAATAAGGTAACTATAACCCGGAGGTTTATTTGGAATGCTTGAAGGACTTGGTTCAACTTGAATCAATGGGGGAAGTGAATAGGATCTGCAACAACACTTGGGGTTGGTTGGTGGTGATCATTTCTTCTCTTGTATTAACTTTGTAATTTGATAATAAATATCTCAATTCTAGTTTTGAAATTGGGGGCAGACGTACCCTAACCGAGGACGAAAGGGGAACTGCCTAAATAAATCTGGTGTTGTTCTCTCTTTCTCTTAACTCTTTAAATTCTGCATTAATTGAGTCTAGTGTGAATTTAATAGTAAAATTAATCTCGCTTAATTGTTGTGTATAGAATCTGTTCGATAAATTGGTGCAATCACTTTGATTGCAACTAAGTAAAATTCTTCACATTCAATTCGAGTGAAATTGAGACTTGATGTGAAGTGCACACCAAGTGTTTGATAAAATTGACCTCACACGAGTCTATCAATATTTTACTTATTCTCTTATTGTGTTAACTCATCATTAATGGTAACTATATCAAGGATTGGGGTAATTAATCGATTGGTTAAGATAGTAGTTGATTAACTCCATCTTAGTTATTCCATTTGGTTTCCCGCATATCCGATCTTTCCATTAACAGGTCGTTTAGACGATTGTGGTCTAGGGAGATTTCGTAACCTTTGAAAACATTTTTAAAAAGCTCTAAATTTTAAATACTGATTTATTCAACCCCCTCCCCCTTCTAGATCGGTACTATCGTCTAACAGTTGCGACCTATATATGTTATGCGTCGACCTGTATAGGTCATGTATCGACCTGTAGAGGTAACATATCAAACAGAAGCTACATGCTTTAAAAATGGAGTATATTAACCGACCTGAAAATCGGATGTGTCGACATATAGGAAAATGTTTCTTCTATGTGTCGACCTAAAGCATGTATGTGTTGACACATAGATTGTTTTGCCCATAAAAACTTGTTTTTGATGCATGAAACTTTTTCCAAATATTTTAAATGCTTCCTAATGCTACTATGCACATTGAGAATCAGAGGATATCGTCCAATATACATAAACGCTAAAGTATCCTAATTTTGACATCATACAAAATACGTCTAATGGAAAGTTGCACTTACAATTGGCTACTTTGAGGGAGCTAGAACATAAAATGAAATGGGATTGCCAGAGGGTGAGGAAAGAAATATGCTCATAGTCAGAGACTTCCTCGGTGTTGTCATGATGGTCTTTGATGTAGTTGTTGAAGCTAGGATGGTCATAAGTAAAATTAAGTTGGATGTGGTGCTTAAGTGTAAGGTTAAAACTTTCCCCAGTTGGTCGAAGACCAGTGATATCAACAATATCTAAAAGAGTAGGAGTGTCCAACCACATGGTAAATGAAAAGTGTTAGTCTAAGACTCCCCAAAACAGATAGTAACTATAAGCATGTTAAGCTTATACCTGGGTCCAATTTTTGATAGTTGGATCAAATCAAAAATACCCTGATCTTTCTAATTTTGTTCTTTCTTCTTTTGTATTTTGTGCAACCAACTAAGGTAAGAATCACTGTTGGTGGAAGGATAAGAACAAAACATACGGTTGAGATGTTCCATGAATCCAAACTCAAAACTTCTATGTTCAAACGCACGAGGTTTGTTTGATGGTAAACAAGGGAAAAACTTTTCCAGATTGGTTGGTTTCATAGATGATATGGGCAAAAGACCCAAAAATGCATGAACAGTATCTGTAAGAGAAAAGGGAATCAATACCATGGAATCCCAAATGGCAATTTTCTCCTTCTCAAGAGGTTCTAGAACATAGCTCCGGTTGTTAAGGAGGACAAGTCATTGAAGATCAGCAGTACAAGGGATTGGAAGTTTCTTTTTCGTGTCAGAAGAATTCATTGTTCTTAGAACTTGAGTATAAGAAGGGGTGATAAAAATGAAAGTTGCAGGAAAGTAAAAACTCTTAGGGTTCAGACAAGAAAACAATATGGAGAAAAAGAAGAAAGAAGGAGAATAAGGTATATATAGTTGTGGAAGAAGACTCTTTAGTTTCTCTCTGAAATCAAGACAAATGACATTTTGATTTTTTGTTTTAAAGTTGTTAATTAATGATTTTATTTGTATTTTAAAAGGTTAAATAATGTGGGCCACAATGGCCTTAGAAGTTGGAATCGGCGTCGTGATTGCACACACGTTTATTGAGGTGACGACTAGGGGAAAGTGGTCATGATGACGGTGACATATGCATACTACTTTAAACAATGTCAAGAGTGTACTAAAAATGCCACCTATCTTCCATATTGTAAACATGATCAGAAGTGGCATATTTGGTGGGGCATATATTAGCCTGAGATTTTTTACTCAACATATTCTACAAGAGTGAAGGTGAGATAAATATACATGCTAAGTACAAGTATACAAATCATGTTTTTGATGCCAAGATCACAAAGATTCAAAAATAAACAAGTTGCTTCTCAACAAAGGCAATTGGAAGACCTAAAGATGTTTTTCGACAACCATAGTAATTTTTCAGTAGTTTAAGAGCTGAAGACACGTGGAAGTAAAACAAATGACAAAAAGTCACATAATAGTGTATGTGTCGAGTGTTGGAGAGTTAACCATTGTTGATGGTTATTGATGTACATGTATATAAGTCGATTTGATATCTATAACAAGGGTTAACATTTTTCATTATCGCTCTCTATAGAATTCAAACATCCAAGTTACAGAGCTAAAAAAATTATGTGAAATGTATGAATCAGCGTTCCACTTTTAATCTAAACATTTTTTCCTTAATTTATTTTATGATTCTCTTTGGTTACTTTATCTTTCAAGCAATTATACATTTTACTTCTTGGATTTTTATCTAATTGTTTTACATTCAAACATTAAGTTATCAAACACAAATACATTTTCTTAAAGATTCTTTGCACAATATGTCTTTAGAATTTTTTTAGACTTTAACCCTTTAAATTAATTAAAGCTTGTGATTTGATTTACTAAAAATACTATTTGCATTCAATTTTATATTAAAAAAATGTATTTTTTTAATGATAAGTAATACTACTATGTAGAATGTTTATGGGAAAAAGAACAACATTATTCTCATTCTTATTGTTGGAAACATAGCAACTTTTATTATTGTCCCCCAAAACGTTTTAATTTTTTCCAAACTTGATCTGAAACTACATTCACTTTTCAAACCATTCCTTTAAATGAACTTATAGTAGAACGCTTAATTGTTTCACCGTAGGTATTTATAAAAGGTATTACCAAATCGTTTCATTTGCATGGTTGGCTGATGGAGTCGAATTCCATTCCAAACTGGCTTGATGTTCCAAGAGATCTGACAGCAAACATCCTTCTGAGACTCTGTATTGTTGAACTTTTCACGAGTGCACGACGAGTGTGCCTTCTATGGTGGAACATTTGCAAGGATTCTCTCATGTGAAGCACTATTAAGATGACTAATCTCTTTTATACATCCTATGATGACACGTATTTGTTGAAGATTTGTTTCAATGTTGTGAAGCGAAGTTGTGATCATCTCGAAAAAATTGATATTTACCGTTTTGGCAGCAATGATCTCCTTAAATGCATAGCTAATAAGTAAGTAATACCAAAATTTATTGTTTTTATATTTCTTTTCAATGTACCTTCAAGTGGAAATCAATATTGTGATCTAGGGTAACTTAACATCGAGTTTTTACTTTAACTAATTTACTTTTATTTCCGGATAATCTTAGAACTGAACGGTGTCTTTTGTGTGTTTTTGCATGGAATTCCTATCATAAGTCAGAGATAGAATTATACATACTTAATACTCTTTTATGCAAATATGTAACAAGATAAGTGTCATAATCGACACTTTTACACATATTAAAAAAATATAATAAACGAATGAGAGAATGTCAATTTTACCAAAGTATCCTTATTTATTATTGATGTATTTTTATTTTGATTAATGCAAGATGAGAAAAATAATAAATTAAGAGTATTAATTAGAGGATACAATTGGAAGATCAAAACTAAAATTACAATGAAAACTAAAAGAGACACTTATTTTAGGATAAATAATTTTTGAAAATGTAACATTTATTTTGAAACAGAGTGAATATAAACAAGTTAAATACAACAAATGAATTACAACATATTAGCCTCAAACCTCACATAATGAAACACTCAAATCAATCGGAACTCATATCATTTTGTCTTCATATCACATCACATGTACTTATATGGCACAAAATACAAAGATAACAATAATTAACCTCGACTTAATTAAAGTTCTACCTTTCGCCCTTTTAAAAACTTTAACTAACCAATAATTGAATCATGGTTGAAATGTTCAACTATCTCATTTTCAATGTAAAGCATTATATTGTCAGTAAAAAGTCCATCGTTCATCTTATTTTGCAATCTTGTTTTGATTATCTTCCTTGTTGAGAATGATCTTTCTATATTAGTTATAGAAACTAGAAGAGTTAAGATAAGATAGATTAGTTGATCAATCAAATAGTATGTATATGTCTTCCCTGTCTTTTTTATAGCTTCACACAATTCTGATATAATTGATAAGTTATTTAAATATGGATGACCAACAACATCAAGATGAAAGTGTTGAAGTTGATATCTCAAACTATTTTTCTCATGCTCACTTAAATCTATAGGATATAATTTATCTACAAGTGCACATATATTATTCATATCAAATGCTGTGTAAATATCCTTAGGAATCAAATTGTTGTTTAGACTTAAAAGTTCCATTGTTTGCTCACAAAACCTATGACCCAATTCTTGTAGTTGTTGAATGATTGTAACACAAAACAAATTTACTCTAAAATGTTGACCCATAGTCATGTGATCCATTTGATGACGTGCACGAACTTCACGCTATATATAAACTGCATTACAATCAGGAGAATCAATATCATGTTTTCACAAAACAATATTACATCTTTCAATAAACCATCCTAACCATAATCTATCAACTTCTATATTAAAGTCTTTATAGTGGTGACTAACTGAATAACATTAAGTATATCTTGAGATTTTTGTTGTAAAGATTGACACAAACGATCTGTAATTCCCATAAGCTCTCTCATATGTGCAAAATTAATATGAACACAAATTATTTCATAAACTTATAAACAACATTAGCATCCCCACATGTAGCATAACCTCTCCCATTTTTTCTAATATTTGCAAGAACCAAACAAGTTGGATTATGCAAATTTGTCATACTACAAACAGAAGAAAAATGTGACCTCCAACGTGTATCTTCGACTCATTTCAAGTGCCAATCTGATTTTGTCCTTTACCACTATCAAGCTCACCAATCTCTAGCAAATGTGAAATATCCTCAAAAATGGCATTTTGTAACTCATCATAACGCTTACTAGAAGAGCATACAACATTGACAATAAGAGTCGAGTGTGAAAAGAAATCATGAATAAGAAAAGCTTCTCTTAAAGCAGTAACCAAAGCAAATTGTAATCTATGTGCAAAATAATGTATGTAATAAGCATAATGACAATCCTTAATAAATAATGCATGCATTCAGGAGAATCAATATCATGTTTTCACAAAACAATATTACATCTTTCAATGAACCATCCCAACCATCATCTCTCAACTTTTGAATTAAAGTCTTTATAGTGGTGACTAACTGCATAACATTAAGTATATCTTGAAATTTTTGCTGTAAAGCTTGACATGAACGATCTGTAATTCCCATAAGCTCTCTCATATGTGTAAAATTAATCTGAACACAAATGATTTCATAAACTTATAAGCAGCATTAGCATCCTCGCGTGTAGCATAGCCTCTCCCATTTTTTCTAATATCTGCAAGAACCACACAAGTTAGATTATGTAAATCTATCATACTACAAACAGAAGAAAAATGTGAGCTCCAATGTGTATCTTCAGCTCATTTCAAAGTGTCAATCTGATTTTGTCATTTACCACTATCAAGGTCACCAATCTCTAGCAAATGTGAAATCTCCTCAAAAATGGAATTTTGTAACTCGTTATAACGCTTACTAGAAGAACATACAACACTCATAATAAGAGTCAAGTGTGAAAAGAAATCATGAACAAGAAAAACTTCTCTTGAAGAAACAACCAAAGCAAGTTGTAAACTATGTGCAAAACAATGTGTAGCGGTAAATTCATGACCATTAAGCTATGGATAAACTTAACGTCAATAAAACCAGAGTCGCCACCGCGATTTTATTGTTTCCAAAGGAAAAGGGAAAAGTACGAACAAAACTCAAAGATAAGAAGTTTTTAAATTAAAACTAATAAAATGCCAGAGATTACAGGTAAGGGGGTTGGTTACACAGAGAGAATATGTTAGCACCTAAAGTGTCCTAGATACTCCTAGGGAGCCCTTTTTTATGTGTGTATGTGTTTTTGGTATAAAATTATGTTTGCAATAAATAGAGTGTGGGGATGAGAAAAAGAATTCATTAATTATATATTTTTGTGTTTGACAAGACCTTCGGACTTGTGCCTACATACCAACATAAAATGAGGGGTCAAAACCTCGTAGTTCGTTGTATCAATTTCAAACTGAGTGAATTGCTTTTAGCAAAAATTTAAGTTTGAAAGAGGCACAAAAAGGCCTAAAAGAGTTTGAATGAGTGTTAATTCTTTTTTGTTTTTTGAAATTTTAAGTCAATATGGTTAAGTTCATTTACACGTTTGATTAAGAAAAGAGTTTAAAAATGCAATGGCATAAGGTCAAGGTTTCTAATTTGCAATAAAGAGTCTAAGTTGGAAATTACAAGCAAAGAAGATTTTGAAAAGGGGGATAGATTTGAAATTTAAGAAATAGGAGGAGATGAAGAGACTAATCCTAAGCAAAAAATTTAAAAGTTGAGAGTTGAAAAGATCTGACCAATGAGATGCAATCCAATAGACAAGAATGTCATATACAAACCCAATTTTCCTTTGGACTTTAAATCAAGCAATATCAATAAGCAAGTAGCACAATGAAGATCAAGGCATCAAAAAAAGATAGCCACGTCCAAGCTGGAACTTCATAGTCTTCTTCATAATCTTCCCCATGTATCATATAACACACTCCTTGAATGGCTCAGAATAAGGCATTAGACACAGGTTCCAAATAACATTTGCATCAAGACCATGTAGCAGGGGAATTCAGAAAGATCTCAACACTTGCATAAGATGAAAGCTCAAATCACAAGAACTTGGTTTCAAAAATGTTGGCATTGGCCAAGTCCTTTTGCATAGGGAATGTTACCTAATTCTAAGCCCAAAGCTCAGGTCAAATCCAACAGTCCACACAAGTATTTTTAGGGGTTTTTTGCTGTTTATTAAGTATTTTAAGGTCCTAAGACCACAAACACAAACAAGGTACACAAACAAATATATACAATCATAATATATGGCTCAAGTGAGCAAAGTGAAAATGACATAAACATAAACAAGTTAAATGATATGTATAATGGCAAATGATAAATGACTTGAATTGAAAGTGCATAAAGTAAATGATTTGAAATTAAAAGTTAGTCAAATGTTAGTTGATTAGATGTTAGTGGAGTTTTACTTTTTAATTGTTTAAGTCATTCTTTGGAGAACACTCAACCCTCTATTCACAAGCATGAATCCTTGAACCAGGACATCTTCCAAAGGAAGGAAAAAAGACTAAGTTTTCACACAATACCATGAAAGGGGGGAGACTTACAATCTCACTTACTAGAATGATATGCCTTTGTGTCAAAATTTAGCGTTATGTTAAGCAATCGTAATTGGACTTATGCAGAAGTCACAACTATCTGAGGTTGGGCAATAATTTTTTTGGTGTTAATGCATGTTAGAGATATGGTATAATGAACCATACTCCTAAAACATACCACACACAAAAAGAAAATGATCAAAGGATGGACATAATCTCATCCATACATGTATTGGTTCAGCTAACACAAAGTTATTAATGAACCAATTAGCCTTAGGATATTGAGATGTCATTGGCCAATGAAAGGGATGGGATAGAATGGGATTGAAGATGAAGAGGGATGGGAAATGAGACAAACACAAATTGGTCATGGGAGGAATTTTATCAAATTAAAATCATTCATTCATTTTGGGAGATGAAATATATATTTCATCAATCTCCTAAATCCAATGATTTTAGTACAACAAAAGTCAAATCAACTTTGACCAAAGCTCAAGCACATAGTCAAACTTCACAAGTCAATAAAACTGGCTCAACATAATTTCTACACAATTAAACAATTAAAAGTCAAATAAAAATGCATTAAATTAAATTATGTTTGATCAAAAACCTAAAATCTCTTTAAAACACCAAATAAATGGACAAGAGATTTATCATAGGTCAAGTAAGGTCAAAGGACCTTGGAGAAAAAATTTCATTATTTTTGAAAAGTCATAAGTATTTTTAAACAATTAAAATATGCATAAAAACAATTAAATCATGAAAAATATCAATATTGATCCAAAAAATAATTTTAACTCAGAAAATGAAAGAACAAAATATTTGAAATTTTTTGGTGAAAGTCCCATATTTTTTGGATCAATAATGAAATTAATATGAATTAATGAAAAATAAGCAAATAAAAGGAAAATTCAAAAATTCAAAAAAACGTGGACCATCTGATCTCCATCATTAATTGAGGTGGCAGATCAGATGGTGATCAGAGCGCTTTCCACATGCACTGCAGTCAAATGAGACACACGCGTGGTAATCACAATCAACGCCGAAGATTAAAACATTTAAAAAGGAACATATGGTTGAGATGCTTCCAACACATCGTCGGAGTCAGAGCTCCGGTCTTCTTCTCCGGTGGACCTCACCGGACTGGTCCACCTTCAACCATCACCAAAATGAAAAAGCAAGACATGGATTCAAAGAAAAAAAATGCTCAGGAGCTCGAATTTGGCCTCAATTTTTTCCAATTCCAAGTATATAAAAAGATACAATGATTTGAATTTTGAGGATCATGAACTGAGTTGCTTCGATTTGACCTCAAAGCAACTCAATCTTGTTGCCTACATTGGTAGGACTTCAGCAAACCAAAAATCAACAAGAATAATGGAGAATTAAGAGAGAATCGAAGAGAAGAAGTTTCTAAAAAATCACCTTCGAGTTGATCTAATTCCACTTGATCTTTATTTGGATTTGATTGCTTTCTCCTTCTCTTGCTTGCAGAAACCAAATGAGATGCAAAGGGAAGTGAATTTCTGGAGTTTGAACTTCCAAACAGGAGATGAAGTTCAAGCTCAATTTCAAGAGAAATCTCAGAAAATTCTATGGCAGTGAGGGTTTGAATTGGTCTAGCAAAGCTTGGGCGAGGTGTTGATGATGAATCTGAAGCCTTAAGCTTGTTTAAATAAGCAATGCACTTGATATTTGCACCACTAAAAAATTGGACAAATTTGGAAACCTTTTTGCATGGGTGGATGGGCAATGGTTTGGGCTTCGAGAATGATGAAATCCACTTCCCATTTGTGTGTAAAGAGTACTGAATGCATCATGTGTAAGCATGCAAAAGAATTTGATCATTTGAAATCCAATCTTGCCAAAACACTTTCCATAATGAAGCCATATGCAAATCCCTCAATTTTAATCCAAATGAGATGATCTTGGATGTTTTGGAAAGGTGATACCAAGGGGAACAACTTTCATGTTGAACACCTTTTCATTTGAATCTTGGAGCATGATGAATTTTGAGATGGAAGTTTGGGAAATCAAACATATTTGAAACTTTTCTAAGTCCCAAGTCAAATGTTCACTTCTTCCACCTTGAATAACTCTTTCTATGGACTTCAAATGAGAAAAATTCCTTCATCAAAGTTTTAACTCTTTTAAACCTCTTAAATTTTGTCACAAGTTTGACCTAAATTAGATTCGGCATGAAGGCGTTATGCATTTTAGAAGTTGAGGAAAATTACTTGTTCAATGGTATTGGCCCAAAATGACCTATAATGTTTTCACTTGGCACATGCATTTGCAATTTAAATTTGCACTTATTCTAAACATAAAGTTGGAGTAGACATCTTGAATTTTATCATGCAATTTTAATGTATTTCATATCATAAAAAATGAGCAAGTTATGGTCTTGGGAAGTTGACCTCCAAACTAGGGTTTAAACAAAATGACCTATAATATTTCACCATAAAAAATGACTTTCCAAGCAAACTTAGCTCTAGACATCAACATGAAAGTTGTTTGGAATGTCATTTAGAGTAACGTCTATCTTGGAATAAATTTCATATTACAAAAATTGTAGGAGATAGGGTTTATGGAACCCCAGTTTTGATCAATTGACTTCCTCTGGTCAACCACCATGAACCAACTTGCTAGCTAGACATTATCTTGACTTTTGGGACTCATGGAGGATCATATATGCATAAGGTGATATAATGTGAAGTTTCCCTTGAAATATTTTATCAAATGTTGAAGAAACTTGTTGAAGAAGTCACACAAGATACCCAGATGAATTAGGGTTTCCAAGGCAAACCAACTCCAAACTTTTGATAATTTCTTGATCAAAATAACATGTGAAGATCATGGGGATCCATATATGATACTTAGAGTCAATGTTAATCATTTCTTGATTGAGCGCTTTGCATTGAGGGTCTTAAACCCTAGATATGAGCTTGATAGAGCATAGGTGAGCATGTATA
The DNA here is from genome assembly GCF_024323335.1 of Lathyrus oleraceus. Taxonomy (NCBI): domain Eukaryota; kingdom Viridiplantae; phylum Streptophyta; class Magnoliopsida; order Fabales; family Fabaceae; genus Lathyrus; species Lathyrus oleraceus. Next base: position 242,993,102 of record NC_066583.1, read on the forward strand.
TTACCTACAAAACAATAAACTATACATTGGCATATTTTTGGTATTTTGGTTATTAAAATAAAGAAAAATTAAGTATGATACAATCAAAAGTGCTTGGTGATCTCTCCCAATACAAACTCAATGAATGAGGGGTGAGGAGGATGCCAAGATGTGATCCCAATGCTAATGCATATGATGAGATAGCATGAGGGATCTTAGGGTCAAAATTGGGGTCTTACACAATGTATGTAAGAATAATAAGGACAATCCTTAATAAATAATGCTTGAAATCCATTCCCATCCCCTATAATATTACAAGCATTATCATACCCTTGTGCATGAATATCTGAAACATTTAGAGCATGTCTAGAAAGAACATCGCAAATTTCATTTTTAAGATGGATAACCATAGGGTTGTTCACATGCACAAGCTCAAAAAATCATTCTTGAATACACCCATTTTTATGCACAAACCTCAAGATAATAATTACTTTCTCCCTCAAAGATTCATCACGTGATTCAACAACAATTATGCAAAATTTAGAATCCCCAAACTCTTCTCGGATATAACTTTTCACTTTACTAGACATGATATGCAAACTTTCCTTTTGAATTGAATGAGAGGTATACTTTGAATTATATAGAGCATTTTCTAGTAATGCTTTTGCAAGTTCATCATTGTATGATGCTAAGAGTTTTTCCATTTCAATAAATTTACCTCTATTTTTTAATCCAAATGATTCATTATGACCTCTTAAGGAATAAGCTTGAAATACGAGCCAACGAATAAAATTAATAGAGCTCTTGAGGTAAAGTCTATTTTGGATAACTTGATCAGCACACTAAGCATATTTTTTATGTGAATTAATTGATTGAACAAGTCTTGAGAAGATTTCAAAACATTATTGTGGTGTGAACAAGGACTCTCTCCAATATGATAAAGAAAAGCGCATTTCTTTGCGGCTATTGAAGTATAAGAGAGTGAGAGACAACTGAATAAATAATGTGTTTAAAAAGCACTACAACATCAGTGGTGATTTCTCCACTCGAGAACCCCTAAGAGATTTTGTAGACATATTAACTAATTGGTCTTTGGATTTTACAAAATCAGTGGTGATTTCTCCTTCTAGTACATTGTCTCTTACATAATGACAATATATTTCTATGTGCTTGATTTGTTCATGGAAAATCGAATTAGATGAAATATGGTGTGCTGCTTGTTGAAACAAAATTGTCCATATCCCTTGGATTTTGATGATAGAAAATTATTTAAAGAACAATTGAGTATACTAACATATGTTTAAGTGTGCATGATTATAAGCTTAATATTCAAATCAGAATTGACCCTGATGAAAGCATATGTAGAGAAGTTGAATGTCTCAGATTCTGATGGATCAGAATCTGATGACTTTAAAAGTGGCATTTCAGCTTTTGGAGGATCAAACTCTGAACGTGGAGTTTCATCTTCTGAAGGTTTAGACTCTGATTATGGTATCACTGCCTCTCGTGACAGCTCAGACTCTAGAGACCTCCACTAAAGGTTCTCAGCTTCTAGTCCATACTTTGTTTCCATAGCAGACCTATCTTGTCAACATCAGACTTATGAAAAAAAAGTCAACTATAGTCTCTTAGTGCAAGGCTCAAGGAAAGTTAATGTGACTTCTTTAGTCCTTCCCAACGTCTGGTTTATACCTGGTATGAAAGCGAAGCAGTGGACTATGTTATTACACATTGGTTGAATATCTTAACAGGGTTTATCTTCCAACGTCTCTCTCTTGGAGTTGCTTCTTTTCAAAGATCACATGTGCAAACAACTTTCCAACGACTCTTTTTCTGCCTCTATAAAAGGGAGTTGAAGATTTGAAGGAATGTTAACAACTATTAAACAATCTAATAGAATGCATTAAGTAAAAACTTTAAGCTGAATTTTTATCTATTTATTTCACAAGCTCTTAAGATTTGTTATCTTTGTATATCTTAGAAATCTTAAGTGTTAAGAATCATTGTGGTTGTTGTAACACTTCTATACTTCTGATTTTTCATCAAAGTATAGTTGTAATCGTTTCTATTAAACTATTTGTTTAAATTAGATGAAGTTTCTTGCTGGTTTGCTTGAGCAATGAAAGTCTCTTGCTAGTTTTCTTGAGCAGTGGAAGCCGCTTGCTTGAGCAGAAATGTCTTGATGTATTGCTTGAGTGGAAGTCTCTTTCTAGTGTGATTGAGCAATTGAAGTCTCTTGCTAGTTTACTTGAGCAAAGTGTAATCAGTTTGATTATAGCGGAAATATCTTGTTGGACAAAAGGACTTGATTACTCCCAGTTTAGGAGAAGAACCAGGATAAACACTGTGTGTTGATTGACTTCTTGCTTCTAAATATTATTCTTTCGTTGCTATTAAAATTTTGATATCAGACTCTAAAATTGTTCAGACTCTGAAGTTGGTTTTTAGAAGTTGAAAAAGAATTTACATACACAATTCAACCCCACCTCTTGTGTATTTTTCTCACCTTCAGTTGGAATCAGAGCACGGTCTGTACTAAACACTTTACAGTGGTACAATAAAAGATCCTGAGAAAAATATGTGTTCCTTCATGTCAGATGCATCTAGAATGATCGGTACTGGTGGCATACCCTATGACTATAACACTTATGAGAAAAGTCATTACTCAGCTAAACCACCTACATTTATTGGTGACTCCACCCAGTTTGAATGGTGGTAAAGTAAAATGTATAATTATATCATTGGTCTTGATGATGAGTTATGGGATATCCTTGAAGATGGAATTAACATGAAGTTAATGGTGTTGGAATGGTAAAGAATAGGAAAACTCTTACACCAACTTAGAATAAAATTTATAGAAAACATCATAGAGTTAGAGGCATTCTGATATAAGCTCTACCTCATTCTGAGTATATCAAGATCATTGATAAGTCTACTGCTAAGACTATCTTTGAGTCTTTGTGTTCTACTTATGAAGGGAACCAACAAGTCAAAGAGGCTAAGCCCAACCTTCTTGTACAAAATTATGATTTTTTTAGAATGAAGATGTTGAAACCAATTTTTCTAGGTTTCAAGTTCTAGTATCATGCCTTCAGGTTCTGAGCAAAAGTTACACTATTTCTAACCATGTAAAGAATTTGAGAAGCCTCCCTGCTAGATACAGATCTACGGTCATATATCACTTCAAATTCATAAGATGGAACTGAACGGTGATGAGCCTGTGATGAAATCTAAAACACTAACGTTGAAGTCAATAGCTGAAAAATCTTATGGTAAAGTCGTCAGAGCCTAAAAAGTCTGGAAATTAGAAGAGGCTTCTGATGGTGACTCTGATGATGAGGAGATAACTTTTATCATCAAGAGGTTTCAGCATTTGACAAAAAGGAACAACATATTCTATGGTAAAAGTAGTGGCTTCAGAGGATCTAGTTACAAAGACAAAGCAGGTGACCAGAAGAATTTATTCAACTGCAAGAAGCATGGTCATTTCAAAGTTGATTGTCCTGATATGCAGAAAGACAGACCAAAGAAAGGAAGCTTCCAGAAGTACAACTTCAAAATTTAATTCAAGAAGAGTCTCATGGAAACATGGGATGAACTTGATAATCAAGACAGTTCAGACAAAGATGAAGGAGAAACAAATTTGGCACTGATGGCTCTCATATCCTCTGACACAAAATTCGAATCAACTTTTGATTCAGAGTCTGATGAAGAAGACAAGGTATTTTCTAATCTATCTCATTCTGATATGATCTCTTTTATTCCAGACCTCATGACTCATTTCTAAGATAAGGCAAGAGACATGAAAACTTTAAAAAGGGAAAATAATTTTCTGAAAGAAGAACTAAAGTCTTCTCAAGATAAAATTTAATCTTTAGAAAAAGATCATATGGCTTAATTAAAGGAAATGTCTGATAAATCTCTGAGTGAGCATGAAATGGTTCTTCAAGATTTTATCATGACTGGTCTTGAGAGAACAAAACTTGCTTCCATAATATATAGAGTGAGTAAGAGCAAAGGAGAAGGTTTGGGTTACAGTGAAAGATGTCCTAATGAAAAAACTCAACTCTTGAGAAAAAAAAACTCGCCTTCTTCTTCAAGTAGTGCTCAAACAGAGGTGAAAACTTATTTTGTGTTTGCTTATGATAAAGGAAAAACTCTGATCTCATCAGAACCTGAGATAATATAATCAAAGGTCCTGAACAAATCAGTACTTGAGACTTTAAAGTTAAAAGTCCTGAAGAAATCAGAACCTAACATTCAGAAGTCAAAGGTTCTAAAGATATCAGAACCCAAAACTTATGAATCAAAGGTTCTAAAGGGTTCAAAAGCCAAAGTCAAAACTTATCCAATACAAAAAATTTATAAGCAAAAAGTCTGGAAGGAGTCTAGACCCTTTTATCAAGCAAAGGCTAAAAAAAAAAGGAAGCCTGTCAGAACTAACAATATAGGACACATAAGACTATGGGTACCTAAGTCTGAAATTGTGTTTGCTACTGATATGCCTAAAGGGAGAAATAAGACAACAATCATGGTACCTGGTCAGTGGCTGCTCACATTATATGACGAGAGAAAAACATATGTTCCAAACCCTGAATATGAAGAGAAGGGAAGTGGGGGGGGGGGGGGGGGGGGGGGGGAAGAGGACAAAAAGTGAAGATCATTGGTATGGGTACTATTGGTAATTTCTTAATATTTGTCAATAGTGTTTGGTTAGTAAGTGGACTCAAACATCACTTACTGAGCATTAGTCAATTTTGTGACAATGGTTATGAAGTCTTGTTTATAAGAACTTATGTTCAGTTATCAATTAATCTGAAAAATCCATTTTATTCAAAGGTAAGAGGAAGGAAAGTTTTATAAAATTAATCTTTCTGAATTGACTGATCATAAGGGAGTTTTCCTTATCTCAATAAGTGATGAGAAATGGCTCTGACACAGAAGGTTAGGTCATGCTAGGTGGAGATTTATCTCCAAACTTAGCAAGCTACAACTTGTTAAAGGGCTTCCAGATCTTGACTATCACTCAGATGCTCTGTGTGGAGCATGTCAAGTAGGAAAGATTAACAAAACCTCTTTTAAATCTAAAAACATTGTCTCTACCTCCAGACCCTTAGAATTACTTCAGATTGATTTATTTGGTCATGTGGGGATTGCTTCAATCAATGAGAAGAAATATAGATTAGGCATTGTTGATGACTATAGTATATGGACTTGGGTTAAATTCTTAAGATCTAAATATGAATCATATGAGGTATTTAGAAACTTCTACACACAAGTTCAGTCTGAAAAGGAATCAAAGATTTTGAAAGTCAGAAGTGATCATGGTGGTGAGTTTGAAAATAAGCCATTTGAGAATTTTTGTGAAAATATGGAATCATCCAGGAGTTCTCTTCTCCTATAACTCCTCAGTAGAATGAAGTTGTGGAAAGAAAGAACAGGTCCTTGAAAGAAATGGCTAGAACAATTATCCATGAAAATCATATTCCAAAATACTTATGGGCAGAAGTTGTTAATACATTTTGTTATGTTCATAATAGGATCTATATCTGACCAATTCTGAATAAAACTTCATATGAATTATTTAAAGGAAGAAAGCCAAGCATATCTTATTTTAACCGGTTTGGTTGTACACGTTACATTCTGAACAATAAATTCAACCTAAAAATTTTTGATGTTAAAGCTCAAAAGGGTATATTTTTAGGATACTCTGAATGCTCTAAAGCATACATGGTATGTAATTCTGAAACCGGAATGGTTGAACAGTCTATAAACGTCAAATTTAATGAAAAAGAGCCTGACTATCATATGTCAGAGCCTGTTGAAAGTTTTACAGATATTTAGGTGTTTGAAGATCATTCAGAGGTTGGTCCTTCAGAAATCAGACGTTCAGAAGATGGAGGCTCAAATACTAGTCTACCAGAAGCTGACCTAATTCTGAAGCTCACTCAGAAGCTAAAGATTTTGAAGAAACCCCATATAGTTTAGAAGTCTCAACTCTTCCCAAGAAGCCTTTCAAGTATAAAACTTCTCATCCAAAAGAGATAATCATTGGGAACAAAGCCTCCACATCTGAGTTATCTCTCACTTTCACATCATCTATTTGAATCACATGAGACGAATCTGGAACATACTTCCGAAGTTGAAACACGTGAAACACATTATGAAGATTCAAAAGAGACGGTGGTAAATCAACTTTTTAGGCCACTTCCTATTTTCTTCATAATTTGATAAGGACCAATGAAACATGACGTAAGCTTTTGAGATTTCAAAGCACGACCAACACATGTCACCGGAGTAACTCTCAAAAACATATTATCTCCCTCTAGGAACTTAAGTATTTTCCTCCTCTTATCATGGTAACCCTTATGGTGACTCTGTGAATCTTTCATCTTCGTTTGGATCATCTTGATCTTCTTAGTAGTCTGTTGAACAATCACAGTTACAAGCACAACATTTTCACCATGCTCATACCAGCACAAAGGTGGCCTACACCTTCTACTAGACAAAGCCTTAAATGGTGTCATTCCAATACTAGAACGAAAAATGTTGTTGTAGTGAACTAAACTAACGGTAGGTAATTGTCCCAGCTACCTCCCTGCTCCAAAACACAAGCTCTCAGCAAATCCTCTATAGACTCGATAGTCCTTTTTATATGATCGTTTGTTTGCGGATGATAAGCAGAACTCAACTTTAGCTTAGTATCATTGGCTTCCTATAAACTCCCCCAGAACCTCGATGTAAATCTCGAATCTCTATCAGAAAAAAATACTCTAAGGAATACCATGCAAGCTAACAACCTTCTCAATATACACTTCAGCAAACTTCTGCAACGAATAATTGATCTTAATCAGAACAAAATAAGTCGATTTAGTCAATCTATCCATTATAAACCAAACTGAATCATTCTTTTTAGAAGTATTAGGCAAACTCGTCACAAAATCCATTTAAGTCTTAGGCATAAGTTATGAGATCTGCATACCCAAGTCTTTGAGGTGGCTTGATGACTCTTCTCGACCTATCTCTTGTCAACAGGTAGTCATCGACAGTTTCCTCAACTTCCTTAGTATCTTCAGCATCTTGTGCTTCCTCTCCGACTTGATATGGGATACGTAATTTAGCATCAACATGCTCCACCTCAACAAGAATCTCTTCATGTTCTAGAGCTTCTTCAAACATTTATGCACTTAGACTACCGTCGTCAGTTTTCTTGAAAGCAATCTCAGCTTCATTGAAAATTACATCTCAACTGGTGATACACCTTATGTGACCTGGCTCTAGGAACCATAACCTATAAGCTTTGATTCCTTCATGGTATCCCATGAACATGCATCTCAGAGCTTTAGGTTTGACCTTGTCTTGCCTAATGTGAGCATAGGTTATGCAGCCAAATACTCTAAGTTTGTTGAGATCTGATGGGTGTCTCGACCAAACTTCTTCAGGTGTTTTCATATCTAACACATTCGAAGGATATTTGTTTATTATATATGTTGATGTCAAAACAACCTCTGCCCAAAACACCTTCTTTAACCTAGTACTAGTCAACATGCATCTAACTCTTTCCAAAATGGTTCGATTAAACCTTTCAGCCAAACCATTTTGTCGGGGAGTACCTGCAGTAGTTATGTGCCTTGCAATACCAAAGGCTGCACAAAAGTTGTCAAACACCTCATTGCAAAATTCAAGGCATTATCGGTTCTCAACCTCTTGACCTTTCTGCCAATCTGATTTTCGACCAGAGTCTTCCAACTTTTGAAGTTCTCAAAAGTTCCATCCTTTGTCTTCTGGATGAATACCCATAAATTTCTGAAATAATAATGAATTATGGATAAAAATACCTTGCTCCTAAATGTGATGGCTACCTTGCAGGGCCCCAAAGATCAACATGGATGTAATTAAGGGATCCATGTGTTCTTTGTTTTCCTTTATTGAACTTCACTCTGCAAGATTTTCCAAGTACATAGGGTTCATAAAACTCCTGCTTTTCGACTTTGTCTCCACCAAGTAAATTTTGTTTCCCCAATTCGACCAGACCCCTTTCACTGACATGGCCCAATCTCATGTGCCAAATTTATGTCTTCGACAAAGGTTTCGTGGATGCAAAATATGCATAACCACTGACAACTTCAGCCTCAATGGTATACAAGTCTTGTTTTTTTGTGCCTCTTAAGACTTCCTTCGACCCCTTCATGACTTTTAGAATACTTTCTCTCCTTGGAAAACATATCCTTTCTTGTCGAATTCACCAAGAGAAATCAAATTTCTCTTCAAATCAGGTACATGCCTGACTTCAGTCAACAACCTTATTGACTCATCATGGAGCTTGAATCTCACAGATCCAACACATGCAATCTTGTAAGCTTTATTGTTTCCAAGCAATACACACCCACCATCTTGATCACGTAGTTCCTTGAACAATTCTTTGTTTGGAGTCATGTGCCAAATGCAACCCAAATCCATAATCCACTATTTACTTGAGTCACCGCTTGAAACCACAAGAGCATAAGATGAGTCAAAATCATTTTGAATAATGGTTGTTTTGCCATTATTCTTACCTCCATGATCTTTCAGGCATTCAAGGCAGACTTTTCTTGTATGACCCTCCTTCTTACAGTGATAACATCGAATACCAGATGCATCACCACTATAAGACTTCTGTTGACTTTTACCATTCTTCTTGTCGAACTTGTCATCTCTCTTTGTGAATTTCGTCTTAACCGACAGGCCTTCACCAGTCGAAGATGGCTTGTGCTTATTTCGTTCGTTCAAATCCTTAGAATACAAGGCCGATTGAACTTCTTCAAAGGTCATAGACTATCTTCCATACAAGAGAGTTTCTTTGAAGTGAGCATGTGATTTGGGCAAAGCACACAATAGCAACAATGTTTGATCTTCATCCCTGATCTTGACATCGATATTTTCAAGATCAATAATCATCTTGTTAAACATATCCAACTGCTCAACCAAAACTTTGACTTCACCCATCTTGAATGAATGTAGAGCTTGCTACAGGTAGAGGCGATTGACCAACGATTTGGTCATGTACAAACTTTTGAGTTTCACCCATAACCTCGACATCGTCATCTCCTTCAAAATCTGTCGAAGAACCTTATCACCAAGGCTTAATATTGTGGGTTTTCTCTACCATACTCGATTTTCTTTGTCTGTTAATGCAACGTCTATGGCTTTGGCTCCCTTCAACTCTTCTAAACAATCCTACTAAACCAGTAGGGCTTTCATCTTGAAGCGCCACATGCCAAAATCATTCACTCCGGTTAACTTTTCAATCTCATACTTTGTTGACGACATCTTCTCCACGCTCATTGCGCCAATTTGTTATAAAAACGATACCGAAATAACAAAGTATAATCGGTTTCTTAATCGGCAAGAAACTCACAAAGGTAGAAAAAAGGGAAGCAAGAAGAACACAATAAGTTGGTTATAAACTGTTATTCTTACTTTCTCTTTGAAATAAGATTACAAGTGTTACAAAATAGCAAATAACCCCTCTCGCCCTAATTAGGATTTGCGTTATACAATGATGAAAGACTAGTATGTTATTTATAAGAAAACTAACACACTAAACTAATGGGCTTTTACACACGGGATCATTACACAAGCTAACTTAAGCAATTGGACATAACAAACAGACCCAATTCGACATGCTAACAATTCTAGCATATTTCGACTACAGCATGTGCACAGACTTTGACGGCATGCTAAGATCCTGTCAATTTGTCGAACCAAAAAACTACTTTTCGACCATACTAGAGTTCGTTCACTATCTCACATAATCTTAACATTGTTTTAATTTTAAGTTCAACTTTAAATAGTATAAGGTTTACCTGGATTACCTATTATGCCAAGTTATGAATGAAACCACTAAGAACACCCACATCTATCATCTCTATTTGAGTTCTTTAAATAAGATACATTAAATTTTTTATATTATATTATACCTTTTCATTTTCTAAAGAACTCTACTACATATTTTAAATATTCATACAAACCATCAAAAACTCTAAAATAGATCCCATCAAATATGAATTGCATTGTTGATTTGGAATAGAATGGGAATTGTCATCATTTTGTATAAAACTAGGTCAATGGTAAAAGTGTAAAGATATTTATATTTTAAATGGGATTGACAATTGAAGCTTTGATTGTCGTGTATAAATGGTAAAAGTGTAGAGATATTTATATTTTAAATGGGATTGGCTACATGAATCAATGATAAAAGTGTAAAGATATTTATATTTTAAATGAGATTGGCTACATGGGTCAATGGTAAAAGTGTAGAGATATTTATATTTTAAATGAGATTGGCTATATGGGTCAAACTATTATTTCAAAAGTAATATTATATTCAACTATATCTAATTCATTAATCTTAAAATCTTTCATAATACTAGTATCTTTTTTTAAGTCTTCCCTTCTTTGTTTGACTACCCTCCATTTGATATACTCTTTTTATCACAAAGTTCAAGTATCTTCTCTCTAGACAAACCATCTAAATCTATTTTTCACTGTATTTTCTACAATGAGTATTACTCAAACATTCTCTAGTATTATCATTTATAAATTTATTTCATCTAATATTATCGCAGGTCAAACACAACATCCTCATCTCAGTCAGTGCTATTGATGGGGAATGACAGAGGAGACAAAATCCCACCATATCAAATGCTTTGCGGCACCGTTATAGCGGATTATGGGGGAAAACCGCAATATTAGACACATATTTCGTTCCTAGTTATTTATTGTTTTCCTCTTGTATTTTGTTTATAAATTTTAATTGAAATCTTACCGTGGTAGTCACCTACATTCCATGCCGCTGGTAGATTGCTGAAATTTTTCAAATAAAGGATTCAGTGAAGCAGTGAGAAAGCTTCCGCATTTAGAGAAGGTTGATATTTCACTTTCCAAAGGCTCTTCTCGAAGTCCTTGGCTAATCTTGCCCTCTTTTGAAGTCACTTAAATATTTAATATAAAAAAAAGGGTGTTTTAAATATAAGAAAAAGGAGTCCGAAGCTATGGCATTTGTTATTGCTGAAACTATGCCTGGATTATGCTATCTTGATATCAAAGGACATGAGCTCTCTGATGTTGGTTTGCTTGCCATTCTTGATAAATGTCCTCTTCTTAAATTAGGCCGATATCTCAAATTGAATGAAAGTTTGGAGAAGAGGTGCATTGATCCGTTCAATGAGTTGAATCTTCCGGATGATTATTACGATGATTAGGGACGAAAATGGGTAGGATTTATGCGGCTATTATAGTATTTATATCCATACCCACAATTTAAAAAATCTCCTTATCCGAATCCATATCCGTTTGGGTGTCAAAGTTAGTATATAATATATGGATCCGTATATTTATGGATATTTAAGTACTCATACCCGTTATCATTACCCGCATTCATATTAAAAATAAATAGATCAATTATTAAATATCATAAAATTTTATATTTTTAAAAATATTAAAAAAATTTCAAATAATTTATTATTAAAATAAACAAATACTTACATTAAATACGCAATTGTTTAACATTATATTTTTTAAAATTGATAGACATACATTTTTATATAATAACATAAATTAAAATATACAAATATAAATAAAAATACATAAATATATATTGTGCGGGTATGGGACAGGTGGATATCAAGGTACCCATACCCGGATCCGTACTCGCTTATTTTCGTGGGTAATTACCGAGTTCATGCATGTATTCATTTTTACACATTTTTATCCTATTCATTTTTGATAATTTTGCAAATGTCCATTGAAAATAGTCAAATAATAATCTTTATTGGGACTATACAACATCGGATGATTCTCTTCATTGCCTGGCATGAGCGGTTTTGTTGCAGAATTGATAGTTTTTTTTGGAATAATTAGTAGTCAAAAATATTTTTTCATGATGAAAATACTAATTACTTTTGTAACAGCAATTGGCAGATGTTCTATGGATATAAGTTTTTGAATACACCAAACTCTTATTTTTTTGATTCTGGGCCCAAAGAATTATTTATTTCTATTTGTATCCTTATACCCATAATAGGGATTGGTGTTTACCCCGATTTCATTTTCTCATTTTCGGTTGACAAGGTTGAAGCTATTCTATCTCATTTTTGATGGATTAAAAAAAAACACATTGTGAATACTTTTTCTAGTTTCATATTATTCATAATGTTCATGCACATTTACAATTAATTCAAAATAGATCACAATAGGAGGATCGAATGGACAACATTATCACGACGCTACGAAGAATCAAAATAAAAACAATAGGAGCAATAGGAAGAATCAAAAGAAAATTAAATAAAATTCAGAATTTTATGAGTCCTATTAAATTCTCGCGATTCTATATTCTTTGGTTCTTTATTAAGAGGATTATGATTCTTATTGGGGGGCTATACAACATTAGATGATTATTATCACTGAAGATTATGTTAACTACCATCTTTAGTAAACAAACTAATATTCCATCTAGGCTTATAAAAAATGTCATATTTAAACAATTCACGGTTCTTAAGAAAATGATTGAATGCGTTGATTTTAATGATAAAACTAATATTATTTACTAAAATACCCCTATTAATTGGAATTAAAAAAATGATCGGATAAAATAAAAGTTAATAAATAGGGATATAATAGTACAAAAATAATAATAAATGTTGCATTGATATTGTAAATGGACAATTATTTTAAGATAGTTAAAAAATACAAATGAGACATTTTTTATGAGACTGAAGGAATACTAGTATTAACTTTTAAAAATTCATCTGCCCTTTAAGATTTATTTTATTTTTCCTCCCATTAATTTAAAACCTGAAAGTTGCTCGCATTATTCCAAATATTGAGCTCTCACAGCTCAATGATGCTTAATGTCTATTGGGAAAGAAAGTTTAGGTTAATGTCTTATGCTGGTGTTGCTATATTTTCCCATCTCCAGTGGTTCCAAATTGTAACCAAGTGAAAGTTAAAACCCAGGTATGGCTGAAAATAGTAAAACCCATGTATGGCTAGAACAATACAGACTTAATAATCTTTGATGCAAGTTTGTCACATGAAGAACATAACTGGTGGTTTACGCATTGAAACTAAAAACTTTATTAAGTCGTTTTCTGGTTCTTAGTCTATAAGATTAGTTGGATTCAAGGTTCTGAAGGAGAGCTTATTTGGATTCAAAACCTAGTGAAATGGCATTTCGTTTAAACTATACTTGATATAAACAAGTTAGAATATAACAAATGAATTACTCACAGCATATTAGCCGCAAACCAAACATAATACACCACTCAAATCAAATCTCAATTCATATCATTCCGTCTCCTTGTCAGGTCCTATGTACATGGTACAAAATACAGAGACAACAATAAGTAAAATTCCAATCAGATGATCCAAAGCTGGACTCACTAATGTCAAAGCAACGCCCCAAAATTGGGTTAGTGCTGCCTGAAACAATAGAAACATAGGTTCATATCAGTGCCCAGGAATATTATTTAAATTCAAGTGACATGGAAAATGGAAGTAATAATCATTTAATTGCTTAGCAACACTGGTGCATGCAATTAGATCAAAAAGACATGGCAGAAAACAAGAACATTAAGATATTATTGAGAACATTAAGATATTAAACACATCTATTAAACTAAGCCGGAAAAAATGAGATGCTCAAGACTAGTTCCAACATGTTTAACCAGGAAGAGATTAAATACAGAAAACGCCGCATCTTTGATCCTTGTAGCCGACCCTACCTTTGGTTGTTGTAATCATGCAAATGAGAATATGTAGGATTTTTTTTCTGGTGATTAGACTGAAACTGAATCAATTTGATCCCAAGGGGAGACTCACAAAGCATGACCAAATGTACAATTGTAAAATACACCCACAAGCTTTCACTAGCCAGCAAGTGTTGAGTGCTCTTAGGAGATTATAAATCAAGGTCTCTCTTTCAGCCCTGACTACGAAAAGTACACAACAGAGTGGTGCACTTCTTACAACATCTTCCTACAAGTTATTGATCTCTGGCAACATAGTAATCTAGCAATTCTTGATTAGTTATCTAGTGCACGCTTTTTTGTTCTCTGTCCGATTCCAAAAATGGTACACTATTACAGTCTAGATTGATCACAGAAAGCCAATTATACTTGAAATTGAGACAAATCTAGGATGTGTTTGACTGATTGGTTTGTTTCAGCTTGTCTCAAATTGCCTTTTTGTTGCTTCAGAGTCTATGTTTTGAATTTGTAAAAGTGTGCTAAGTACTGTGTAAATATACATGGAAGTGAGAAAATGAAAACATTGCAGTTGATTTCCCAACTACATTGAAACTAAGTTGTCAAAATTAAAATGACAAACGAAATGAGAATGTGCATGAAAGCTGTACGGTGAGGATACCTCCATGTACTGGACGTTGGCAACTTTACCCATCCTCTCAAGTTGTAGTCCTCGTGCTAACAAGACCTGTAACAAATTGATGTATAATACTATAACATATTAAAGTATGTTTCTTCAACAGAGAAAAACCATGGAGATAAGATAGAATGTAATAAGGCATTTTCCTAAAAGTAAAAGAAAATAAAAAGCAAGTTGAATTAACATATCAATACAAGCCCCTTAAATCTGAATGAAAAGTAGACAGCAAGACCTTGAGATAACAACCAATTGAACATCATAAAAAGCCAAAATGAAAACTCTATCAACAAGAATGAGTGTGGCAGTACCGAGTTAGTCGTAGGCATGTACCAGCAGTAATGGTATAGTAGTAGTTGACCTAATTATAAGTATAATTAGAAATTTTAGGTTACAACTTATAACTATACATTATATCAACCATATTATCAGTAACAAATTTACTCTCTTTTCTGTCTTCTTTTAAAACCAAAACTATTAATCAGAGAAGTGTTCTATTTCTCTTTCCAATTTCACTACCTAACCAGTATAATTTCAACAAGAAGGATGTGCCCATGATTCATTGTTATGAAACAGTCATGGAACCCTCTCAAGTGCTAAAATAACCTTGGTATGAAGCAATGTTCGGTAAAAATTACTGTTTCACAAGTCTCTCAGGCATAGGTTAGAAGCGAAAAAATTCCCCAAGTGCTAGAGGTCAGTCACTACAGGTTTGACTAGAATGAGTAGAGCCATAAAGTAATTAAGAGCATGATCAAGTCATTCATTATACACTATGGTACTCTGAATGGTGATTTATTGCACCAGGATACCTTTTTTAGATATCATTGTTGAAGTAAAACTCATATAGTCCTCACTTCAAATACAACATTAAGAGACCAATATTTAACTATATTACTTGTCCATACTATGAGTGTTTCAAATTTTACGAAAAAACTGAAAGTTATGATAATCAGCTTAGAGTTGCACCTCAGCAAAGAAGGCCAGAACACCAAGTACAAGCATAAGTAAAATTGACTCTATTCTGGGTAGCACAAAATCCTGTACAAAGAAGACAGGGTATGTTATAAGTACCTTAAATTTTCATATATATGATGTGGACAATGTACAACTTGAAAGCATTTGTAAAAGATATAAAATGCTGATAAAAAACACTTGGACAACCAACATCTGATATCTTACAAGTGCATGCCGAATGTTTCATAGACATGACACAGAATAATCCTTATTAGCATTTGTAAAAGATATAAAATGCTAATAAACTCGAGACAAGCAAACATATGATATCCTACTGGATCATGCCTTGCAAGAAAAGGCTATCCATGAAGCTATTAAAGAAACAACCCCTTTTACAATTATGTTTAGAGATGAACTCACTGAAGAAACTAAGTTTGATACAACAAGCAGAAGTTGTAAAGACTAAGTTGCTGAAAATCCAGAATTTATGAAATCAGTATTGGCATCAAAGGAATGTCTGACTATAGTAGCTAAGGTTGTAAGCAGAGTATGCACAGGCATATTCCTATCACCACTTTAATTCCTGTTTGGTTTCACCGCTGTCTTTATAAATTTGTGAAAACACTATGCCAAAACAAAAAGGAATGTTTTCTAAAACCAAACAAACCCTATAAATTTTGCCTGCTTTCGTATATCTCTGGTTATATGCATAGATCAACACTAATACTTTTTTCTTGAAACACCAACCAGTGATTGAAAAAAGCAAATTCAATCATTCCAAACATAAACTTACCTCAAAGATGTAAGTGCATAATCCCATTGCAGGACTAGCCAGTATGCCAAATGAAAACACAGTCAGTCTGCAATAAAATATAAAGTCATAAAAATAAAACAAAGTAAAAATTTAAAATATATTTGCATCTTTAAATATACTCAGAAAAGAAATTGTAGATTATTTAGCTACTGTTTCACATGTCTTCTCTAAGTTCTATGAATATCTGAGTCTCTAGTTACAGTAAATATTCTTCAACGACTAGCACTCTGCATTTTTAATGGAAAGCTTAGAATTCTGTGCTAACATCCCAGTTACTTCAGTATAAGCCCAGTATTACAGATAAACAGATTGAAAATTTGCAACAGGGAAAATTCTAAAACAAAAGATGGAAAATATTTTGTAGATTTACATATTCCGTCTTAGATTTTAACAATTAAATTAACTATAAATAAATAGAAATGAACAAAACATAAAACCGGGAGAATAATATCTATAAGTTTGACCAATGGAGCATATCAGAACAAACAACTGTATAATCTTACAATGGTTGATCAGATGCTTTAGCTCCAGCCTTTATAAGGCAGTAACTAGTTCCACCAATTATTGATGAAAAGATGCCCACTATGATTTCAAATATATGATGACTTGGCTTAGCATTTGCATTGCTTACTTCCGCAACTTTGACTACCTGTTCTGGAAAATCCACATTTGAAAATTAGGAAATGTAGTCAAAGTATATCAAGTATTCTTCTGAAACCTAGATAATGCAGCTTATATGCCTTGAAATCATTCAGAGGCAAAAAATAGAACACAAGACCGCTTAAAACCATGTGTTTTTATATTAAATCATGTAAGCCTGTTATAAGTTAAAAGGAAAAAAACAGTAAATTATACAAATGATATTGCACTTACAAGAATATGAGAGGGAAACTACTATACCTTGAGTAGCAAGCATTTCTCGGAAGAAGAAGAGCACACCAAAGAAACTACAAGCAAGACCTGCAAAATATGCAACAATAACTAAATTAATCAATGCATGCAAATTGTAATCAATGATGAATACCACTTTTTATAATTATCAAATTAACATAGAATATGGAACTTGGGTTTGTAATTCAGGAAGGATGATTGAACTTTTAAGAATTTTAAGTTTAGTTATTTCTTGTTTGGGTTGTATATTTTAGTCCTGGTTGGTTTAGGATCCTATTTCCTAATGTATATTAGGATTGCTTTAATTTAAAGTTCAACCTTATTGTTCGGGTAGTATGACGTTTTCTTGGGTTACCTATACAAGGTTTAGCATGCCAATAGAGTTCAGTTATGAATGAAACCACTCATAGTATTTTTTTAGTGTTGATTTTTCTATATAAACACAATCAACAGCAACAACCAAGCCTTATCCCACTAAGTGGGATCGGCTACATGGATCGAACTACACCATATTGTTCTATCAAAAGTCATGTTTCTATCCAACTCGTTAATCTCAAGAGTTGTGTTGCAAAGGTACGGGTACTTACCCGGTACCCGGTACGAGTATTGGTATGGAATACGACATTTTTAGAAAACCAAGGTATGGGTACACGAGTATAAATCCATATGTGCTCCGATTTCTCTCGACAGAAGATGAAGAACTTGGTTGTGTAAGAAGTTTCAATTCAATGGGTTGAAGTTTAGGGGTCGAAGATCCATAAGTTATCCACCATTCCTTTGGTTTCAAGATCCACCGATCTTGCAAAGAATCAAATTAGTCAAACTCTACATCAGCACTTGAACATCCCATTAAAAAAATCCTAAAACTATACCATTAGAAGAAGAAAATTGAGTTCGCATACCCAATATGTACCCATTGGAGTACTGACTTAAAAAAAATATTTAAAAAATAGGTAAGGTGTTGGTACGTACCATACGAGTACCGTACGCGTACGGGTACCCGGTACTACTTTGCCTAAAATGGAGTACCCATGCTTCACTGCTCAAGAGCTTTCATAAAAGCATCTCTTATAGTTTTTTTAGGTCTTCCCCTACCAATGGTTGTTTGACTACCCTCCATCTAATCTAATTTTCTTACTACATAATCCACAAGTCTTCTCTCTACATGCTGAAAACACCTAAGCCTATTTTCCACCATCTTTTCTACTATGGATGTTATCCCCAACACTCTCTAATATTGTCATTTTTTATTTTATCTCGTCTATTCTTACCACACGTCAAACACAACATCCTCATCTCTGATGCATTTGTTTTATTTTCGTGTTAGTTCTTTACCGCCCAACATTTTGTCTTGTACAACATCGTTGGTCTTCAAGTTGTTTGATAAAATTCTCCCTTCAGTTTGAGTTGTACTTTTGTGTCACATAAAACACCTCTGAGGTCCACATCCATTTTAACCACTCAGTTTGAATTTGACGGTTTACGTCTCCTTCTATTTCTCCATTCTTTTGTACTATGAATCTAAGATTTTTAAACCAAGTAACTTATGGTATGATATGATCTTCAACTTTAACCTTTAGGTTAGAAACATTTTTCTTTTGCTAAACTTACATTGAATACATTGAATACAATTCCTCTTACTTCCGCTTAAGGGAAAGTCATATGCTTAAATGGTAGTTACAATTGATAGAATAGATTTAACAGCCCACAATACTTAAGCTTTCTAGACCGGATACAACTTCATAAAAAAATATAAGCAAAATCAAAATAAATAAAAAATCATAATATAGACAAGTAAGCATGCATAAAATAGGGCTAAAATTTCTCATCATTCCATCATAATTTTATAATAGCAGATAGTTTACAAAAAGAACTATGAAATCTTACTTGCAATATCTGCAATTTTCAATTTCTCACGCAAAAAGAACCGTGCCATTACAGAAGCCATAATTGGAGTTGTTGAATTCAACACAATAGCCTGAGAAAAAGGCAACCTCTGAAAGCTGAAAAAGAACAGATTTCTCTTATAACAATACACGGGAACAAAAGATTGCAAAGGATGAATGAGTTGCACATAGTCATAAACTCAGGTTACTAAAGCAAATTGTTGATTATGTCAAATTGTGAACCAAGGTTTCAACTTAATACAAAGAATTTTGTAATTTGTATGCATGTAAAGAATTCATGTCAGCATAGAGTTAGTTCCATATTGAAAAAATATTACTGAACCTTTTTTTTTTACAATTTCTTAGTTACACGAAAATGCAATATTATCGCAATTCTAAAACCTTAACTTAACATTAGACTAGGAAGCAGTAACTAGTGCAGTTACTGTTCCAACCAGTGCATAAAAAGACTATCAACATTAATGAACAATGTAATTCAGTAATATCCTAAAACAATGATACTTTACGTACATACAGAGATAAATCGTGAAGGAAAAAGTTCCACTAGAGAAAATACAATTCCAAAATGACAAATTCAGAGCAGAAAAGATTGGATATTAAAGCAAAATAAACTCAAAGACTACTTACCAATATACAAAACTTAACATTGATATACAGCCTGTAAGGGCCCTTAAAAGTAAAATGATTCTAACATTGGATGTTCCAAACAGTGGCTGTTCACTCCTTCTCAACCACAAATACGACAGTATCAAGATAATTGTACATCTTGTAAAAGCAGTCTCAAACAAAGGAATAGCCTGAACTGCCAAGTCAAAAATGTAATTGCAAAAATTAAATGGGAAACAACCAAAAAAACACACAAGTAAAAAGAGATAACTGTAGATCATGAAAAAATTTCTAAAAGTTAACCGAACACCCATCGTAGTTGTACTCAATGCACAATGAAATAGAGAGAGTAGTCTCCCTAAAATGAATCCGAAGTAGGTAAGGCAGTGTTCAAGGAACAATCTATGATTGCAAAATTAGATGGTTTCAATCAAAATATATGGCAAATTAAACCATTAGGCAGAGTGGTTCAAGTAGTTTGAGATAGAGCTATCAATCCTAGATAGCGTCCGACCCCGAAAATGAGATAGCGGATAACCGCTAATTGACTATTTTTTAGACTAATTATATGAATAATAACTAAGATTAGCCCAAACCCATAATGTCAAGCAAAGAAAATGAGCTATTACATATTATGCAGAATAAATAACAGAACAACATTACCAGAAAAAAGATTGGAAAGAACTCCCATAAGAAAATAAACAATGGATGACAAAGCCATGCAGAGTAAACCAGAATATCTGGAGCCATTCCATATCCACAATATACATGGAGTAAAAGGAGACGATGACTCAGACTCAAGTAATCTTGTTACTTCATCCTACATCCAAATATATGAAAAAATTCCAACACATCAATAATTGAAGATAAAATAATAATGAATGGAATATAATCAACATACGAATTGAAGTTTTATATAGAAATTAATAATAGAAATGAAAGGAAATGAAAAATACTCTAGGTTTTCTTCTAGGGTAAGAAGCGGTAAAGATGTTGATCTTTGGTCTATCTGTGTGGGAGAGGAGAGGGGCAATTTGGGCATCAACATTATCGCGAGAGTCGTCGGAAGAAGACGGTGGTGGTGGTGGTGGTGGTTGTGAGGCGTCGTGAACGATGAGTTCGACGACGTGATCTGCAGCGTTGGATTCGGAAGATGTCATGGTTGGTTGGTTACATTCAGATTTGGAAAAGTGACGTGGAATGAGAGTGGAAATGGAATGGTGAGAGAGAAAGGTGGGAGAAGGACTGACTGAGAAAGAGGACCTAATTAGCAGCCTGCCATGTCGTTTCTCTTTCTTTTTTTCTAAGCAATAATTTAAAGTCAAAATAAGTTTTTTTTTTCTTTCTTAAAGAATTTAATTTCATTGGTGTTTAATTTGTCAGGGCTCAGAAATCATTTCTTATTCAAACAGAAATTGTCTTATCTTGACACAAATTGATTTATGTACCAAAAACAATTTAAAAGAACTTTAGATGAATTTTGTACAATTTTAAAAAACTTTCGATGAACTTTGTAAAAAAAACAATTTTAAAATAGGTTTGATCACCTTCACGTCTTCACTCTTGATTTGATTGGTCCTTACCGCAGGCTTAAGTATGTCTTTTCCATTTTTATTATAACGATCAATCAGAATAACTTGTGCCATATTTCTTGATCTTTCAACAACTTCCTCCATACTTATAAAATTCATGTAATATTATCCTCTTTTTCACATTCCAAAAATACAAAGTCATCTGAATAAGTCATTTTAGAAAATGATGTATGTACTTGTTGGTACTATATATTGAATCAATTATTAACACAATAGAAAATGTATTGAATAACTTCATGGAATCGGGATGAGCCTAGAATGTATCTCGAACAATTTTTCTATTTTCAAATACTTTGTACGTAGATACATAATGATCATCATTAAACAGTTTCAGTAATTGTTGCATTTCAGATATTTGACCTCTTATCACCTTGTTGTTTTGGTTGCAAACATTATATACTTGCCTAATATTCGAGACAATTTAGTTTTTTTCTTTTTCAAAATGGATAGTATGTTTTTTCGTTGAACCATGTTCGATGTCATGTTTAAAACAAGTTTCTTCTCTTAAGTATTCAAAAGATATACAATTGAATGATCAACTAACTTGTGACCTAAACCATGATTATGTACATCATAAATCACATTATATGTCCATGTATTATTCGTCTTTTGGTGCTCACACAACTTTAAAGGACATCCACATTTCTTTGTTCTTATGTCATCACGTTTAAACTTCCATATATGTTCTTTATACTGGCCACTTCTTTTGCATCTCATCATAACAAATGCATGTCTTGTATTAAAATCAGAATTCGACATCCCGATAACAATGTCAAACCCTAATTTGATAGCCTCCTTGCAGACCCATTCAAGAATATGTTCATGTAAAGTAAACTCATATTTATTGCTAAATTCTTTTCGAACATCAACGTGGATAACAACTTGTTAGGGGTAATTCTGAATCACCATCCTGTAATGCATTAGCTTTAATCACATCATCAGGGTGTTTGATCACAACATTAGGGTGCACCATAACTATAACCAATAAAAAATAAGACAATTTCAATCAACGTTGAACTAATTCGGATTTCAATATTCGGACCAACCCTTGTAAAACCCAAATGTCAACTTCCGGACTCTACGTTCGTAATACAGAAAGAAAAACCAAATTATCTATATGATCAGTACATTACTTATAATCCAAATGAATTTGCACCTTTTGATATGGAAATACAGTTGAATGTTATTTGCAAAGTGAAAATCTTAATTAAAAATGCAAGGAGATTTTAAAGGGTTTAAGTTATTTTTGTGTTATGATCATTACAAGTGCTACTCATGCAAGTTTATGCGACATTCATTTTCCCATGTTTCTGAATTCTAATATCCGAAGTATGTATCCAGATTCTAAAATCATGATTATTTTTTTACTTAAATGAAAAAGCCTTTTTGATAAAAAGATTAGTTGAATAATTGGTACGTTCGAATTTCAATAAATTTCCTAGAGAACATTATATTAGACATAGGGAACACCTCCCTAAACAAATTGAAAAGTGAGTCCAGTGTCTTGTCAGATTGTCTGATCAAAATTTCAAAACAATAGTTGATTTAATTCAAAATACTTCTTGCACCTGCAAATATAAGACATGGTTTTTACTAGTTGATTTAATTAAAATACTTGTATCAGCATGTGAATTTAAGACATAGTTTTTAATAGAATGTCTCGTTGCATTCTTATTCGTCAATCTCATTTGATCTAACATACACATGTTAACAAAAATGCATGCCATTGAGTCTCCTATATCCTGTATTTTCGATTGGTTATGCTCTTATATATATAATGGAGACTCCTATATATGCAATGAATGAATTGATATGTCGCAATATTTATCATTGGTTCAAGCTTTTGGGTTTAATGAGCGTTCAATTTCTTCTAGAGAGCGCCCCTTGGTTTCTACCAAGAAGTAATGAGCAAATGCCGCGGCTAACAGGGAAACAGCTCCGAAGCTAGCATATACTGGTGCAACTCCAAATTTCTCCACCAACTCAAGGAAGAACAATCCCACCACAAAGTTGCAAACCTTTATGTAAAGGATAAAAATTAAAATTATTAGACTGAAAATTTTCATCACAGGTAACAGATAAGTGACACATAAAAAGAGCTTTCATAGAGGAGAAATCACTGAAGACGTGATAATACCCACCCAATGGGTAGAGAAACTGAGCCCCATGATCTTCCCTCGTGTTTTAGTGCTGCTAAGCTCTGGTATAATGATGCCAGTTACAGGGCCAGCTCCAATTGCAAAAGAGAATATATACCTATAACATTGTATAAACAGAAATCGAATCATCCAAGTCCAGTTAATAGCCATGCTAATAGAAATGTATTAAAAAAATTAAGCATTAAGAGAGAAAGAAGAGGAGGGG
The DNA here is from genome assembly GCF_024323335.1 of Lathyrus oleraceus. Lineage (NCBI taxonomy): Eukaryota > Viridiplantae > Streptophyta > Magnoliopsida > Fabales > Fabaceae > Lathyrus > Lathyrus oleraceus. The sequence goes on from NC_066583.1 coordinate 243,016,633, forward strand.
GGCATATCGATAGCAAGACAATGCAAGCGTTAGCATTGTCACCTAAGTTACTCGAGGAGGAAGAAAAAGCACTAGTTCTTGCAGAAGCCTTGATGATAATTAGCAAGTAAATGCTTACATGATAGTTCCTAATATTGATAAGTTGTTGCTGAGTTGCTCATCCAATGGAAAGATGACAGCATAGACCACAAGAAACATTGAAATTGCCTACAAAGAAGCAGAAATAAAAATCACGAGTTACCAAGGAATAAGATCTAAACCAATTCAGCATGTGCCTGCACATGCATGATATGGTTGTTTACATATACCGAGAAAGAAGTTACGGACATCTTGTACACACTCACCATTCCTAAGTAGCTTCCTATAATAAGTTTCTGCCTCCCTTCCTTATCGATTAAGTATAAAGCACAAAGTGCACCTGAAGGAAAGAACCAGTTTACAGTGATTAGGATCTGAGGTCAAGATGAGACTTATATTGAGATAAAGAAATGCAGAGCATACTGCAAACCTGCAAAGTTTGTAAGCCCGACAAACAAGCTTGCTAAAGCACTGCTTTGAATTCCGACGTCATGAAAGGTCAATGATGAAAAATAAAGAACTCCGTTTATGCCTGCAAACTGCTGAAGTACAAAAAGAGCACCGCCAATGAAGGCAACTGTAAACACAGAAGAAAGCCCATTATGGATTATTTGCTTCATGTGGCGTGTAGGAAATGATTATGAGTATGCGCTTGTTTATGAAAAATAAAATATATATTTTATGACGTTAAATTCAATCCTAAGTCGTAACTCCAGCAGAAACCATCTCTTTAATGAGGTTATATTTCTGCTGACCTAAATTTTCAATCTATGAAGATAGGGAAAAGAATAATTTTCCATGTACAAAATGTTGTCTCGAAGTAATAGCCAAAAGCACCTTGATACAACCTCTAGAATGTGGCTGCTCCAAGATCTCTGACCATCTGCTGTCCAAATCACTGCCATCATTCTTGCTGACAGATTGAAACTCTTCAATTGCACCCTCAACTTCAGATGCTCCCCAAAGCTCTCGTATTACTTTTTTCGCATCATTTATTCTCCCAGCCTAAGCAGAAATGTCAAATCTTTAGAAGCAGTGGAAAAGCAGACAGAAAAGATTAGGAAACAATGAAGTCATATACCTTGCAAAGCCAGCGTGGGCTATCAACAGCAAATTGCATACCCAGACCAACAATAAAACCAGGGACGCTTGCAATATACAACATTGTCCTCCACCTGAAATATATTTTTGTTGCTACCAGTTAGCCATTATTTGGAAAGTAATTATGACATACAAATGATGAACGAATCAAAAGAAAAACAGACCCAACAATAATCCCATATGGAATTGTATTATAAATGCAGGTTTAATTTTGGTGAACATTTCAAAAGTACGTTCCTATTGCATTAAATTCAAAGTGGATAAAGTATTGGAATCAAGAAGTGTCTTAAGGAAATATTGCTTTCTCTACAGCTGTTGCAGTGGCTCTCTCTCTCTATATATGAAGTCAAATTTGAAATGACAGAAAGGATATGAGCCATGGCATATTCATTTAAATCATTCAAAGAAAATTAGCAGAGAGGATAAACGACACTCATATGATAAATTAAATAAGGAAAGAAATCATGAAATATAACAATACTAAAAAATCAACAAGGAAAATCTAAAATATTCTTCGATACAATATCATTATGATATATTTTTTCTAAGCTCTAATAATTATATCACACCAAGAAAACTGCTAAGTTTATATTAGCCAGTAAAGATCATAGAATATCTTCATTCAAAAATTCCATATTAACATCTCAAAAATATTTGAATAAATTTCTAATCAATTTTACCCTTTTCATTGAATTGTGACAAGCATAAAGAAAAGGCGAGAGGAATTATGAGAAAGGATGGTAAATGGCAATGTATATTTTGTACTTCGTTCCCTTCCCTTCCCTGCCATTGGCAAGCATATTCCTCCAATTTTCTTGTCCACACACAAAAGACATACTGTAACTACTAAACAACTGCTTGAAAAAAATGCTTTAAAGGCCAAAAGTTAAGTGGACCGGGAACAATCCAATTAGGATTAGTTGTTGCTCATTCTAACATGCTACAGCTGCAAATCAAATTGCCAGATAGTGTATGTGTACTTTACAAAAATATCTAAGCCAGGTTACTCTCTATAGGCATTAAAACAGATAATATTCACATGTGAGATTTGATGTTGTTAAAGAGTCTCACATCAGATGATATATGGCCTAAAAATGTTTATAAGTGGGGGTAATCAACACCTTACATGTCGATTTTGTAAGGTTGAGTTAGGCTCAACTTACAATTCTAAGATGGTATCAGAGTCTATCCACCTGCCATGAGGTTTTCACTATCGAACCACCCACCATTTATATTCACCCACCAAACAAGTTTCTGCCATCAGACCATCCACCATTTATATCCATGCACCAAGCTCTATATTGCTGGGTGTGAGGGGTGTGCTAAAGGGTCCTACATCAATGAGATATGACCTGAAAATATGTTTATACGTTAGGATAATCCTCACCTTGCAAGACGGTTTTGTAAGGTTGAGTTAGGTCCAATCTACAATTCTAAGAGACGTGTTACAACTTTTACATCATAGCTCCTTAGGTACGACAAGAGTGCATCATAAATAAAAAAGGCATTAAGATGTGTTTCAATTAGTTTTTTGTAATGACAAATGATAGTTGTTAATGTATTATTGAGTGGAGTTTAACCCATGGACTCCTAATCACTCCAACCCTTATGTCCCCTCCCCAAACCACCAAATCACCTTATCAGTCTTAAGATGTGTTTGAAGCGGCTACATGTAAACCAAAAATTGTAGGCAGATCACCACCAAAATAGAAGATGAAAAATACACAAACACACATCTCTTAAAGCACATCAATGGACAATTTCGGCGGAAAACCTCCGGAAACCTATAAAAGAAACCATTTATAAAACAAATCTGTCATCCTTGTTTATCATTCAACACATTTTTTATTCCCAGAAATCTATTTATTTACTTCAATATACCATACAAACACAAGTGAAAATCTTCGGATTAAATGCTTATTCCACGAGTCTGTGAGGAAGAAAATACAAAGAAACTCACCAGTGTGGATCATTCTCAGAAGGAATTCCAAGAGATAGTGATGCAATAATACCAAGACAAGTGCCAATTTGACATAAGGACCCTAGGGAACCCCTATATTTTGTTGGAGCAACCTACACCACAAATGATTGTGAACAAACATGAGAGAAACTTGCTGTTGTCCTGAAATTTCTCTCCTCTCTCAACATGGGAGAGCACCCCATAAACAAGCACCGCTTAAGAAAAATATTACATGGATTTGGCATCTTAGAAGTCAGATGAGTCAACTTATAATACTTGGGGAACAAGAATAAGAGTTAATCACAAAGTTAATCATTAAGTACCTCAGATATATATATCGGAACAAGAACAGCATTCACACCTATACCAAGACCAACAAGAAACCTTCCCCAAAGTATCTCATCCAAGGAGTGGGCATTTGCACTGTCAGAAATTGGAAGAGATATAATAATATCCTTTAGCAAATCAACTACAATGTTAACAAAAGTGTTTGCAATCTTTGGGAAATACAAGCACTGATGATCAGCAAGAATGTAAAGTCAATCCTGTTATTATCATAAATCATCTATGCATAACCGTAACACAATTCAGAACAACAGGATAAAAATAGCATTTAGCAATACTACTGTAGAGAAACATTGTGCGCTAAAACACTCTTCAAGTTATTAGAAATAAATGAGTTGAGACATTCAAGTTATCTAATAAAAGTTTAATTATTAGAAACATGTTTGATGCTGAACGGCAACCATTAACTATAGATGCGAAGGACAAATAGATACAGATAATAACTCGGCTAAAAGGAAGAACAAGCCTTCTGTTAGTTTTTTTTATCAAATCCAGGGTATTAATGTAAGTGAAACTTTTAAACTCAGAATCAATAGGAAAAGACAAAATGAGACAGTATAAATAGAAAGAAATAACAACAAATTTCATTAATCATGTATTCAACTACCTTATTATTGCGCCAAGGATCAAGGGTATGGCATCAATCTGAAAAGTGAGGCGACAACCAAGTTTGTCAACCAAAGAACCAGTGCTTATGCTCCCAATAAACGCGCCAGCAATAAATATACTAACAACAAGTCCCTCAATGAATGAGTTTCCCTGAAAGCCAAGTTCCTGGGCAATTGAAACAATAGGACCATTCATGACCCTGCAAAAAATAAGCAATCCAGTTTCAAACAGTTGTTCACAAGAAGCTAGAAAATCAAAAACCTAATCACCATAAAGGTTTCAAAAGTTGGAAAGAGGGTGTAACGGACTGACCCGATGTGATAACCAAATGTGAAATTGGACATTGAAGCAATGAGAACGTGAGGAAAAGCGGGTAACCATCCAAGGTCATTTTCAACCAATGGATGTTTTGTTACTTGGTCTGCAACATTGGGAATGTGTGAATCGGGATTGTGATCCTTGATGGCGGAAACTCTGAGCTTGGAAAGACAATGGGAGTAAGGCTTGGTTTTGATTTTGATATTGGATTTTGGTATGGAGAATGAAATGAGTTTGGGGTTAGAGTGAGTGGAGATGATCGCTGAGGACACAAAATCAATGGTGTTCATCGTACTTGAAAACTAAAAGCATAGTAAAAAAACAAGCTCAAGCTCAAAAAGAGAGTGTGCGTGTGTTTTATTAGATTGTCATTTATCGATGGAGGAATCTAACTATCGAAATCAATTGCTTGTGAATCTTATTTCAACCTTAATCCCAGATGTCAATATCATTCCATTTCATTCCCAACCAACAATATTCTATTTATTCTTAAAACAAATGGTTTTATACTAGCATTTATGCATAAGAGAAATAGAAAATCAATGTGTCTAAGCATCGATCTTAGGGTCGGCGACAATCAATGTGTCTACAAGTCTAAGCAGATACTTTTGAGTTGGCAACGACTTGTTTTGATCTAAACATCAACCTTTGGATTGACGACGATCAATGTGTATGTAAGTCTAAGAACATACTTTTGAGTTGGTGACGACTTGTTTTGATCTAAGCATCGACCTTTGGTTTGCCGACAATCAATGTACATGTAGGTCTAAGAACATACTTTGAGTTGGCGACAACTTGTTTTGATATAAGCATCGACCTTTGGGTTGACGACGATCAGTGTGTCGTTCAGTCTAAACATCGACTTTCAAGTTGGCAATGACTTGTCTTGATTTAAGCACCGATCCTCGGGAAGGCGATGATCTTGCTGTGTTCAATCTAAGCACCAACCCTCGGAAAGGCGATGATCTCGTTGTGTTCGATCTAAGCACCGACCCTCGGAAAGGCAACAGTCTCTTTTACCCTATCATATATCAAGATGTTTTCTTCCCTACTTCTTTTATTCCCTCGGTGGACAAAATTTGGAGTTTTTTCATATTTAATTATCTTTCACCATGATCACATGAAGACTGTCGTCACTCATATATTTTTTCAGCATGTTTTATTTTGTCCCTCGATTGAAGTAATTAAATATGGGCATATGTCGTACCCTAAATTTTGCCCGCTTGTTTTATATTTTTAGAGCATCAAAAAATCAAAATTATAAGTTAGCTTAGTCGGTAGCTAGGCGAGAACTTTAGATGCATGGTCGCGGATATCTCTTTTTATTTTATTTTTTTATAAAAGGACCAGAAATCAAATGTTGATTTTTTTATTTTTTTATTATTTAGGTATTTTTAATTATTATTTTTTATTTTATTTATTTTTAAATCACAAAAGCATAAAAAAAATCAAAAAGGTCCGAACATGTCAACTTTGGATCAAACATAAATCACGAAAAAATATTTTTCATTACAAGATATTTATGTTACATTTGAATTTTTCAACATATTTATGTTACATTTGAATTTTTCAAATTGATACAAATTTGAGCCTTAAGTCAAGAATCTGAATCAAATTAGATCAAACCTCGTCAAATACTTCCTAATTGAATCGATCACACTCAATTCTAAAATCTAATTATTGCGTATATAAATTTGAGAATTCTACACAATAAGGATTAAGAGTGTTCATGGGTGCGGGTCGACCTACGATCCCGCTGACCCAAACCGAACTAACTCATAAATTACCCGAATCCATTTATTTACGGGTATACTCAACCCAACCCATAATAATCCATAATCCGTTAATTTTGGTTCGGGTATCGGGTTTGAGTTTTGCAACTTGCGGACCCGTTAACCCAACTCATTGATGCGACTTTAGTAATTTTATTATTATTTTAAATAAAAATATAAAATTAATATTTCACTAATAATCATAATTTTTTCAATTTTTTTTATTCTCCACCAACAATACTATTAGACCAATGAGTTTATGTAATTCTAAGATTAAACATTATTTCTTATTTTCTTTTGTATCATTTCCCATTTATGTATTTTATGAAAATAATATGTCTTGTAGAATTTTATAATATTATCAAGTGTCATGTCATGTTGATGAATTTTATTAGATATTATATTATGTGTTTAATTGAATTTGAGTATTATAAATGAGTATGATTGATTGTATTGAGTTGTGTTACATTGTTTTAATCCACAAAAAGAATCATAAAAAAAATTATTTGAAATACAACCCACGAACCCAACCCAATCCATAAATGAATTGATTAGTTTGGGTTGATTTTGACAATAAAATTAGGGATTGGACAAAGAACTCAGTCCATTGAAGTTTAAATGGGTTTGGTAACAGGTTATGGCAAATCCGATCCAACCTAACTCGTGTACACTTCTAATAAGGACAACAAATTGCACAAAGAAAAAGTCACTTGCAAACCCTCCACCTCTCTCACACGTAAAAATAACACAAAGGAGTTTTCATTCATAAACACACAAAAAAAACACAAAGAAAAAGCCTCATCCTCACCGAAAACCTCCATCGTTAGTTTCCTCTTTTTTTACTCCCCCATGTTACGTTTTTATACTATTATTTTTATTTTTATTTAATTATTTAATTATTTATTATTATTACATTTAATTTAAAGTTTGTTTAAAATGTAATTGGGTCATCTCATGTTGTTCTCTAAGTTTGTTAAACCCATTTTATTAGCACCCTTTAGTATTTCTATTTTACTTTCTTTTAATTTTTAGATAGATAAATTTATTTTGATAATTTATTTGGTGACTCTTGATTGTTAATTTAAATCGTTAAAAAATAAAAAAAAAAGGTTTTATTATAATTAATTGATTTAGTGAATTAATTTAGTGTTGTTAGATTTTTTCCCTGTTTTATTTATTTAACTTAGGTTAATTGTTTGGCCTATTAATATAAAATAAAAATACAAAAAATATTTCTTTTATTTTTATTAGGATATACACCAAAAATAAAAAATTAAAGGGATAACAAAAAAAAAATCTTCTGTTTATAATTAAAATCAACCAACTCATCAAATTATTTTTTACCCTTGTGCATTCTAAAGTCTAAAATAACTTTCTTTTCATAAAAGATAAGGTTAAATTCATTTCGACGCAAAATTCAAACAGATGTCTCATCCTCCATCGTGCGAGCATATATGCATGTGTTTAACCGCTCAAATGCGATCTAACACTATTCTCTAAAAATAACTAACACACAAACATTTTATATCACGAACTACGAGACTTTGATTTTCCCATTGCACTTGGGAATACGTAGGCCCGGGATTTTAAAATCTTGTCGAGCGCATTAATACAAAACTAAATTTGTCCTCTTTTGGTAATTATCTTTTAATAACCAGAAGGAACACAAATAAACATAAGCTAACAACATTCTATTCACAAATATAACTAAATGGTTCCCGTTAAGTATAACTGATGTGAGGGGTGTTAATATATCCCCTTCGTATAATTGACTCCTAAACCCGAAACTAGTTGCGACGATCATGTTTTCACCCTTCAAGGGTTTTATTGACGTTTTCCTTTAAAAATAAAACTTCGGTGGTGATTCTGTAGTTTATTTTGAGTGTTTGCGCGCTCATATATTTTTTTGCGCCACAACAATACTTGACACCAAATTCAACATCAAGGACCTTCGCAATCTCAAATACTTATTAGGTTTTGAGAGTGCCCGTTCCTCAAAAGGCATAACTCGGTGTTAGAGAAAATACAACCTAGACCTGTTACAAGAAGCATGACTCTTAGTTGCCAAGCCTGCCTCCACTCCCATGGACCCAGGATATCAACTTGATATACTAGATGACCAACCTCGACAAGACCCTCTTAAATTTAGAAGTTTAATTAAAAACGGTTATATCTTACACACTCTTTTCCTGACATAACCTATGTTATTTGCAAGTTAATTCAATACTTGACAACACCAACAAATACTCACCTGTTAGCAGCTACATGCATTCTTTGTTATATCAAAAATGAACATACAAAAGGGCTTTTCTTCCAAAACACTTCTTCTCTTACATTGACAGGATTCACAAATTCAAATTAGGGGGCATGTCCCACTACTTGAAGATCAACAACCAATTTTACATTCTTCCTTGGCAACAACTTGATCAGCTAAAAAACGAAAAAATAATTTGATGTGTCCCGCTCCTCCTCCGAAGTAGAATATAGAGGCTCGGAAAACACTACATACGAAGCACAATGGTTGTTATATCTTTTCAAGGATTTATTCATTGACCACATGCAACCGGTGATAATATTCTTTTATAATAGAAGTGTCATCCACATTACCTCAAACCTTATTTTTCACAAAAGAAATGAAGCATATAGAGATGGACTGTCACCACGTCCGTGATAAGGTACAAGCAAAATTGATACATCTAATGCCCATCAATTCTAAAAATCAAGTTGTCGATGTTACAAATTGAGCTTTTCTGTTTTTTATTATGTATTATTTTAAAAATTTATTTAGTTGGAATATTTTAGGCTTTTAGTTTGAGTTTATTTAGCTAATTAGTTGCATTTTATTCTGACTGTATCAACTCTTTGAGCCTATATAAAGACCCATCTTTACTCTGTATTTTTTTTAAGTTTTTGATTAACTAAATTTCTCCTTTTTTTACCATGCTTCCCGACATATTTTTGACTGATAGAAATTTCTATGGATATGATATTTATTTTTATTACTTCGGTACTATTGGTACACTAGCCAAGACGTCATCAAGTTTTTGGCGTCGATGCAGTTGATTGTTGATAATCTCAACAAGACAACGCTTGTGCAACGATTATTTTTTATTTTTTACAAACTAGTTTTCCATGTCAGTGTCAGTTAACACCCCTGTGTGCTTCATGTAAACTTTTTCATCTAGATTACTATGAAGAAATTATGTATTCATATTCGTCTGCTTTAAATGCATGTCCCGATTGATTACCAAAGCTAACAGTGCTCTAATATAAGTATGTTTAATGATCGGAGAGAAAATATCATCGTAGTCAATTTCCTTTTGCCGTGAGTACACCTTTGTTATAGAATGAGCCTTGAACTTTTCACCTTTTTTTTTGTTATTTTGATTTTCTCCTAAACACCCACTAACAACCGATGACCATTTTCCCTTAGGAAGCTGAAACTGCCCTGTATTATTTTTCTTCAAGACTCTATATCCTCTATCATTTCCCACATCCACTTATCTTTCCTCTAGCTAGCTAAATCTTCTCAAAAGGTGGAATGGTCTTCTAGTTAGGCCATATATGATACATTATCTTGTCTGAAACACCTAAGAGAATAAGTTCCCTTGTCTTCTCCTTCATTTGTGTTCAATCAATGTCCTCCATGCCGACCAGTTTCGTCTCCCATAGCTCCCCGCCTTTATCTCTCTTTAGTGTCTACATACATGAGTCATAATCAACATTATCTTCAGGACCGTTCCAAATAATTTGGAAGCCTTTCTAATTTTTAATATTAGACTTCTAATAAAAAAACTCAAAAATAATAGGATAACTTATTCTACTTCACTTTCGTTTTCTTTTATGTATGCAAAGAAAAAAAAGGAATGAAAAGTGAATTAGACTCCAAATCAAAGAAACAACCAATGAAGAATAATGTATAGAAAGAATATAGCATATTGACATGGTTTGCAATTAGTTGTGTAGTACATGACACTGTTTTGGTTTTACAATATACAACTTACAAAAATTTATTTAGTTAAAAATAAATAAAACAAATGATGAATAATTTAATTTAACTTTTGTTTTTAAGAAGATTATTGTGTTTATCTAAAAAAAATATAAAATTATGATGTCTTTAATATGCAAGTTTGATTAACATATATTATTATTTATGATTAATTTTGTTTTCCATATCTTTGAGTATTATGGCGGATTTTGTAAACAACATGTTAGGTTGTCTTTTTTAGATTTGTTTAATTTTGTAAGGGTTTCGGTATAGTCCTCTTCTCTTTTTTTTTATATGTTTTCTTTTTATTATAATTTTATTTAAAAAAATATGACTTATGGTAATTGAAAACTACTTTTTCTTAAGTTTATTATATCCATTGTTCTACACTCTCGTTTGGATAAGCTTATATAGAGTATTGTTGAAAGCACTCGTTAGAAATTGGAATTCCACATCAAATATTTAGTAAATATGAAAGACAAAGTAAGTTATAAATAAACCATCCCATTTATTTCCCATCGAATATTTAGTAAATATGAATTATGTGTTTGGTATATGTTTTGGGGTTCATGATATTGAGCCATTATTCACAATATTGGCAGGGGTAGCCTTATAAACATGTAGAAGTCTTTATAAGGTGAATGGAGCGGTTGGAAACAGGTTTATTTGGTTTATCAGTATGTTGTATATCAGTAGGAACGTGGATTTAACATACAGTATGTCGTATATAAATAATGTACTTTGATTTAAGTATTGGAGTTGTGAGTTAAGTTTATTGCATCACTTGAAATTATTAACTTCAAAATTTACTTTCAAGTGAAAGATCTGTTTTTTTTTTGTGTTAAGGAGTTGTGATTGCACAAAGTCTTCGGGTCCTCTATCTTAGTTACGATTTAATATGTATCCCAAACCTTAAGTTGATACATTTCTTGCCAATATTTTCTTATATTTTAACTGCATGTTGTTGCTGTAATTTGTATTTCCTATTCTTTATTAATCTAACTAGGGTTTATATTTAACATGATTGACACATAAATAATAATAAGTTGTGAAGAATTGTTGAGTTGTTCTATTGGTCCACTTTTTCCCGTGATTATTCAATGTTAGTATGTTTTACTTTGAAGACCTTGCTCAAAGGCTCATCTGAGATGACTTGAGAGTGAAACATGTAATTTAGTTGGTAATTAAGTTGATTATATCCCTTGCAAGTATTGAAAACTAATGTTTCTATTCCGTTTGAGAATCTGAATTATTGATGCAAATTCTTGATGATGTGGTGAAGGTTAATCCGGTGTGGTGATGTGGGGTGAACCTGTAAGATTGGTACACCAACGCCTAAGTCAGTTTGTAAATAAAAGAGGTAAAGACAATTAAGAACATGAATTGTACCTTTTTCTTACTTGCACATTGGTTTTTCTATAATAAGCAACCATTGAGCTTATGATGTATTAGATTTATGGCCAACCTAAAACACTTGGTCCAAGGGCTTGTTATGGCATGATGCATGGAAAGCCTTTCGAGGTATTGTGTCAAATTTCTTGAGTCGAGATCTTGTGTTGAGAAGTGATAGAGATTTCGGGACAACAACATTAAATGACAGTCTCATCATTGATACGTTTCAAAGGTTTTTTTCAAAAGTGGTTATGGGTACATATGTTAGGGTGTGGAGCTTCCCCCAAGGATGCTCAAGTCTTGTTTCATTTTTTAGGTGAAATCTCGACCATTGATTTTTCATCTTCCTATTTTCTTTCATTTTGCAACATTGATTTACCCACTTTGTTTCAATATATAGAGATTGCCTTGGTCTGCAAAACAATTTTTTTCACTCTCATAACGAAACTCACATTTCCTTACAAACATTTTTCCTTAAGCTATGGTGACTCTTGATCTTAACATCTTTCCTATTTGTTTCAGATCCATTGTTCCTGATTAATACTTATTCCAAAATCCTTTAGTTCTTAATTGTTCTCTCGCTGTGTTTCTTTCTCTCATGTATCTTTTCTAGCCCTTTTCCCTTACATTTGTTGCTTAGCTTTCTTATACTCACTATGGAAAACATAAAAAAAAAAAATTTAGAGAGTGTAACGAATGAGCCAGAAGGTGGATATTCTCCATTATTGATAATATATGAAAATACAAATGTTCCAGATGATATTCCCCTAGAGGTTAACCATCTCAACCCCAATTTTATTGTACTTAATGATAGTTCTGGATTTTAAGGGGTTCGATAGAGAATGGTCATGGACCCCTTAGTGCTTATACTAAGAGAAATAACGATGACTATTTTTAATAGGATGGAGAGGTAACCCCCATCAATATGGATTTTAGGGATGTGGTTACCCACCATACTTCCTCCATCGGTTGTTCACGAATTCAGAAGTTGTTATTACGCCTCGTAATGAGTGACAAACTCACTATTTTTGCAATACTTTTAGAGCGGAACATGGACGAGACCCTATGAAATAAAGATTAGGGATCATTTTGTTTTTAAGAGAAATTATGTAGTTTTTAACATGTCGAGCTATGTGATTGCATGTTTAAGTAGAAAGTGATTAAAGCTCATAGTTAAGTAACTATGTCTAGCCCAGATAACATCATGGTTTTGTTGATGACAACTTCTGAAGAAGTAACAACCTTTAAAGTGACTTTGATGATGATAATAAATTCTAAAGCTAGCAATCAAATATGCATAAGATAAATCTTTTCCCCTGAGTAAAGTTGGAGGTTTAGGGTTTGATGATCACCGGTGATACTCTCTGATAATGGAATCTGACTTGAAGGTATATCATGTGTAAGACCCCAATTTTTACCCTAAGATCCCTCATGTCATCTTATCAATTTGCATTGGCTTTGGGATCACACATTGGTATCCTCCTCACCTATTACTCATTGGGTTTGCATTGGGAGAGATCACCAAACACATTTGTGATTGTATCATACTTTGTTTTTATTTGTTTACTAACCAAAATACCAAAAATATGTTTAGTGTAGTGTTGTTTCTTTAGTAGGCGGTGTGTGCACCCACCTATGCCTCATCAAGTTCACACCTAGGGTTTGAGACCCTCAATGAAAGATATCAATCAAAGAGGGATTCACAATGGTCCTAAGCATCATATATGGATCCCCATGTTCTTTATTTGTCATTTTTATCAATAATTCATCAAGATTTTGAATCTTGTTTGCCTTGGAAGCCTTAATTCATCTGGGTATCTTATGTGTCTTCCTCAGCAAGTTTATTTAACATTTGATCAAATATCATCAAGGGATACTCCATTGAACTTCATCTTAAGCATATATGATTATCCATGAGCCCCCAAATAGCAAAGTAACTTCAAGTTTGCAAGTTGGTTCAAAGAGGTTGACCAGAGAAGTCAACTGGTCAAATCTAGGGTTCCCTAGACTCTATCTCCTACAATTTTTGTCGTATAAAAATTATTCCAAGATAAAAGTTACTCCTTATGACATTAAAAACAACTTTAATTTTGTCATAAAGAGCTGATTTTTCTTAGAAAGTCATTTTTATTATGAAAGATTATAGTTCATTTTGTCTATGCCCTAGATATAAGGTTAACTTCCAAGAACCATAACTTGCTCAATTTTTATGATATGAAGACCATACAAGTTTCATGATCAACTTCAAGATGTCTTATCAAACTTTTATTCTTTGAGAAAGGTCAAATTTTACTTGCAAGGGCATGTATTAAGAGGAAACATTATAGTTCATTTTGGGCCATCATCATTGAATAAGCAATTTTCCTCAACTTCTAAAACCCATAACTCCCTCATGCAAGCTCCAAATGGTGTCAAATTTGTGACAAAATTGAAGAGGATTTAAATATCTACAACTTTTAATAAGAAACCAAAGTCATTTGAAGCTCATATCAAAAGTTATTCAAGGTGTAAAAAGGGATCATTTTACTTTTAACTTAGAAAATTTTCAACTATGTTTGATTCCCCCAACTTCCATACTAAAATTCATCATGATCCAAGATTCAAATGGAAAATATTTCAACATAAAAGTTGTTCCCCTTCATGATAGCTTTCCAAAGAGTCCAAGATCATGGAATTTGGGTTAAATTTGAGGGACTTGCGCATGGGTACATTGCATGGCCCTATTTGGAAACTTTTGCACTCAATTTTCAACCAACATTTCATGGCTTCATGATGTGATTTCAGCATCAAACTTGCACGAATTTGGACCTATTTCAATCATCATTTGGGCCTTAATGCATGCCCATGAGTTGTTATTTATGGATTCAATTTCAAAGGGTGTGAATAACATTTTACCATGCTTATATAATGATCTCATTTGCCTCAGAATTGAGGGAGAACCCTGCCCAAGCTTTGATCATCATCCCAAACCTACATTGATAGAATACCTTGAAGGTTTCAATTGAAATCGAGTTTTGGCTCTCATTCTGTTTTTAAACTGAAACTCCAAGGATTCAAAGCCTTTTGTATCCAAATCATCTCCTACAACCAAGTGGAAGCAATGCCAATTGGATTGGAATTGAGATCGAGCTTCATCAGTGAAAACAGAAGATGAATTTTCTGGAACTTCCCTTCTTCGATTCTCTCTCATTTCTCCACCTTTTCACTTGACTTTTGGTTGGCTGAAGTTCTACCAATGTAGGCAACAAGAATGGGTTGCTTTAAAGACAAATCGAAGCAACTCAGTTCATTCACCTCATTTTTCAATTTCACATATCTCTTTGTATATTGAGAATTGGAAGAAATAAAGGACATATTCGTGCTCCCCTTGATTTTCTCTTTAAAACCATATGTGTATCTTTCATTTTTATGAAACTCTGAGCTTGACCAGTCCGACATGCTTGACCGGAAAAGATGACCGGAACTAGGGCTCCAGTGGTGTGCTGGCAATGTCCATACCATCTGATCCTTAGTCCACGTTATAATCCTGACCCTTGGTCCTGATTACCTCATTTGCAATGCGTTGACTGATAACTACCATGGACTGCATGCACGTGGCCATCGGATCTGCCACCTCAATTAATGAGGGAGATCTGATGGCCCTTGTTTTTTTGATTTAATTGATTTTCTGTTTTATTATTTTAAATTCCATTTTCTTTTTAAATTCATAATAATTTTAATTTTACTCCAAAAAACATGAGACTTTCACCAAAAATATTTAATTAATTTCCTCTTCCATATTTTGAATTAAAATCATTTTTTGGATTAGATTTGATATTTTTTTGTGAATTTATTGTTTTTTGACTTGTTTTTAATTAATTTTAAATACTTATGACTTTCCAAAAATTCCCAAATTTTCTTTCTAAGGTCCTTTGACCTTGTTTGACCTAGGATAAATCCCTTGGCCATTTATTTGATGATTTGAAGGGATTTGAGGTTTTTCCTTTTTAAAAATGCATTTTTATTCATTTAAAATTGATTTTAATATGATTAATTGTTGAAATAATATGTTGAGCTATTCGGTTGACTTTGTGTTGTTTGATCTTCTATTTGGCCTTGATCATGGTTGATTTGAACATTGATTTGATCAATACTATTGGATTTAGGGGGTTGATGAAGTGTAAACTTCATCCCTTAAAATGAATGGATAGTATTGATCAGATGAAATTCCTCTCTTGATCAATTTGGGTTTCCATTTCCATTTCCCTTCATTTTCATCCCTCTTCTTCCCTAATCCTTTATTGACCAATGACTTCTCAAATAATCAAAGGCAGTTGATTCATCAATGACCTTGTGCCAAATGAATCAACATGAGCTTGATTGAGATAGGTTCATCTCCTTTTGTTTTTGTGTGTGGTATTCTTTAGGATATTGGTTCTTTGTACCATACCTCTAGCATGCATTAACACCAATATTTTATGGCCCGACCTCAGATAGTTGTGACTTCTACATAAGTCCAATTACGATTCACTACGCCAAAAATGACTTTTAACAGCGCATCTTAGACAACGCTTATAAAAGAAAGCGCTGTCTAAGGTTAAAATTAAAATAAAACACGGAAAATGTTCCAAAAAAATAATGAAAGCGCTGTCTAAGGGGGGGTCTTAGACAGCGCTTTCTAAAAGCGTTGTCTAAGACCCCCCCTTAGACAGCGCTTTTAGAAAGCGCTTTTAAATATAGACCTTAGTCAGCGCTTTTAAATATAGACCTTAGTCAGCGCTTTTGATAAAGCGCTGTCTAAAGTCTTTAAATTAAAAAAAAAATTACAGCTTCCATCTGGATCTTCCTAAGCCCTAATAGAGGGAAAACCCCCAAATAAAACCTAATTTTCCAGATCACATGATAGCGATGGAATTGGAACTCGCAAAGGCATAGTCTATGAATTCTATAGCCTGGAACTACACTACGGTGGCAATCCAAGAACAAAATCAAAGGAGGGGCGGAGGATCACTTACCTACCGGAGTAGCTCCGGCGGCTCTTTAGGAGCGGCGTTCGTTAAGGAAATCCCAAATATCCTTCCTCTTCAGGCGGTGCACTTGTTACTCGCCAATCTTATGCTTACATTTTCGCTCCGGTCACGCGTTGTAATCATGTGCGTGGTGATTGATGGAGGTGAGTGTAGCTTCGTGTTCGTGTTTCTATCGTGGACTTCTTGATTGAATCACGATGATGATGATTGAAGACCGAGACTGAAGCATGAGAGAATGATTTGAGGTGACGACAAAGATGAAGATTGAAAAGCTCTTCTCCTCCCAAAGCTTGCAGGGAAGCGTTCTCTTCTGTTTGCGTGAAAGTGGATCTCCAATACACGCAGGTATTCTTCTCTGATTCGATTCTCCCTCTTCTTCTTCTTCGGTTCTTTGATCTGTTTCTCCTTCTTGTTTTTGAGACTTTTCACTTGAGTTGTTGTTGTGCCTCCTTCGAAGATTCGTGACCGAAGATTCTCTTTCTGATTCGTATGTTGGTTGTAGATTGGTTGCAGGATGAAGATTGATGAATTGGAGAAGTGATTGAAGATTGAAGAATTGGAGAAGTGATTGAAGAGTTAAGAATTGGAGAAGTGATTGAAGAGTTAAGAATTGGAGAAGTGATTGAAGATCCCCCAGAATGAAGATATGGAAAGGTATTTATACAGATTTCCAAGTTTTTTAGAACTTAAATTAAAAGTTAGTTAGGAGTTTAGATTCTGTTAGGAAGGTTATGAATGAAAAATGAAATTGAAAGGTTAATTCTTCATTATGTTATGCTAATTCGGTTAGATTTAAGTTGGTTGAAGTTTGGAGAGTTTGTTATTTCTGTTAGAAAGTTAGTTAGAGGTTAGTTGGGTTGGAAAGTGACTTTCTGTTACAATGAAATTGTTGTTAGTGACCTGTTATTACCAATCGATGGTGTCATGTTAGCCTATTAATGGGGGAGTTAATCATGTTGCAACTTCTGTTAGATTGATATTTCTCAATTAACTAATTTATGTTAAATGGATTGGAAATCAAGTGATGAAGCTGCTATGTGGATTTGGTGAATGACTTATACATGACAGTCTGAACAGAACCATGAATTGTATGTAGACTTGCTTTGAAATCTTTGTTGTGATTTTTGGTGAGCTTGCTATTGGTTGTGAATTGAGGACTATGGATTCTGTTATATTGTGCAGGTTAAGGTTAAATCAGTTGGAAACTATTGGCGGACTCGTAGATTCTGAAAACGGGCTCCTGAGTTCTTTCATTTTGCAGGTTGTATACGTATTTGAATATTGCTATACATTGCCATGTAGATATGGATTCTCTTGTCATTGGATGCTTGGATGTCTGCATTGTGTTTACCGTATGACTCGGTTATCAATGTCAATTGTTAATGATTGGTTTAATGGTGAGTCGAAGTTATCTTGCAGGTTTGAAGTTTATGAATGACCATTGGATTTAAGCGGTGACCTGCTAGTACCGGTAAGTTAATTCAGTCGAATTAGAATTTCATTGGAATTGTTAAAACATGGTTCAGGTTTATGAAAATTCGGTTTGTTTTGATTAGTAGAAGTTTTAGTTAGAGTGAATAAAATTTAAACATAATGCTAATGAAATTTTAGTTAGAGTGATGTTAATAAGTAGAGAGTGTCATTCGGATTCTTAGCACCCGCGACCGTCTTCAAATCCAATGTATGTATAGAAGGACTTATGAGCAAGCAGGGATTGATACACCGGGGAATACTTCTGGTAGTACTAAGGAGCCTGCAATCGGTTGGATGACAGCATTTCTATTTGTGACCAGTTTTGTTGGACTTTTAGCTTTGGTTCTTATTAGAAAGGTTTCTATTTTAATATTGAATTGAATGGCTTCATGATTCTGTTCATTCAAATGTTGTTAAAAGATTCTGTCCGTGAAGTGTTAGTTTTGTGTTGAGAGTTTTAATTTCACAAGGGATGGAATGTTGCTAAAGAATTTGGTTCTGTTTGACCTGAATGGTGCTGATGATGAAGTTTGTGTTGTTTAACAGATCATGATAATAGACTACAAATTAACTTATCCAAGTGGAACTGCTACTGCGGTTCTTATTAATGGATTCCATACACCTAAAGGAGATGTCATGGCCAAGTATGAACCTGTTTTGTCTTTTCTTTTGTTTTTAGTTTTAATGTTTTGGAGTTTCTCAAATTTGTTTAACTTCTTTTGCAGGAAGCAGGTTCATGGATTCGTGAAATTCTTCGCATCGAGCTTTGTCTGGGCATTCTTTCAGTGGTTCTTTACTGGTGGAGATACTTGTGGATTTGTTCAATTTCCTACTTTTGGATTGCAAGCATGGAAAAACTCGTGAGTTCTCTTTTGTTTTTTGTTCTACTACTAGTAGTACTAAAAGTTCTCAACTACATATGAAATAATTATGTAATTGTTGCTGATTAAAGCGCTACAATTTTGCAGATTTTACTTCGATTTCAGTATGACTTATGTTGGAGCAGGAATGATCTGTTCTTATCTTGTTAATTTATCATTACTTCTTGGTGCTGTGGTTTCATGGGGCATCATGTGGCCGTTAATCAGAGGACTAAAAGGAGAATGGTTCCCTGCAAATATAAAAGAAAGTAGCATGAAGAGTCTCAATGGTTATAAGGTTTAAGTTTAGCTAGAATTAATTAAAGGACCTTAATAAAAAGATATAAAATTATTTCTTTTTACACCTTAGCTGATTTTTATCCCTTGCTTCAGGTTTTCATTTCCATTGCCTTGATTCTTGGTGATGGGTTTTACAATTTTGTCAAAGTTCTCTATTTCACTGCCACAAATATCCACGCCAACATGAAAAAGAAGAATCTTAATAATACATGTAAGTAAGTGATAGCTTATAATTTTTCCAGTCCTTGAGGGTTTCGTTCATACTCTCAACATACTCTCCTCATTTGCAGTTTCCGGTAACCAGAAACAGTTGCCTCTTGATGATCTAAGACGCAACGAAATGTTTGCGAGAGAAAATATTCCAATATGGTTGGCATGTACAGGGTACATATTTTTCTCCGTCATCTCTATTGTTGTAATCCCGTTGATGTTCCCTCAGGTGAAGTGGTATTTTGTCCTGTTTGCATATATTTTTGCGCCTTCTCTTGGCTTCTGCAATGCTTACGGTGCTGGATTAACCGATATGAACATGGCTTATAACTATGGAAAAGTAGCTCTCTTTGTACTTGCAGCCTTGGCTGGAAAAAGTGACGGTGTAGTTGCTGGACTTGTAGGGTGTGGTTTGATTAAATCAATTGTTTCGATTTCATCTGATTTGATGCACGATTTGATGCACGATTTCATCGGATTCTTAGATTCCCACCGATGTATGTATTTCTAACTTATGAGTTATTTTTATATTTACACATATCTCATATAATTAAATAGTTGGAATTAATTCAAAATATGTTATATTATTATGTAGTACTTTGAGGAATTCAAGTGTGCATTTTATACAAAGGATCAAGTGGACGAAATCAAAGAGGAGTGGTGTCAATTCATGATAGAGCTCAATGTTTGTTCATAAATTTGTGTAATTAATGTGTACATTTGTAGTATATGTAATGACTTGTAAATGTGTACATAAATTTGTATATATTTTGATACATTTAAGGCAAAATTGGTTTGAATTGGTATATATATATATATATATTTGTTAGCCAAAAATTGGTAGAAAAAAGGCCAAAATGGCATATATAAAATGTGATAATTGTCTGTCAAAATCTGGTTGAAAACAGGTAGAAATTCTGATTTATAAACCTGGAAAAAATGTGGTTTAAAACAAAAGCTTCAAAAAATTTCGTATACCTTAGACAGCGCTTTTGTAAAAAGCGCTGTCTAAGGGGGGGGATTAGAAAGCGCTTTAGGCAAAAGCGCTTTCTAAGGGGGGGGCTTAGACATCGCTTTTTGAAAAGCGCTGTCTAAGGTATACCTAAAAAAATTAAAATAGGAGGGTCTTAGAAAGCGCTTTTGGCCAAAGCGTTGTCTAAGGGGGGGGGGGGCTTAGACAGCGCTTTTAAGATTTAAAAAAGCGCTGTCTAAACCTTTAGCAGCGGAGGTTTAGACAGCGCTTTAAAGCGTTGTCTAAGGCTAAAAAAAGCGCTGTCTAAGGTCTTGTTTGTTGTAGTGATTGCTTAACATAGAGATAAATTTTGTCCCAAAGGCACAACATTCTTGTAAGTGAGATTGTAAGTCTTCTATTCCCCATGGTATTGTGTGAAGACTTAACCTTTTTTCCATTTATGAGAGCTAGTGACATACTTGTTAATCTATCCAAGTTGGAGCCCTTATCATAGATGATGTCTTGGTTCATGTCTTCATGTTTGTGAGTGGATGGTTGAGTGTTCTCCAAAGAATGACTTAAACAATGGTTTCCTTCACTAATATTTGACTAACATTTCTTTATTTTTGCTTTATATTTAATGTCATTTACTTAATGCAATTTAAAATTTAGTACCTTTATCATTCATTGCCATTTACATTTAATGCAAGATATTTATGTTTCAGTCATTTTTACTTTGCTCACTTGAGCCATATCTTTGTGCTTGTATATATTGCGTGCTTGTAATTTTGTTCTGTTTATGGTCTTAGGACCTTAAAATACCTAATAACAACAAAAACCCTAAAAAAATATGTTGGTGGACTGTTGGACCTCTGCCCTCGACTTGATATGAACTTTTGGACTTAGAGTAGGCAACATCCTTATGCTTTGAAGGACTTGGCCAATGCCATTATTTGATACTGATTTATCTTGGCCAATGCCATTCATCTGATACAAGCCTTGGGGCCCACTTTGGTTTATCTGTTATTTTGTCTTTGTGCTTAAGTTGTTATCTTGACCTATTTGTCCATATATGATGATTGTTCCTATGAGTTTGCCACAAGAAATATTTCATCCGATACATTTGAAGACACTAAGGACTGCTTACTTTTGGAATGCTTGCTTGGATTCTGGATATCTTTATTTGATACCTTTGATCTTCATATTGATTGCTTGGATGTTTATGTTTCTTGCTCAAAAGTCCAAAGAAAATAGGTTTCTATTTGACATTCTTGTCTTGTGGGTTGCATCCCATTGGTAAGATCTTTTCAACTCTAAACTTTTAAAATTTTGTCTAGGATAGTCCCTTCAGCTCCTCCTTCCCTTCTTAAATTTTAAAATCTTGACCTCCTTTTAAAAACCTTCTTTGTTTGTGTTTTTCAACTTATACTTGTTTTAATGAGTAGAAACTTTGGCCTTACGCCATTGATTTTCAAAATATTTTATTAATCAAACTTGTAAATGAACTTAATTATATTGACTTTAATTTCAAAAGACAAAAAGAACTAACAACCTCATCTAATCCTTTTGGTTATTTTGTGTCATTTGCTGTTAAACTTTTCAAAGAAGGGTATTTAGATTTGGGTTATCTATGGTTGAGATAAAATTCTCCCATTCCATGATATTGATTATAAATCTTTCCATTTATTAAGGGTTAGTGGCATACTTGTTGATTGAATCCAAGTTGGATCCCTCCTTCTTAAGTCTTGTAAATCACTTATTATCGGTGGATGTTTGGTTGAGTATTCTCTCATTGATAACAAAAGATCTTCAAGCTTTTGTTAAAACCAATCCACCAATTTCTTTGAAATTTTTACCATGAACTACGGGGTTTTGATCCCTCATTTTTATGTTGGTACGTAGGCATAAAACCAAAGGTCTTGTCAAACACGAAAATATAATAAATGAATTCTTTTTCTCATCCCCCCATTCTATATTTTTTAGCAAACATCATTTTCAACTAAAACACTTGCACACAAAAAGGGATCCATAGGAGTACCTAGGACACTTTGGGTGCTAATACCTTCCCTCTGTGTAACCAACCCCCTTACCTGTAATCTCTGACATTTTATTAGTTTTGATTTGAGAACTTATTATCTTTGGGTTTTGTTCGTACTTTTTCCTTTTCCTGTGGAAACAATGAAAGCGCGGTGGCGACTCTGGTTTTATTGACGTTAAGTTAACCAATAGCTCAATGGTCATGAATTTACCGCTACATCATGCCTCATCCATAAAATGATTCAAGTGAAGTTCTTATGTGTTGTTTATCCAATAAAGGACTTGAAGCCTCAATATGTGAAAGATAGGAAGTGTGAAAGCTTGCATGATCGTGTAAGAGTGATCAATGTTTGGTATAAACATAAGGGAGTTTTCGTAAAGTAACATAGCTAAATCACAAACACACTAAAAATATTTTTCGAAGCCTCATTTATTCAAATAAATTCATCAAAATGACTTTGGAGCCTATCTGGATGATTTGAGAAATGTTAGATCGATTAAGGCAAGTTTTTGAACTCCCTAATCAATTAGACCAAGTGCATAATCGATTAGATAAGAGAGAAGCAAGTCTATAATCGATTATGACAGTGTCTTAATGAATGATAATGACTCTCTATAAACATTTTCCAAAATGGGCACAAATAGTTGATTATTTATGGTACCTATAATCGATTAGTCTAAGGGCCTAATCAATTAGGCAATCTGGCGCAACGCGAAAAACAACCGGCGGAAAAAAAACTAGTTTACAGAGCCGCCACCGACGCTATTCATCCTATGACGGAAAGGAAGCGCAGGACTAACCTAAGAAAGGGAAAGGAACGGTCTTACGACCAGAGATTACAAGGTACGGGAGTCGGTTACGCAAGGGGAAGATATTAGCACCCCTCACGTCCGTCGTACTCGACGGGATCCACGCTCAAAAGAATAGGAAAAAAATAGAATAAGGTTGCTAGATAACTGCTCAAAGAGAATGCACAAACTGGAATAATAAACAGGTGAAAGAAGACTGAGGAAGGGGACTCGGCAGGATGTCGCATCTTGGGCCTATGTAGTTTGTCAGAAATAAACATCAGAGTCGACGTAGTTCGGGGAAATGGGGAACATGCTCGCTAGGACATCGCATCCTATGCCTACGTATCTTCTCTATCCAGAGAAGAATCAGAGCATTCGTAGCTCAGCTAACGCACGCCGAAACAAACACCAAAAAGAGACGCTGAGACGTCAAAGGAACACTCAAAAGGAAACAGAATGCCAATACACGGGCTTATATCCGACTCCAAACAAACAACACAAACAAGGAAACAGAATGCCAATATATGGACTTACATCCGACTCCAAACAAACAACACAAACAAGGAAACATAATGCCAATACATGGACTTACATCCGACTCCAAACAAAAGCACACGCTAACCAGCGAACACCAAAGAAAAAGGTTATCAGATTGACAAACTAATAGGGAGTCTGGAACTCGAGCCTAATAGTTGTCACACAAACACAAAGAGACGCTGAGACGTCAAAAGAAACAAAAGGGTTGAAAAAGAAAAAAAGGGCGCCCGGAGAGATCTCGCTCGATCTCCTGCCTACGTATCTCATCTGGTATGAGAATCAGGGTGACGTAGTTCCCCTTAACAGGGGAGAAACTCTCTCATAACCAGAGACCAGGGAAGCAAACAAACTAATGGGGAGACTGACTCGAGCCTAATAGTTGTCATGCAATCCATAATCCCTAAGTTGAAGGTCTCTAACAGAACCTAACTCACACAGGAAGCAAGTCAGTTCAAACAGCAAATAAACATCAACACAATTGAACAAGCATCACACTCTATATAAAAACAAGAGGCTCAAACAAATGGTTGGGCTTTAGTCAAGAGGGGTCATATCAACCTCGACAAACAAGCCAAAACTGTAGGGGTATGCTGAAGCTCTTAACCACTAACATTGAGAGTTAGGGTGAAGCTGATGAAAGGTGGTAATGAGGATGAGACCTCATGCTCTTAACCCTGGCCAGGGTGAGCTCAAATCAAAGAAAGCATGGGGATCCAGAAAGAGGGACCCTATTCCACTTGACTGACTCTATACACAGATCTTAGGTACTTGTTCAAGAGCATCAACACGTAGTGCAAGCATAATGAACGACTCACTGAATAACAGGGGATTGATTGCTAATCCCTTCTATCTGTCAATTGCCTCTTCACTTAGGAGGACTTATCAAGTAACATGCCTCACTTGGAGGTCTTTGGCACAAATGTAAACAATCACAATCAGAGCCTCTTAAGGAGGACTTCAGCCAAATGCCTGCCAAAAAGGTGGCAGGACTTCCAGACTACATGGAGAAAGAGGTAATTACCTAAGTGGTGTATCAACCACACTCCAAAGCTTAAGCAAAAGCTAGCTAGAAACTAATGTACCTGTACAAAAGCTTAACAGTTAGTATCTCAGACAACCAATCAGAAAACACACAGTGAAACTATCCAATATCTACACAATGCAAGTCATAAGTGCAAGCACTCAAGTGAGTTCATCACATCAATTGACCTACAAGACAACAAGAGTTAGTAATCAAAGGTATTGGCATCTCACAAAGCGAAACCAAACCAACCATTAATGCCAAATGCTCAAACTTGAAACACAAAGCACAATTAGTATGTGTACAAACCACTAGTACAAAGACTAGGTTCAAAAGCAAGTCAAAAGACCAAAACAGAATTCAATATTTTGCACAAAGCATATTCAATCAATCAAGAAGAAGTCCTCAAAAGGACCAATGCCAATTCATAAAGAAAATGCTTCAAACAATTCATGTCATGCAAAGGCAAACAATGTGCACAAAGTTGGACATCCAAATTAGAAAATCCAAATCAAAACAGAAACACAAGCAATGACATTGAAATTTTTTATGTGAGCTTATCATATTATGAATGATCATCATGCCAAAAATAAAATCCAGAAGAGTCCAAATGGTATATGAATAAAAATGCACAAATGTAAGGCACAAAATGTTACACCAAATGTCACACTACATGTCCATGTGTCCAAAACAGTGATGGCATATGATAAAAATTCCAAACCAAAGCTCAAACATCAAATCACATGTGAGGATCAAGCATGCCAAATTTCAGATCAATTGGATTCAAGATGAGCATTTCACAAAGCATTTATCATGACATATCAAACTAGCACATGGTTCAAACAAACAATCACAATTAAAAATCCAGAAACACAGAAATCGTGAAATAAATGCTATAAAAATCTAGAGATTAAAACAAGCATGTGAAAAAAAGTTGGGATCAATTTGGATTAATCTACTATTTTTAATGATTTTTTGAAGTTGAAGAAATAAAATGAAATAAAATGAAATAATGGAAAATGGAATTTGAAATAAAATCAGAATATGCATGAGGCCAGGTTCGAACACGCACATGGCAGGTCAGATGATAATTCAAATTAAATTCAGAAAATGCACAAGCGGGGAATCGAACGCACGCAAGGAAGGATCAAAACTCAAAATTCAATTCATAAAATGCACAAGCCAGGATTCGAACACACGCGTCCACAGTCAAATGAGAATTCAACAATTAAATTCAGAAACATGCATGAGCCAAGGATCGAACTCATGCACGCAAGGGACAATGGTGCACACACTCAGCACGGTCAAAGAACACATGGCAAGGTCAATGCATGATAACCAATCAAACTGCTATGCTAGCACACAGTCAGCAACACACAAGCACAATGAAACGCTGTGTTTCATTAAATTTTGTGGAAGCACACATCAACGGTCTTGATACACGCAGGCGAAGTCAAACGCATCTAGGCCAATGAAACATACACGCTAGCACCACAGAAGCAGGCCACGCAAGCACGAGCCCTAGCGC
Source organism: Lathyrus oleraceus (assembly GCF_024323335.1). Classification (NCBI taxonomy): domain Eukaryota; kingdom Viridiplantae; phylum Streptophyta; class Magnoliopsida; order Fabales; family Fabaceae; genus Lathyrus; species Lathyrus oleraceus. Next base: position 243,042,915 of record NC_066583.1, read on the forward strand.
ATAACCAGACGCCGGAACAGTAGTTTCGGTCGTCTTCTCCGACCAATCCCACGGCGGAACTTCAAATATTTTTCCAGAATTTGCTAAAATGTACATCAATAGAAAGGTCTTTCCATTTACATCTCAGATATGCTATCAAATTCATCTAAACCATCCTATATTTTCCAGATCGAACGAAAACTTTTTCATGATAAAAACTTATATTCATCCATACATGTTCAATTCTTCACCAAAATCAATTCTAAACATATCAACATGCTATGCATAACAAGATCTACACAATCATGTACATAAAATAGCAAAATGAGAGAATCTAATTCAACCTACTTGGAATTGCAGTGTACTGAATTCGTATCTTCAAGCCTCCAAACTCTCCAGATCTTCTTCCTCAACCTTGCTGTGAAGCTTTATGCACAAAGAATCCACTGAAACCTTTTAGATCCACTTCAATTTCAAGCTTCCATCAAGATGTTCATGCATAAGACCTGCTCAAAATCCAGCTCAATTATCCAATCCAATGGTTGAATCTTGCTCAGAATTCCACAAGGAGTAAGAATATGCAAAGAGAATCAAGGTTTGTGTGAAGAATTTTGGATTTCGAAGAGAGAGAAATTTTGGAGGGAATGTGAATTTTCAGATCTGAAAAGTTAGTTATTATGAGCAAAATTAGTTAGGGTTTGGCTTTTATATGGTTCACTAATGATGCTGTTAATCCAAATTAGGCTTGATTAATCTTGATTAAGGAAATGTGAGGTGTAGTGCAAAAATGGAAAGTGTGCTTAGCATGTACATGCCACACGTGAACAGTGCCATGCTGAGCCTCAATTTCACTTAAAATCATTCAATAATCAAGATGGAAGTGGTAATTGGCTTGCATGATCATCCAAATTTGAATTGTCAAATTTCCCTCCAAAATGCACATGTGTGAACAAATGATCATATGAGCTTCTTTCATGCAAGGCAATGGTTGATTTGGAATCTCTTGGTCATGACAAGCATTTTGCAAAAAGAGTGGACCAATTTGGAGTTTTGAATCAAAAGTTATGCCACTTTGAACTTCCATGTATACTTTGTGATCATTTGGCCATAACTTCTCAACCAATCATCAGATGGACATGATATAGGTCCAAGTACATCTCCATGAGTGATGATGATCCTTCATTTGAGCTTGATTATTGGTTGTGTTGGCTAACCTTTGTATGTTTTGTAGGCTTTGAGAACCAATTCATTTGTGCTTGTGGCTTGCTCATTGTTGTCTGATGATGCTTATCTGTCTGTGTGATATTAACTGTTGATTGTTTGTCTGTACAGTTGAACTGATTGGTTTAGATTTTTTTCACAGGTACCTAAGTTGCTTTGAGTTCATTTTGAACTTGCTTTGCTAGCTTGTGGTTTGCTTACCATTGAGGTATAATTCTTCTGACTTCATGTAGTCTGGAAGACCTGTCCTGTTATGTGGGCAGGCACCTGTCTGAAGCCCTCCTTAAGAGGCAATGCTTGTGAATGTTTAATTTTGTGCCAAGCAGGTAAAGACCTCTTAAGAGGCAATTGGCAGATAAAAGAGATGTGTAATCCATCTCCTGCTACTCAGTGTGTCATTCACTTTGCTCACACACCATGTGTTGATGCATTGTGAATAAAAACCCAAACTCTTGTAGTGTCAGTCATCTGTGGAGAAGAGTTCCTACATTCTGAACTCCCACATTTTCTATTTGAGTCAAGCTCTCCCAGGCCAGGGATAAGAGCTGTGAGATCCTACCCTCACTTCCTATTTCATCTGCTTCACCCTAACTCTCAATGTTAGGGTTAAGAGCTAAAAACACCCCATTCCAGTTGGCTTGTTTTTGCAGCCTAGCCTTGTATGAGCCCAAACTGTTTGCATATAGTGTGTGTGCTTGCTTTATTGTGCTTGTGTTTGTTTGATTGTGCTGCTTAGGATAGCTTGCTCCCTGTGCAAGTTAGGATAGAAACCTTAACCTAGGACCATTGTGGATTACATGATAACTATTAGGCTCGAGTCAGGCTCCCTTTTAGTTTGTCATTTCCCAGTCTCTGGTTAGGTTAGAAGTTCTTTCCCTGTGTAGGGGAACTACGTCGCCCTGATCCTCATACCAGATGAGGTACGTAGGCAGGAGATAAGTTGATCTCTCCGGGCGCCCTTTTTCTTTTTCAACCCTTTGTGTGTGTTGGAGTCTGACGTAAGTCCAGCGATTGACAGTTGGTTTCCTGTGTCTTGTTTGCTTGTTGGAGTCTGACGTAAGTCCAACGATTGGCAGTCGGTTTCCTGTGTGTGTGTTTGTTGGTTCGGAGTCTGATATAAGTCCAGCGATTGGCCTTCGGTTTCCATGTTGGCCTGTTTGTGTGGAGTCTGACATAAGTCCAGCGATTGGTAGTCGGTTTCCTGTGTGGTCTTGTTTGGCGTGCGTTAGCCGAGCTACGAGTGCTCTGATTCTTCTCCGGTCAGAGAAGATACGTATGCATAGGATGCGACATCCTAGCGAGCACGTTTCCCATGTCCCGAACTACGTCGACTCTGATGTCTGTGTCTGACAGACTACGTAGGCCTAGGATGCGATATCCTGCCGAGTCCCGGTTCTTTCGTCTTTCTGTGTTTCCTTCCAGCCTTGTGCAGTTTGTGGGCAGTCTTTTAGCAACCTTTCTTCTATTCTTTTGTGCGTGGATCCCGTCGAGTACGACGGATGCGTAGGGGTGCTAATACCTTCCCTTCGCATAACCGACTCCCGATCCCATCTTTCTCTGGTCGCGAGACCATGTCTTTTCCAGGTTTACTTCGAGCGTTTCCTTTCCCTCCTTTGGGATAAATAATGCACGGTGTCGGCTCTGTTGTTTCGTTTTCCCTCCGGTTTTTCGCGTAATGCGACACTATGCTAGCACACAGTCAGCAACACGCAAGCACAATGAAACATTGTGTTTCATTAAATGATGTGGAAGCACACATCAGCGATCTTCATACATGCAGGCGAAGTCAAATGCATCTAGGCCAATGAAACATACACGCTAGCGCCACACAAGCAGGCCACGCAAGCACGGGCCCTAGCGCATAACCAGACGCCGGAACAGTAGTTTCGGTCGTCTTCTCTGACCAATCCCACGGCGGAACTTCAAATATTTTTCCAGAATTTGCTAAAATGTACATCAATAGAAAGGTCTTTCCATTTACATCTCAGATATGCTATCAAATTCATCTAAATCATCCTATATTTTCCAGATCGAACGAAAACTTTTTCATGATCAAAACTTATATTCATCCATACATGTTCAATTCTTCACCAAAATCAATTCTAAACATATCAACATGCTCAGCATAACAATATCTACACAATCATGTACATAAAATAGCAAAATGAGATAATCGAATTCAACCTACTTGGAATTGCAGTGTACTGAATTCGTATCTTCAAGCCTCCAAACTCTCCAGATCTTCTTCCTCAACCTTGCTGTGAAGCTTTATGCACAAAGAATCCACTGAAACCTTTTAGATCCACTTTAATTTCAAGCTTCCATCAAGATGTTCATGCACACGACCTGCTCAAAATCCAGCTTAATTATCCAATCCAATGGTTGAATCTTGCTCAGAATTCCACAAGGAGTAAGAATATGCAAAGAGAATCAAGGTTTGTGTGAAGAATTTTGGATTTCGAAGAGAGAGAAATTTTGGAGGGAATGTGAATTTTCAGATCTGAAAAGTTAGTTATTATGAGCAAAATTAGTTAGGGTTTGGCTTTTATATGGTTCACTAATGATGTTGTTAATCCAAATTAGGCTTGATTAATCTTGATTAAGGAAATGTGAGGTGTAGTGCAAAAATGGCAAGTGTGCTTAGCATGTACATGCCACACGTGAACAGTGCCATGCTGAGCCTCAATTTCACTTAAAATCATTCAATAATCAAGATGGAAGTGGTAATTGGCTTGCATGATCATCCAAATTTGAATTGTCAAATTTCCCTCCAAAATGCACATGTGTGAACAAATGATCATATGAGCTTCTTTCATGCAAGGAAATGGTTGATTTGGAATCTCTTGGTCATGACAAGCATTTTGCAAAAAGAGTGGACCAATTTGGAGTTTTGAATCAAAAGTTATGCCACTTTGAACTTCCATGTATACTTTGTGATCATTTGGCCATAACTTCTCAACCAATCATCAGATGGACATGATATAGGACTTTTTGAAAGGAGGAGAGGAAGATCTTCAACTTTTATGTTCCCCAAAAATCCATTTGAAACATCTTTGATGTTGAAAAGTTAAGTTGAATGTGGACCAAAAACTTGCCATTTTTGAAAACTTTCAATTATAGGTCACTTTCCATTTTTGGAAACTTTTGCCATGACTTCAAAATCTTCAAGATAGATGTTTAAAATGACAAGTGGACTTTGTTTGAACATGATTGAGGTGTTTAAATTCATTTCCCCCACCTCATAGTCCTCAGATCTTGCACAGTTGATTTTGTGGCCCTCAGATGACCTTGACATGTACTGATCAGCTTGAACCCCCACCACTTGGGGAAATTGCTCAAAAATGAAACCCTAGCTCCTGTAAGCCTCTTATGATAACCATGTGATCTCCATCCTCAGAAAATACCTCATCTCCTTGAGAAGCCTTGGTTGGAAGAATGGCATTGATTAGGGTTGACCAGAGGTCAAAACCCTAACCCAAAGGAACTTGAGGAAGACCTCTGAAACCCTTGATGATGATAGAACCATGATGATGGTAATATATCCTTGCAAATAAGATAATGCTCAAGACCTTTGAAGAGTCAGGAATCCCTAACTGAAGTGCAAACCCTCAGATGGTTGACAATCAATTCATAGAGACCCTCAGGCTTGAATCATGTAACTTCCCATCTTCTGAAAAGACTTTGGAGGATGACCTTCTTATTTCAAATGAAATGCAAAATGCAATGCCTAATGTCCTAAAGTATGAAATTCAATATGCCAAACTAGTCCCAAGAAGAGGAGGGCAAATTTTGAGGTGTTACAGCTGCCCCTATTCAATCCACTGTGAACCTGTCAATATGAACAGCCTCAGCTTTCAGATGATCAGAGTGAAGAGTGGTTGAATACCAAGAACAGACGAACAATTTGCGCTCCGCTGGGAATTATTATTATTTTTTCGCTTTTCTTGAACCCCAAAACTTTTTTTGCGCGGATAATCCCTGATCACCGCATTTGAACCCCGACAACTTCATGTCACTCCTGTTGCCAAACAATGAACCCCGCTCTCCATTTGAACCCCGGTCGCCTGACGATCGTCATTGTGAACCCCATTCTCCAGAAAACACCTTGTGTCTCCTTTTCTCCATTTGAACCCCGTTCTCCATTTTCCCATGCTAATTCCGTTGGCAACGCCGGAAATAACACCAACCACCACTCTGATGGCGACATATCAGAGGGTACACCTTCACAACAGGAAGGTAATCATCTGCATTTCTTCCCTCGAAGACACCCATAACGACTTCTCTGGGCCTCGCCAAAGTCTAAGGTAACACATGATCAGAAGACAATCCTGAGGACCTCATCCCAGATACCATCTTCAACTCCAATCTCCAATTGAACCTCGTTCTCCAGAAAATGCCCAGCACTTCCTTTTCTCCATTTGAACCCCGTTCCCCAGAAAATGCCCAGCACTTCCTTTTCTCCATTTGAACCCCGTTCTCCGCGCTGATCGCGTAACGTTCTTCGATCTTCATTTCCATCTCCGCCCAACGGAAACTCTTCCTCCAATATCGCGCTACTGGGGAATATTGTTGATCCAACGTCACGATGCTAAACTCCTCAGAGCAACATCTTCCAACTTCTATCTCCGCACGACAGAATTTTTCCTCCAATATCGCACTACTGGGGAATACTGTCGATTCAGAATCACGATGCCGAACTCCTCAGAGTAACATCTTCCAACCTCCATCTCCCCACGACGGAATTTTCCTCCAATATTGCACTACTGGGGAATACTGTTGATTCAGAATCACGATGTCGAACTCCTCAGAGTAACCTCTTCACCAACCAGCTAAACCAATTCTCAAACGGTAACCACGGCTTGAGACTAGCTTTATGCTTGCAATGCTGATGCATGAGTTTTTACAGCGTAATGCTCTATAACCATGGAAATGCTACGCAATGAGTTATGCAATATGCCATGCTTTTCTAAATGATGAATGTATAAAAAGTATCCCCCTCAGGGGACGACACGAGCAACTCTACTGAGGAACTCAATATCTCTCCAATCTCCAACCCTGCTTGGGATAACACCACTGCTGGGGAAAGGAAAACCCTTGCTAAGGATGACCTCCACTGAACCCGATCCGCTTGGGGACTTCGCTGGGGAAACAGCTACCAACGCACACCCCCGCTGAGGAAACAACAACTTTCAGACTCGCTGGGGAAATAACAATCCCAACCCTGCTAGGGGAAACAACAAACTTCAGACCTGCCTGCCGAGGAAACACCGACCTCGAACCTGCTGGGAAGACACATCAACCTTCAGGCCTGGCTGCCGAAGAAATACCGATCTCGAACCTGTTGGGGAGATACGGCATATTTGACACGTAACACCCGCCGACTCGTCGAACACTGGCATTCACCATCCAACCACAGTGTCAACTTTCCACTTTTGAGAGCTCCCAGACTCATCTGGTCTCTTCCGATTCATCACCTTGTATTCTCGACTTCTCTCTACTTCGAGACAATTGATCTCCTCAGATCCGGGCCAACTCTCTAGTCCTCAGACTTTGAAGAGTCTTCTTGATTAACCCTCTAGGATCGTCGCAATTATTTCTCCGTCTTTACACCATTCCTCAACTTCTCGTCCCTGATTGGACTTCAAAGGAATCTTTTGTCAAAAGGCTTCATATCACAACTTGCAAGTGAGTGAAAATATCTAACAGCACCTGCAAAAGAGATCGTTAGATAAAAACATGCCCCAGGCGTGCCAAAATTTCAACACCTAGGTCACTCAACCTTCCGAATAAGATTTCTGGTTTTCAATCTTATAAACATGCATCGGAAGGGACCCCTATGTCTCAAAATGCAAAGATTCTTATCAAAATAAACGGATGTTTTTGCAATCAAAGCGGTAATGAAAACAAAAACAAAATTATTTGACTGAATATGCATTTTATTAATTGAAAAAGGTGGCTCGTAACTGAGCAATACAAAGGAAGCAATCCCTGAAAAGAGGTAATTGCACACAAAAGGAAAATCTATCCTAATGGCAATGTGAACCCATGATCTCATCGAGTTCCAACCCGGTTACAACCCATATGTCCTCAAGACTCTCCGCTTTCTGCCTTCTGAACAAGACGCTTCCGACCGATCTCTGCCGGGGATTATCCAGGAGTTATATCCATAGTGTAAACGATCATGCTAGACGCAGTTGTTCTTTTCATTCCCTCTTTTTCCTGGACCGCCCTTTCGGGTTTTCAGTCCACCGGGATACCCTTTTTTGCCCAAGCCGCCCTTGTGGGGTTTTCGACTTGCCGGGTGTACAGTTTTTCCTTTTTATCCCTAATTTTTGCCCGAACCTTTTCATTCTTTTTTTCTTTTTGGTTCGCCGGGATGCCCCTTTTTGCCTGGACTATTTTATTCTTTTTGTCCAGCGGGTCTCTTATACGAAGTATTTTTTAACTGCGTCCGCATTCACAGGGGATGGAAAATCCTCACCATCCATGGTCGTCAACAACAAGGCTCCGCCAGAGAAAACCTTCTTGACCACGAATGGACCTTCATAATTGGGTGTCCACTTGCCCCGACGATCGTTCTGAGGAGGAACGATCCTTTTCAACACCATATCTCCCCCATGGTATACCCGAGGTCGCACCCTTCGGTCAAAAGCACGCTTCATTCGCTGCTGGTACAACTGCCCATGACAAATGGCCGCCAACCTCTTTTCCTCAATCAGGCTCAACTCTTCATACCGAGTCCTTATCCATTCAGCCTCTTCCAATTTCACGTCCATCAGGACTCTCAACGACGGAATCTGGACCTCAACCGGTAGCATGGCCTCCATTCCATACATAAGCGAGAAAGGCGTTGCCCCAGTAGATGTATGCACCGAGGTTCGATACCCATGCAATGCAAATGGCAACATCTCGTGCCAATCCTTATAGGTCACGACCATCTTCTGCACAATCTTCTTAATATTCTTATTAGTCGCCTCGACCGCCCCATTCATCTTCGGACGATAAGGAGAAGAATTGTGATGCTCAATTTTGAACTCCCGGCACAGTTCTGCCATCATCTTATTATTGAGATTAGAACCATTATCAGTAATGATTCTTTCGGGAACCCCATATCTGCAAATGATGTCTCTTTTGAGGAACCTGGCAACAACCTGTTTCGTCACGTTTGCATAAGAGGCTGCTTCCACCCACTTGGTGAAGTAATCAATAGCCACTAATATGAACTGGTGCCCATTCGAAGCCGTAGGCTCGATCTTTCCGATCATATCAATGCCCCACATAGCAAACGGCCATGGAGACGACATCAAACTCAACGGATTTGGAGGCACGTGCACCTTATCAGCATAAATCTGGCATTTATGACACTTCCGCACGAAGTTGAAACACTGGGCCTCCATTGTCATCCAGTAATAACCAGCTCTTAACAACTTTTTCACCATTGCATTCCCGCTGGCATGAGTACCAAACGACCCCTCGTGCACCTCTTTCATCAATTGGCTTGCTTCTTTGTCATCGACACACCTAAGCAAAACCCAATCAAAATTCCGCTTGTACAACACCCCATCTTTGTTCAGATAGAACGCCATGCCCAACCTCCTCAGAGTCTTTCGGTCCTTTCTAGACGCTCCCTCGAGATATTCTTGGGTTTCCAGATACCGCTTGATGTCATAATACCACGACTTTTCATCATCAGGCACTGCTTCAACAGCAAACACATAAGCCGGTTTATCCAGTCGTCCCACCTCAACACTAGGGAATTGATTCCACCACTGCACCTTAATCAAGGCGACCAGAGTATCCAAAGCATCTGCCAAAGGATTTTCTTCTCTCGGCACATGGTGTAATTCCACCTTGGTGAAGAACGTCAACAATCTCCTCATATAATCCCGGTATGGAATTAAGTGAGATTGATGCGTATACCATTTCCCATTAACCTGGTTCACGACCAAAGCTGAATCTCCATAAATGACAAGGTTCTTGATCCGCAAATCAATCGCCTCTTCAATACCCAAGATACAAGCTCCGTATTCATCCACATTGTTGGTGCATTCAAACGTTAGTCGGGCAGCAAAAGGAATGTGGGATCCCTTCGGCGTAACCAAAACAGCACCAACTCCACTACCATTCACGTTAACGGCCCCATCAAACATCAGAATCCATTCGGATTCAGGGTCGGGCCCCTCCTCCGGGATCGGTTCCTCACAATCTTTCGATTTGAGAAACATGATGTCCTCATCAGGGAACTCAAACTTCATCGGTTGATAATCCTCAATGGGTTGCTGGGCGAGGTAATCAGACAATACACTCCCCTTGATTGCTTTCTGAGAAGTGTACTGGATATCGTACTCAGTCAAAATCATTTGCCATCTCGCAACCCGTCCGGTCAATGCTGGCTTCTCAAATATATACTTGATCGGATCCATCTTGGAAATCAACAAAGTGGTATGAACCAGCATATACTGTCTCAGTCGGCGAGCAACCCATGCCAAAGCACAACAAGTTTTCTCGAGCAGTGAATATCTTGTTTCACAGTCGGTAAACTTTTTGCTAAGGTAGTAAATTGCATGCTCTTTTCGACCAGACTCGTCATGCTGCCCCCAGTACATACCCCATAGACCCCTCGAGGACTGTCAAGTACAGAATTAACGGTCGTCCCTCCACAGGAGGCATCAGAATCGGAGGCTCCTGCAAATATTCTTTTATTTTTTCAAATGCCGCTCGACAATCATTATTCCACCTGACTGTTTGATCTTTTCTCAACAACTTGAATATGGGTTCACACGTGGCTGTTAGATGAGATATGAACCGTGAAATGTAGTTCAATCTACCTAAGAAACCACAAACCTCTTTTTCCGTTCTTGGTTCAGGCATTTCTTGTATCGCTTTTACTTTAGCATGATCAACCTTGATTTCCTTTTCACTTACAATAAACCCCAGCAACTTACCGGACCGCACTCCGAAAGTGCACTTGTTCGGATTCAACCTCAATTTGAATTGTCTCAACCGGTCAAACAACTTGGCCAAGTCTACCAGATGCCCCTCTTCTGTTTGGGACTTTGCTATCATGTCATCAACATAGCATTCGATTTCATGATGAATCATATCATGAAACAAAGTCACCATAGCTCTTTGATACGTGGCACCGGCGTTCTTGAGACCGAATGGCATCACCTTATAACAAAAAGTGCCCCACGGTGTGATGAACGTTGTTTTCTCCATATCATCTGGCGACATTTTAATTTGATTATAGCCAGAAAAGCCATCCATGAAGGAAAACACCGAGAATTGAGCTGTATTATCTACCAACACATCAATGTGAGGTAATGGGAAATCATCCTTCGGGCTAGCTCTGTTCAAATCCCGGTAGTCCACACACATCCTCACCTTTCTATCCTTTTTCGGCACCGGCACAATGTTCGCGACCCAAGGCGGATAATTAGTGATAGCTAGGAAACCAGCATCCAACTGCTTCTGCACCTCCTCTTTAATTTTCATGGCCATCTCGGGTCGAGTTCTGCGCAACTTCTGCTTCACTGGAGGACAATTTGCTCTCAATGGCAACTTGTGTACAACGATATCGGTATCCAACCCTGGAATATCCTGATAGGACCAGGCGAAGATATCAACATACTCTTTCAACAAGGCTACCATTCTGCTCTTGACATTCACCTCCAAAGCAGCCCCAACCTTTACTTCCTTTCTGACCTCCTCTGTACCCAAATTGACAATCTCGACTTGCTCCTCGTGCGGTTGAATCACCTTCTCCTCTTGCTTCAACAACCTGGCTAATTCCTCCGGCAGTTCACAATCTTCTTCGCCTTCTTCTTCGGCATGATAGATCGGATTGTCGAAGTCATATAGGGTGTAACAGGATTGTTATCAATGAGATCCGGAGAATGATCGCATCTGCATGAATGTTGATTCATGCATTGCTTTAGAGTCGGGACGCGACAAATTAAAAGGATGGAAAATGAAAATAAACATTTCCATTTTTATTATTTTTTTAAACTGCAAAAAATATGAAAAACAGGGAACACCGCTTTTAATGTGAAAAACATCCTTTTATTAATGATGCAAATGTTGCAAAATGAAACACATGAGGTGGCCCTTACAATGAACCATTAAGTTTTGGGCAAAACGTGTGGCTTTCATGCAAACAAAATTGAAAAACAGAAATATTACTCTTCACGTAGAGTGACAGTGATGATTTTTTCGGCCTTCCAGTTCTGGATCTCCATCCCTAGTACGCACGGTTTTATCCACGAGTCAAGCTCACAGTCACCGTCAGTCTCTTCACCCACAGCCAATGGGGTCTTCAACTGATCCACATCCGTCACCCAGATTTTACCTTCATCCTCAGAAATTACACCCACCATCATCTGACCATGCGCCGGCATGGGATTAGCATTAACGTTCGGTGACAGTGTAAAATTGATGGCTTTGGAGTCCACCAAGTCTTGGACGACATGCTTAAAAGCTTTACAACCCTCAACATTATGCCCGGGAGCACCAGAATGGAACTCACACTTGACATTCTCATCATAACTTACAGGCCTCTGGTCTGGTCTCAACGGAGCTAACGTCCTCAACTATACCATCCCGAGATCCTTCAACTTCTTCAACAGAAGAGCATACGTCATGGGTGGCCTATCAAACTGACGATCTGCCATCCTTCCTCTCACTTGGTACCCAGCTCTCTATGGTCTCTGTTGAGGGGGCTTGTGTTGATGTGGTACAGATTGATTACCAGCAGGAATCGTTACCGCAGCAGTATGCTGGTAGTAATGATCCCTACCGTGTCCCCTTTGGGCATACACATCACTCGATTCACCCTCCTTCTTGCACTGACCATTACCAAAGGGCTTCTTTACTCCAGATGATGGAGTATTTCTCTGTATTTTCCTCATTCTCAACCAGCTTTCAATCCTCTCCACCTTCTCGGCGATTGCTTTCTGGCCCAAGGCGAACCCTTGCATGGCACTGATCAACTCGCTCATCTTCTCTTTCAGCTCGAGAATGTCAGCGTTGGATGGATCCATCAGTTTGGGTTTGTTGCGCCTGGTAGGGTATCTGTGCGGACGAGCTACGTGCAGAGGAATGACTCGGCGTGCGCAAGCAACGATTCCTGAGTCAATCAAACACGTTAGAAACTGACACCTGCAAAACAGAAGACAGGTTATTATGACTCACGCATGAATGCAATGTCTATCCGTATGAGGAACATTCTGTCCTTTGATTCTGGCTTCATCGAGACGGATAATAATTTGACAATAACATTCTGACACCAGGATGTCTCTCAACCAGAATCTCAATCGAGAATGTACCTTGAGTATGGATAGACATGAGTTAGATGCGAATGAATGCAAAATGGGAATGGTGCAGATGCATGAATGCAAGTCACAGTGCCATCCTCCAAGTCATCTGAACATCAACTGTACTGGATTCCGATCTCTAAACTGATCACAACCATCTGAGGGACCGAGTAACCACAAATCCAACTCGGGGTTCCGAAATAAACGGAACCGGAGGATATATCACCATCATCACAGAAAATCCACCGAACGGATAACAATAAGATCCTCTGAACAAGTAACTTCAAATCCAACCCAGGGATCCGAAATAAACGGAACCCGCTGATAAATACCACAGACAGAACTCCGGCGTGTCAGAAATAAATATCCATAAATCCAACTGAACCAAAGTCACCATCACAGAATCGCCAACAGAACCTGTATCTGTAAGAATCAAACCCTCCCCTCACAGGTGAATTCTAATAAGGTCATCCTAAGGCGGATAATGGTCTCGACAATTGGATAAGATACTCAACGGGTTTGCCCTTTCGGGTGTGCCGTTGCAGCTCTCATAAGATCATCTAAACTAAAGATCCGGGAAAGAACGGTCACCGAAGTCAACAACTCAAAAGAGATAAACCCAACCATAGTGGAAACTCCACAAGGAAGAGCTTCTCTCAGAAGAACCTCGTCCGGCTGTGGTATGTCACGTCGCAACATCATGTTAATCCAACATGTGAGGAGACATGAGACCACGCTAATCCTAGGTGTATACTCGGGCCTGGGTTTTAGCCCCACTCAGAACACCCACCCCAAATCAAAGGAACCAAACCTGTCCAGAATCCAGCACAGTGATAATATGATGCATGCAAACATATATGCAAATATAATCACAGTATAATAATCATAAATGCCATAAATAAAGCAGTAAAAGCAACCCAAACTATCCTAAAAACTACCCTAGAGAGCGCTAGGATTGACTCGCTTAGGGAAGATGGACCAGCAAGAGGTCAACTTCAGAGTCCCTAGCAGAGTCACCAGCTGATGCAACGCGAAAAATAACCGGCGGAAAAAAAACTAGTTTACAGAGCTGCCACCGACGCTATTCATCCTATGACGGAAAGGAAGCGCAGGACTAACCTAAGAAAGGGAAAGGAACGGTCTTACGACCAGAGATTACAAGGTACGGGAGTCGGTTACGCAAGGGGAAGGTATTAGCACCCCTCACGTCCGTCGTACTCGACGGGATCCACACTCAAAAGAATAGGAAAATAATAGAATAAGGTTGCTAGATAACTGCTCAAAGAGAATGCACACACTGGAATAATAAACAGGTGAAAGAAGACTGAGGAAGGGGACTCGGCAGGATGTCGCATCCTGGGCCTACGTAGTTTGTCAGAAACAAACATCAGAGTCGACGTAGTTCGGGGAAATGGGGAACATGCTCGCTAGGACATCGCATCCTATGCCTACGTATCTTCTCTATCTAGAGAAGAATCAGAGCATTCGTAGCTCGGCTAACACACACCGAAACAAACACCAAAAAGAGACACTGAGACGTCAAAGGAACACTCAAAAGGAAACAGAATGCCAATACATGGGCTTATATCCGACTCCAAACAAACAACACAAACAAGGAAACAAAATGCCAATATATGGACTTACATCCGACTCCAAACAAACAACACAAACAAGGAAACAGAATGCCAATACATGGACTTACATCCGACTCCAAACAATAGCACACGCTAATCAGCAAACACCAAAGAAAAAGGTTATCAGATTGACAAACTAATAGGGAGTCTGGAACTCGAGCCTAATAGTTGTCACACAAACACAAAGAGACGCTGAGACGTCAAAAGAAACAAAAGGGTTGAAAAATAAAAAAAGGGGCGCCCGGAGAGATCTCGCTCGATCTCCTGCCTACGTATCTCATCTGGTATGAGAATCAGGGCGACGTAGTTCCCCTTAACAGGGGAGAAACTCTCTCCTAACAAGAGACCAGGGAAGCAAACAAACTAATAGGGAGACTGACTCGAGCCTAATAGTTGTCATGCAATCCATAATCCCTAAGTTGAAGGTCTCTAACAGAACCTAACTCACACAGGAAGCAAGTCAATTCAAACAGCAAATAAACATCAACACAATTGAACAAGCATCACACTCTATATACAAACAAGAGGCTCAGACAAATGGTTGGGCTTTAGTCAAGAGGGGTCATATCAACCTCGACAAACAAGCCAAAACTGTAGGGGTATGCTGAAGCTCTTAACCACTAACATTGAGAGTTAGGGTGAAGCTGATGAAAGGTGGTAATGAGGATGAGACCTCGTGCTCTTAACCCTGGCCAGGGTGAGCTCAAATCAAAGAAAGCATGGGGATCCAGAAAGAGGGACCCTATTCCACTTGACTGACTCTATACACAGATCTTAGGTACTTGTTCAAGAGCATCAGCACGTAGTGCGAGCATAATGAACGACTCACTGAATAACAGGGGATTGATTGCTAATCCCTTCTATCTGTCAATTGCCTCTTCACTTAGGAGGACTTATCAAGTAACATGCCTCACTTGGAGGTCTTTGGCACAAATGTAAACAATCACAATCAGAGCCTCTTAAGGAGGACTTCAGCCAAATGCCTGCCAAAAAGGTGGCAGGACTTCCAGACTACATGAAGAAAGAGGTAATTACCTAAGTGGTGTATCAACCACACTCCAAAGCTTAAGCAAAAGCTAGCTAGCAACTAATGTACCTGTACAAAAGCTTAACAGTTAGTATCTCAGACAACTAATCAGAAAACACACAGTGAAACTATCCAATATCTACACAATGCAAGTCATAAGTGCAAGCACTCAAGTGAGTTCATCACATCAATTGACCTACAAGACAACAAGAGTTAGTAATAAAAGGTATTGGCATCTCACAAAGCGAAACCAAACCAACCATTAGTGCCAAATGCTCAAACCCGAAACACAAAGCACAATTAGTATGTGTACAAACCACTAGTACAAAGACTAGGTTCAAAAGCAAGTCAAAAGACCAAAACATAATTCAATATTTTGCACAAAGCATATTCAATCAATCAAGAAAAAGTCCTCAAAAGGACCAATGCCAATTCATAAAGCAAATGCTTCAAACAATTCATGTCATGCAAAGGCAAACAATGTGCACAAAGTTGGACATCCAAATTAGAAAATCCAAATCAAAACAGAAACACAAGAAATGACATTAAATTTTTTTATGTGAGCTTATCATATTATGAATGATCATCATGCCAAAAATAAAATCCAGAAGAGTCCAAATGGTATATGAATAAAAATGCACAAATGCAAGGCACAAAATGTTACACCAAATGTCACACTACATGTCCATGTGTCCAAAACAGTGATGGCATATGATAAAAATTCCAAACCAAAGCTCAAACATCAAATCAAATGTGAGGATCAAGCATGCCAAATTTCAGATCAATTGGATTCAAGATGAGCATTTCACAAAGCATTTATCATGACATATCAAACTAGCACATGGTTCAAACAAACAATCACAATTAAAAATCCAGAAACACAGAAATCGTGAAATAAATGCTATAAAAATCTAGAGATTAAAACAAGCATGTGAAAAAAAGTTGGGATCAATTTGGATTAATCTACTATTTTTAATGATTTTTTGAAGTTGAAGAAATAAAATGAAATAAAATGAAATAATGGAAAATGGAATTTGAATTAAAATCAGAATATGCATGAGGCCAAATTCGAACACGCGCATGGCAGGTCAGATGATAATTCAAATTAAATTCAGAAAATGCACAAGCGGGGAATCGAACACACGCAAGGAAGGATCAAAACTCAAAATTCAATTCATAAAATGCACAAGCCAGGATTCGAACACACGTGTCCACAGTCAAATGAGAATTCAACAATTAAATTCAGAAACATGCATGAGCCAAGGATCAAACTCATGCACGCAAGGGACAATGGTGCACACACTCAGCACGGTCAAAGAACACATGGCAAGGTCAATGCATGATAACCAATCAAACTGCTATGTGTAGCACCTCAAATTTGCACCTCCCATTTGTACATTCATCTCATTTTTTAGGACATTAGCATTGCATATCATGTTACATCTCATTAGTCAAAACTGGTCAGGAGATTCAACTGTGCAAGGCAACAAGAGCATTCTCCATGTGATCAAAGCCCTAGGGTGGTTCCATTGAGCTTACATGACCCAAGGATCATTTGGAAGCAATTTGGCCAAGTGTTGAAGGCTCAGAACTCATCAGTGCATGTGCAAATCATCTGAGGCCCATAAAAGTCAACAGGAGTCAATTGCAAAGTCAACTGTGGATTTGGAGATGGGAAGTGGTTAGAGATGCTTTATTCATGTTCAAACAAGTCTCATTTGACATTTCAAACACTCACATTAAAGAATTTGAAGTCAAGTCAAGACTTTGCCAAAATAGCAGGTGACCCATAATTTGAAATTTTCAAAAATGGAAAGGTTTTTGACCAACTTCAACTCAACTTTCCAACATCAAATAAGCTTCAAATGAAATTTTGTCCAGCATGAAAGTTGAAGATATTTCTCTCCCATTTCCAAAAAGTCCAAGATCATGAATTTCTAATGTGTGGTTGAGGAGATATGATCTAATCATGGCAAAGTGTGCTTGAACATTCAAATGGGCATAACTTTTGAATCAAAGCTCCAAAATGAGTGGTTCTTTTTGCATTTTGTTCATCATGACTTGTAGTTTCCAAACATCTCATTACATGGCTTGAATTCCATTTGCATTATCATGTTCTCATTCATGAAGTTTTAGAAGGAATTTTCATAAAATCATTTTGGTGGATCATATGCATACAAAACCAATCCCAAAGCTTGCATGGACTTATTTTAAGGGATTTTGGGCCTTATTCTGGTACTGTTCACGCATGCATGGGGTGCATGAGGTGAAAATGTCATTTTGTGCATACACCTTACAATTGATTAATCTTAATTGCATTTGGCTTAAACAGGTTCTAAACATGATTAGCATGGCATATATATTGTTAATCCTAACTGTATTGGTCATTAGCATTCATTTCAGATCTAGATTCAAAAAATCATCCAAACTTTTCTCTCAAAATATTTTGCAAATTCTTCACACAGTAGCATTTCCTATTGATTGATTCATCCTCTTGAAGCATTTTTGAGCAAGTTTGAACGTGGAATTGGAAGAAACCGTGCCAGTTTGGACCAGATTCGAAGCTTGAAACATCAATGGAGATTGGAAATTGAGCTGGATTCGTGCATGCTGGAGCATCCAATTCATCATCAATTACTTTAACAAGCATTGTAGAGAAGATTGGAGGCGTTGTTAAGCTTCGTATCACGCGATTCCAGGTTCTGTTCATCAAGAAGGTCAGTTTTCGAGTTCAATTATTTTGCAATTCATTAGGATATTCATGTAGATCTTTGATTGGTGATGATGCTGGTGTAAATTTTGAGTGAAATGGTGCACTGTACGCAAAGTTATGCATGATTGAAAGTTTGATGCAAATTTTTCTTTCCTTCGATTTGGATGATATGTGATGTTTTAGTGCAAAATGATAGTTGATCTTGCATGTACATGAGCTAAGGAATCGATTGGTATAGGTTTTGTTAATTTCTGGACTGTTTTGAGATTTTCTGGAATTTTGTTCATATGTTCATCCTGGAGAAGATGAACTTCATGCGTTTCCAGGTTAGCCACGGTTTTGCTACGAATTAGCTACGAAACATTCATCCATTTGCTACGAATTCTGGAAACGCGTTGGGCTTAGGGTTTAGGACCAAAACGGTGTCGTTTTGGTTGGGGCGCCAAATTCAAATGTGGACCGTGTTCGAGTCTCACCGAGCGAGATTTTTTCAAATGCTTCATGTTTTCATACTTTCCCTCCCATTTTCATGCCTTGGCTCATTTTTGACTTCAATTATTTTCATGAACTTAGAAAAATCACAATAAATTGAAAAATGCACCAATTTGATCCCAATGTTTTGCTATATGCTCCTCATGTTGTCTAGTTTTTTATGAGTATAAATTGGAAAGTTGTGCTTGGCTGAAAAATATTTTGTGCTAGGTTGATTGAGCATGTATCCATTTTTTACCTTGCCTTGCTTATCCCTTTGTGAAATGCTTGTTTCTTATCCAATGACTCTGAAATTTTGCATGCCAATTCTAGACACATTGCTGGACATGTTGGCTTTGGTTTGATATTTTTCCCATGATCCATTTCTGTTTTATGCTCATGCTAACTTGGTGTGACAATTTGTGTCACACATTTGGTTGTCTGTTTTGTACCATGTGATTGTCATGCCTATTGATGTCCAATGCTTCTAATTTTATGTGTGATGTATGTTATGGATGTCTAGATTGCTCATGAATTTTTCTAGATTTTTTTGAATCATTTCTGTTTTGATTTGAATTTTTCATTCATGATGATCACATATGAACTTTGAAATTGCCTTTGACTTCACTTGATCATGAAATGCATTTGGTTAATGATTTTGATGTGAGCCTTTTTAGGATATGTCAATATGTGTTTGAAGTTGATTCATGTTAAATTTGAGATTCTGTTTTGGATTTTTGATCCTCTTTTGACCCTAGGCTTTGACCTAGTGGTTTGGACTTACCATTTGGATTGTGATTTCAGGTCCAAGTACATCTCCATGAGTGATGATGATCCTTCATTTGAGCTTGATTATTGGTTGTGTTGGCTAACCTTTGTATGTTTTTTAGGCTTTGAGAACCAATTCATTTGTGCTTGTGGCTTGCTCATTGTTGTCTGATGATGCTTATCTGTCTGTGTGATATTAACTGTTGATTGTTTGTCTGTACAGTTGAACTGATTGGTTTAGATTTTTTTCACAGGTACCTAAGTTGCTTTGAGTTCATTTTGAACTTGCTTTGCTAGCTTGTGGTTTGCTTACCACTGAGGTATAATTCTTCTGACTTCATGTAGTCTGGAAGACCTGTCCTGTTATGTGGGCAGGCACCTGTCTGAAGCCCTCCTTAAGAGGCAATGCTTGTGAATGTTTAATTTTGTGCCAAGCAGGTAAAGACCTCTTAAGAGGCAATTGGCAGATAAAAGAGATGTGTAATCCATCTCCTGCTACTCAGTGTGTCATTCACTTTGCTCACACACCATGTGTTGATGCATTGTGAATAAAAACCCAAACTCTTGTAGTGTCAGTCATCTGTGGAGAAGAGTTCCTACATTCTGAACTCCCACATTTTCTATTTGAGTCAAGCTCTCCCAGGCCAGGGATAAGAGCTGTGAGATCCTACCCTCACTTCCTATTTCATCTGCTTCACCCTAACTCTCAATGTTAGGGTTAAGAGCTAAAAACACCCCATTCCAGTTGGCTTGTTTTTGCAGCCTAGCCTTGTATGAGCCCAAACTGTTTGCATATAGTGTGTGTGCTTGCTTTATTGTGCTTGTGTTTGTTTGATTGTGCTGCTTAGGATAGCTTGCTCCCTGTGCAAGTTAGGATAGAAACCTTAACCTAGGACCATTGTGGATTACATGATAACTATTAGGCTCGAGTCAGGCTCCCTTTTAGTTTGTCATTTCCCAGTCTCTGGTTAGGTTAGAAGTTCTTTCCCTGTGTAGGGGAACTACGTCGCCCTGATCCTCATACCAGATGAGGTACGTAGGCAGGAGATAAGTTGATCTCTCCGGGCGCCCTTTTTCTTTTTCAACCCTTTGTGTGTGTTGGAGTCTGACGTAAGTCCAGCGATTGACAGTTGGTTTCCTGTGTCTTGTTTGCTTGTTGGAGTCTGACGTAAGTCCAACGATTGGCAGTCGGTTTCCTGTGTGTGTGTTTGTTGGTTCGGAGTCTGATATAAGTCCAGCGATTGGCCTTCGGTTTCCATGTTGGCCTGTTTGTGTGGAGTCTGACATAAGTCCAGCGATTGGTAGTCGGTTTCCTGTGTGGTCTTGTTTGGCGTGCGTTAGCCGAGCTACGAGTGCTCTGATTCTTCTCCGGTCAGAGAAGATACGTATGCATAGGATGCGACATCCTAGCGAGCACGTTTCCCATGTCCCGAACTACGTCGACTCTGATGTCTGTGTCTGACAGACTACGTAGGCCTAGGATGCGATATCCTGCCGAGTCCCGGTTCTTTCGTCTTTCTGTGTTTCCTTCCAGCCTTGTGCAGTTTGTGGGCAGTCTTTTAGCAACCTTTCTTCTATTCTTTTGTGCGTGGATCCCGTCGAGTACGACGGATGCGTAGGGGTGCTAATACCTTCCCTTCGCATAACCGACTCCCGATCCCATCTTTCTCTGGTCGCGAGACCATGTTTTTTCCAGGTTTACTTCGAGCGTTTCCTTTCCCTCCTTTGGGATAAATAACGCACGGTGGCGGCTCTGTTGTTTCGTTTTCCCGCCGGTTTTTCGCGTAATGCGACACTATGCTAGCACACAGTCAGCAACACGCAAGCACAATGAAACACTGTGTTTCATTAAATGATGTGGAAGCACACATCAGTGATCTTCATACATGCAGGCGAAGTCAAACGCATCTAGGCCAATGAAACATACACGCTAGCGCCACACAAGCAGGCCACGCAAGCACGGGCCCTAGCGCATAACCAGACGCCGGAACAGTAGTTCCGGTCGTCTTCTCTGACCAATCCCACGGCGGAACTTCAAATATTTTTCCAGAATTTGCTAAAATGTACATCAATAGAAAGGTCTTTCCATTTACATCTCAGATATGCTATCAAATTCATCTAAATCATCCTATATTTTCCAGATCGAACAAAAACTTTTTCATGATCAAAACTTATATTCATCCATACATGTTCAATTCTTCACCAAAATCAATTCTAAACATATCAACATGCTCAGCATAACAATATCTACACAATCATGTACATAAAATAGCAAAATGAGATAATCGAATTCAACCTACTTGGAATTGCAGTGTACTGAATTCGTATCTTCAAGCCTCCAAACTCTCCAGATCTTCTTCCTCAACCTTGCTGTGAAGCTTTATGCACAAAGAATCCACTGAAACCTTTTAGATCCACTTTAATTTCAAGCTTCCATCAAGATGTTCATGCACACGACCTGCTCAAAATCCAGCTTAATTATCCAATCCAATGGTTGAATCTTGCTCAGAATTCCACAAGGAGTAAGAATATGCAAAGAGAATCAAGGTTTGTGTGAAGAATTTTGGATTTCGAAGAGAGAGAAATTTTGGAGGGAATGTGAATTTTCAGATCTGAAAAGTTAGTTATTATGAGCAAAATTAGTTAGGGTTTGGCTTTTATATGGTTCACTAATGATGCTGTTAATCCAAATTAGGCTTGATTAATCTTGATTAAGGAAATGTGAGGTGTAGTGCAAAAATGGCAAGTGTGCTTAGCATGTACATGCCACACGTGAACAGTGCCATGCTGAGCCTCAATTTCACTTAAAATCATTCAATAATCAAGATGGAAGTGGTAATTGGCTTGCATGATCATCCAAATTTGAATTGTCAAATTTCCCTCCAAAATGCACATGTGTGAACAAATGATCATATGAGCTTCTTTCATGCAAGGAAATGGTTGATTTGGAATCTCTTGGTCATGACAAGCATTTTGCAAAAAGAGTGGACCAATTTGGAGTTTTGAATCAAAAGTTATGCCACTTTGAACTTCCATGTATACTTTGTGATCATTTGGCCATAACTTCTCAACCAATCATCAGATGGACATGATATAGGACTTTTTGAAAGGAGGAGAGGAAGATCTTCAACTTTTATGTTCCCCAAAAATCCATTTGAAACCTCTTTGATGTTGAAAAGTCAAGTTGAATGTGGACCAAAAACTTGCCATTTTTGGAAACTTTCAATTACAGGTCACTTTCCATTTTTAGAAACTTTTGCCATGACTTCAAAATATTCAAGATAGATGTTTGAAATGACAAGTGGACTTTGTTTGAACATGATTGAGGTGTTTAAATTCATTTCCCCCACCTCATAGTCCTCAGATCTTGCACAGTTGATTTTGTGGCCCTCAGATGACCTTGACATGTACTGATGAGCTTGAACCCCCACCACTTGGGGAAATTGCTCAGAAATGAAACCCTAGCTCCTGTAAGCCTCTTATGATAACCATGTGATCTCCATCCTCAGCAAATACCTCATCTCCTTGAGAAGCCTTGGTTGGAAGAATGGCATTGATTAGGGTTGACGAGAGGTCAAAACCCTAACCCAAAGGAACTTGAGAAAGACCTCTGAAAACCTTGATGATGATAGAACCATGATGATGGTAATATATCCTTGCAAATAAGATAATGCTCAAGACCTTTGAAGAGTCAGGAATCCCTAACTGAAGTGCAAACCCTCAGATGGTTGACAATCAATTCATAGAGACCCTCAGGCTTGAATCATGTAACTTCCCATCTTCTGAAAAGAATTTGGAGGATGACCTTCTTATTTCAAATGAAATGCAAAATGCAATGCCTAATGTCCTAAAGTATGAAATGCAATATGCCAAACTAGTCCCAAGAAGAGGAGGGCAAATTTTGAGGTGTTACACAATCATTTTTGTCCATGGATCATTTATGAAATTCTATTCCTGAGGGGATAAATGTTGGACCAGGTGTTAATTGAGTCTTTTCAAACAATGATAATTGAGTCTCCTTATATAACATTATCTTATAAACGTTTTTCCTAATGAGCATCTACATTTAATTCGTCCAGAAAATAGCTAAATCAGTTGGATATGATTTGCTCCTTAAATATCTCAAAAATATATGATTTGTTATATTCCAAATTCAAATTTAAATCCCATTTAAATCTGATTTGAATATCTCCAATTGTCAAACAAATCAACCAAAAAAATAACTACAACAAATATGCTTGAATCTCAAATTAGAATTTATGCACCAAACAACATACATCAAAGTCCGCTGAACAAGGT
This sequence comes from Lathyrus oleraceus, assembly GCF_024323335.1. Taxonomy (NCBI): domain Eukaryota; kingdom Viridiplantae; phylum Streptophyta; class Magnoliopsida; order Fabales; family Fabaceae; genus Lathyrus; species Lathyrus oleraceus. Next base: position 243,066,339 of record NC_066583.1, read on the forward strand.
TGTATGTTATACTACACATGCTGGAACATCGTGTTCCACATGTTGCACCAGTACTTCCAAATTAACTCATGTCCATAACATGTAGATCATTTATTGTAGAGTGAATCTTGGATAGAATAAGTCTGAACCAAAACTGCAATACCATTTGTCTTTTGTTAGAGACCAGATGTTGCACACACATGTTAGAGCACCGTGTTTCAAATGTGTCCCTTATACACCAAAACAACTTAAACAAACTCCATGTTGTTTTGCATAATGCAGTCAATCCCAAAAGGACCAACAATTTTCCCCTTTGAAATTTTTTGGCATAAGAACTCTTCAAGCAGAAGTACAACTAATTATCAAGGATATACTTAAACCCAACATTAATAGCACCAGAAGAATATCCATTAGAGTATACATCAACAATAGAAGTTAGAGCTTCACATCTCAGTAGCACAAGATAAAATTCATGAGGTAGTTACACACACACACACACACACACACACACACACACACACACACGAGTCATGAGGTAGTTACACACACACGAACACACACACACATACACACACACACACACATACACATTAGAATGTTACACATATAGTGCTCTGAAATACTTAGTCACACAATCCTTAAAGATAAGCTAGTCATGCATGAACACACAATTAGTAGTCAATAGTCAAAGATCCTCATACATCATAAAGACAATAGTCAAGTTAGTACTTCACTACACACATCATGACTCCCCCCTTTTGCCACAATTTTGAAAATCTCATTTAGCAACATCTTGGTCAGTATTAGCCATGCACACAGTCAGTGAACTTGTCATACAAAACCACACACATAATCATGAGTAGAAACTGACAACAACAACCATGAGCATAAATGTTGAACAAAAATTCAGAACATCAAGACTGAAGCTAGAACATCAGAACAACAAGCTAGAATAACCCTTGATGAAACAAAATTAACCAAATCTTCATCATCATCTGAGTATATTTATTTTTCAAAGCAAATCTAATCTTCTTAATTCATCCAAATATTTCTTTTAAAGCAACTACAACAGAAACTTGGACTTAAGAAAACCTTAGACTTGAACAAACTTGAGAATCCAGCCATTATATCACACACGCCAAGATGTCACACAACATGTTTCAAACATCTTGCTATCCATTTTTTCTATAAGCCAATCAAAGAAACAACATTCCACTTTGGTTATTTTTTAGGCAAAGCACAAATTAAACGCTTCTTCAAAATTAAAACAAATGAAATAAGACCATCATCAATCAAACAACCCATCATTAGATTACACGCATTCTCTAAATCATTCTTTAGATAACAACAATACATAACTACTTATGAACACAAGATTAAATCAACATCCTTTCTTGAGTATCATCATATCATTATCTCCCTCTAATTTTTTTCAAATTGGGCAAGGAGTAAAACTCAGCCCAATATGGGCATAAGTACTAGATAACAAGAACCCAAGAGCACATAAAATAAACTTGCACTAGAAGCAACAACAAGTTGTGGTGACAAAGCTCCAACATTTAACCTTAAAAAACCAAAACAATTTCATCAACAGGTGCACGAATGTTGGACACAATCTTTGAGACATCTTTCCCAACATTCAAAATTTGACTCAAATTCAGCAACCCTTGAGAAATACCAGCATTAAGGATTATCTTCGAATACCGAGCATTACTAAGGAGCTCCATAATTTCATAATATTTCAGTGCTTCAACATAATGTTCCTTTTCAAGAGCCATTTTCTTATGATGATCAACACTCATTTTCTTCCTAGATGATTTCTTACTACCAACCACATATTTCTTCTTCTTTTCGGGAGTCTTCTTTGCCTTAGTAGTAGTAGGGATCTTCTTTTAAAGAGTCCTTATAGACTTCAACACAACCTTTCTATTTTTCACATTTTTCTTTGACTTCTTATCATACCTTTTACTAATACCAACGTCTTTAGTAATACCTTCACTGACACGAGCAAATCCATCATGAAATCCATTGTTCTTATGGATATAACCCTCATAAGTACTAACAAAATCATTCACAACATCATCAATTTTGTTACTCACATTATTCACCATGTCATTCACTTCAGAATTAACAAGGGCAACTTGCCCATCCTTCCCCTGAGTTGGAAACTAAGTCACTAACATATCATACAGGTTGTCTGTCATATCTTGGTTGATATCTACCTTCAAGTACCTATTGAGGGAGACATTCTTCACATCCATATGATAAAAAATGAACATACTGATATAATATAAACCTAGCAGCATTCTGATGGCTTCAAGATGAGAAATAAGAGTAGAGTCTTCAACATAGCCTTGAGATACAAGTGTATCCTTCTTTCTAGTAACATTTTCATGAACTTTCTTATTATTATTATTAAAATCCTCAACATGGGATACATCGTCATCAATCACAAAATTATTCTTATGTGTCACATCATTAAAATATGGAATATTACGGGGAACAATGTCTATGACATGTTTCCTGACACACAACTTATACCTGAGATTAAACACACCAAGAGGAACACCCATTTTAGCTTCACCAAACATAATACCTTGATTTTGAATAGTGGAAATTCTAGAATTATGGGAAGGAGCCCCAATTGTAAATATTATTGATCAGTCACGACTTGTGTTGTAATTATAATCATGTTAACCGGTGAAAGCAGGCAAGTTAGGTACATTTTGCATACAATTTAAGAGGTTTTTACACATTCTTCTACCATTAGCATCATTTAATATTTTCACTATGTTTCATCAGTTTATTTATAGTTTTCTGCATTTTATGCTTTGGTTTTCTATTTTTGAATTTCTTCAGGTCCAAGTAGAAGATGCAAAAGACTCAGTGCGAGAAAGTAGAGGAATTTGGTGTTTCGGGAAGGAAATTGTCAAGCTACAGGAAGCCTCCTACGGCCACCCGTGTCACCTGACACGGGCCGTGGCAGGATGATGGCCTACAAGCGACAGAGAATGGAATGACCAGTGGTGCAACACGGGCGCCCGTGTCAGCTTACCTGGACTTGGAAGAGAAGAATTGGAACAACCAGTGGCGCAAAATGGGCGCTCGTGTCAGCTTGCCTGAACTTGAAAGAAAAGAATTGAAAAACCTAGTGGTGCAACACGGCCACCCGTGTCTGCTGACACGGGCCGTGTTAGAGCTGACACGGGCCGTGTTGGCCCATGCTCTAATTATTTCAGCTTTTGTGTTTTTCTCAAGTCTTGAGCAAAACGGGCATTCTGGGGATTTCCAATCAATGCTAAGGGATTTTCACTATTTTAGAAGAGTTTTTACGAGGAATTTGGGGACTTTTGGCCAGGAGTGAATAGAGCACGGAGAATTGTCACATGATCAAGAATTGGAGAGATCAAGGAATTCAGAGAGCGGAAGATTTTCATGAGCGAAAGCAATTGAAGATCCAAGTCATCCAATTACTTGTAATGTCTAATTTTTATCTTGAATTTGTTTTGAATAATATGAGTAGCTAAACCTCCCAATGCTATGGGGGTGTCCCTAATTTATATATGTAATGACTTTGAGTTTGCTATTTTAATGACAATATTGTTTTTTATAATTACGGTAATCTTTTGATGTGTGTAAAGTTTTCTCTTTCTGAGTAATTGAGATTGATGTATGATTATAGATTAGGCTTGATCGCCCTTGATGAGGTTTTCATGAGATTACTCTGCAGTAGATATCACCTAGGACTAGGGATACCCTGTATGAACTAGATGATTCTTGATATAATAAGGCTTAATTCACCGGTAATTTTCTATGGACATAGAGATTAGGGTTGAATGATTAAAGGTTTTCTCACCAATGCCTTGAGAGAAAATACCCTTGAGAACTGGTAGTAATTAATTGATACTTGTTGATGCAATAGTGACTCAGAGTTGTTATAGGGACAAATTATACACCTTTCCTGGCATGTTCCTTTTTCCCTGAAACCCTTGTTTTACAGTATTATTTATTTTATTTGCCCTTATTTTTATAAGTTTGAATCTAAAACCTCAACACTATTTTTTATTTAATTGAACAATTATTTGAACTCGATATTAATACGCAATCCTTGAGATCGACATTCAGGGAAGTTCCCCTTTATTACTATAAAAGGCAAAATACTACACTTGCTATTTTTTCGATCAAGTTTTTGGCGTCGTTGCTGAGGACTGCCAAAATATAGAGTTTAAATTTAGTTCAATTGAAATTTTGTTGCTTTGCAACTAAAATTTTATTTTTGTCTTTAATTTATTTTGACTATTATCAACTAATCTGCCTCTGATATTTTATATGAGGTAAGACCTCAGTTGAATTTCCTTTTAACGCAGAAATCAAAAGAACTTTGCGTGCAAGGCTTAGGCAAGCTAGATTAGCAAAGCTGGAATCAGACAAAGAACAACCAATTGTTCATTCAGAGCCAGATTCAAAGCCGGAAAAAGAGCCAGAAAGAGAGGCTGAAACGATGGGTGAAAATCCACCACCATCGGAAAGACTATTAGGTGACTATGGGATGACAAATGCACCGACGGTAGGCTAACTATTGTAAACCAACCAGTGAATGTGCCAAACTTTCAGCTGCATCCTAACACTATTAATCAACTTGAGAGGAAACCTTTTTCGGGAAAGAACAATGAAGATGCCAACAATAATTACAAAGGTTTCTCACTATGTGCGCCACTCTAAAAACATAGGGGCACACAGAAGAGGCAAAGAAGCTACGAATGTTCCCGTTCACCCTATCCGAAGATGCAGACGAATGGTTATACTCATTACCTGCTGGGAGTATTACCACCTAGGAACAAATGGAAACTGTTTTTCTGAACGAGTATTTTCCAGCTTCAGTTTTCCTCCGGAAAAGATACGACATCTTGAACTTCAAATAAAAAGAAGGCGAATCACTTGGTGATTCATACAAACGATTTAAGAGGGTACTTGTTGCTTGTCATACACATAACTTGGATCATACATAGCAAATGTAGATGTTTGTCAATGGTCTCCCACTGAAAACTAAACAATTGATTGATACAGTAGTCGGTGGCTCATCAAACTTTTCAGCGGCCACATGTATTAAAAAGATCATCGAGGCAATAGCTGCAAATAAGCACTTGGAGTTATATGATAAGTGTTCAAGCAAATATGAAGGAACTATTGATATGAAGCTTGAAACCAATAAAATAAGAATCAAAGACATAGTTTTTGCATAAGTGGAGAAGAAACTAAAGGCTATGAATATTGGCACCCAGCATGTAGCTCAAATTCAGCCAGTCCAGAATGTAAGTTATGAAATTTGTGCAGGACCTCATTTGACTGTATATTGTGTTGCAACTACGCAACAAATTGAAGAGATCAAATTTCTAAAGAAGAACAACCCTTACTCTAACACTTATAATCCAGGATGGAAGAATCATCCAAATTTTTCCTGGAAAGATCAACAAGAGAATGTTCCAAAGCAGGGTCTCATTCAATATCAGAACCAACCACAACAGTACTAACAACAACAACCATACCCAAACAACATCAGCAATATCAACAACAAGCACTCAAAAAGGTTGAATAGGAACTTGCCATTGAAAAGATGGCTGCTCAAAATATCCAGTTCCAAGAGGAAACAAGAAATAATCACAGGAACATGACTGCTTCCATCAAAAATCTTGAAGTTCAGATGGGTCAGATAGCACAACAAATAGAAAGTTCTCGAACACCAAGTTTCCTCCCAAGTGAAATTGTATAAAATCCAAGAAATCATGATAATGTTAATGTTGTCACGACAAAAAGTCAGAACGTTTCTAAAGATAAAGACAAGAGGGCAACAAAGGATGACCATGTCATGGAGGTAGTTCTATAAGTGAGGGAGAATAAGAAATAAGAAGAAGAAGTTATACCACCAGTAAAGAAAATCGAAGAGAAGAAGAAAAAAGAGGTTAAACCTGTGATTAAGTTACCCTACCCTCAGAGAGTGACAAAGAAGGATCCAAGAGAGACAGACTTTGAGAAATTCGTCACAATGTTCAAAAAGATAGAGAGTAATATGCCTTTCTTTGAAGCACTCGAGCAAATGCCCATATATAAAAAATTCATGAAAGAGGTAATCGCTGAAAAGAGACCAATAGGAGATGGGTCGATAGCTTTGAATGAAAAATGTAGTGCAATATCACTAGGTAGGAGAATACCAAACAAGCAGAAGGATCCTGGAGCAGTCTGAGTCCCATGCACTATAAAAGACATAACTTTCAAGAAGGTACTAATTGATTCTAGAGCTAGTGTGAGTCTGATGCCATTGTCAATCTACCAAAGGATTGGTATTGGAAATGTAAGTGATACAAGGACAAATCTGAAGTTTGCAGATCATTCCATAAAGAATGCATACGGGATAGCAGAAGACGTACTGGTGACAATAGAGCAATTTAGTTTTCCTGTTGATTTTGTGATCATAGACATACCCGAGGATGAAGAGACACCTATCGTTCTTGGTTGACCATTCATGTGGACAAGTCGATGCAATTTCGACATAGACCATGGTACACTAACTTTAAAAGTTTATGATGACGAAATAACTTTGAATTTTCTTTAAAACAGGAAGCTAGAGATGGAAAAAGAATATCACTATCAAGTAGTCATGATTAGGACAAACGTGAAAGGCCAAAGTGACATGCCAACATCCGAAAAAAGTCTCAAGAAGGCCATCTCAACTGGTCTCACTTCCATTAGCAACCTCAAGTGAAAAGGCTCATATTTCCATTCCAAAAGAAATGAGAAAGAAAAGAAAGCGAAAACAATGTAAGGATATGGAGGTTGGAAAGGACTTATGGCACAAAGGAATCCATACCTTTGAAAAAGACGGCTTCTTAGTTTTGGAAAAGAAGTGCAACAGGGTGTGAAAGCTGAAGTATCCCCCATAACAGGGGGAATGAAGCGTCAAGCTAATGACAATAAAGGAGCGCTGCTTGGGAGGCAACCCAAGGAAAGTATTCGTAATTTTTATTTTTAGTTTTAATTTTATATTAATTTATGAGTTTTGTTTGCTTTAAGTGGTTTATTTTCTGATTGTTTAATTTCATCTAGTAACATGATAATTGTAGCTTTAGTGGTTGTGCTAAAAGTACCCAAACTGAAGGCATGTGTGTCCTCTATACATGTTAACTCGCCAAAATAATTTGTATACCTCTAGATGATCTGATTGGTTTAATTGAGTTGGACTGAAAGTTGAGCAGGTTTACCAAAACTGATTGAGAAGCCACATCGAGCAAGAGATATTGTGGACGTTGTCAGCTCAACCCAACATGGTGAGAGCAGAAAAAGCCAAACATAATGTACATCATAAGAGAGCATTCACTTATGTCTTTATCATTCAGAACTTGCGTACGTTCTTTTCTGGTTTAGTTTCATGATTACACACATTGAGGCACGTTTTTTTCTACCCCTGAGCCTTTCTAGCCATCCTTTTTATTATTATCCATTGTTAATCCCATTTGAGCTGTTACCCATTTGTTTGTTTTCAAAAACCACATAATATTAACCCATGGCCTAAACACTCCACCACCTTGTTCAGAGTATTTATGTAAGTTATCAAATTCATTTCATCCTAAGTTTGGGGTTGTTGTTGTTGGAATAACAACCTTTAAGTTTGAGATAGTTGTGCAGCGTTAGTATAAATGAGGGCACATGATGATTGAAAAAATATATAAGAGAAAAAGAAAAGATGAAAATTTGAAAAAACAAATTGAAATGAATAATATAAAAATAATCATCACGACACTTGAAAGAAGGAGAAGTCAGCAGATATTGGAAATAAAGACAAATCCAAAAGTTGAATCCTCGCTAACAGTTAACCCATCAGAATGAGCATAGTGAAGATAATGACCGTATTGAACCTGAACCTTAGCCTAGTTTTCCAAATTTATCCCACCTTAACCATAGCGCCGTAACAACCATAAAGACCTCAAATAGTGTGTGTGTCATGCACCTTGATTCAAAAGAGAATTTATTTAAGCCTATGGTATGGTACTGCATACTATGAATTTTGAGTGTAAAACACATTAACACCCGAGAGATTTGGTGAGAGTGTGAATTGAGCTGACAGGTGAAGCAGTGCTTTCAAGTAAAGGTGTGATAAATCAATCGACCTTGGTAATCCAGCAAAAACGAAAGGTATCAACAAAGGAGGGTCATGAAAGATCTTAGTGGTATGGTGGCACGTGAAAAATGCCATTTCATTTGGGAGTGACATGAGTTATTTGTATTTAAAGTTGCTTGAGGACAAGAAACAAGATAAGTCTGGGGTTGTGATAAATCACCATTTGTGTTGTAACTATAATCATGTTAACAGGTGAAAGCAGGCAAGTTAGGTACATTTTACATACAGTTTAAGTGGGTTTTACACCTTCTTCTACCATTAGCATTATTTAATCTTTTCACTATGTTTCATCAATTTATTTCGAGTTTTCTGCATTTTATGCTTTGGTTGTCTATTTTTGAATTTCTTCAGGTCCAAGTAGAAGACCCAAAAGACTCAGTGCGAGAAAGTAAAGGAATCGGGTGTTTCAAAAAGGAAATTGCTAAGCTACAGGAGGCCTGCCATGACCATTCATGTCACCTAACATGGGCCATGGAAGGATGATGGCCTATAATCGACGGAGAATGGAACGGCCAGTGGCGTAACACAGACGCCCGTATCAGCTAACATGACCCGTGTCAGCTTACCTGAACTTGGAAGAGAAGGATTGGAACAACCAGTGGCGCAACACGGGCGCCCATGTCAGTTGACATGGGTCGTGTCAACTTGATTGAAATTGAAAGAAAAGAATTGGAAACACCAGTGGTGCAACACGGCCACCCGTGTCAACTGACACGGGATGTGTTAGTCTAGGCGCCAATTATTTCAGCTTTTGTGTTTTTCTCAAGTCTTGAGCAGAAAGGGAATTCTGGGGATTTCCAACCAATGCTAAGGGATTTTCACTATTTTAGAAGAGTTTATATGAGGAATTTGGGGACTTTTGGACAAGAGTGAATAGATCATGAAGAATTGTCACACGATCAAGAATTGGAGAGATCGAGGAATTTGGAGAGCGGAAGATTTTCATGAGCGGAAGCAATTGAAGATCCAAGTCATCTAATTACTTATAATGTCTAATTTTTATCTTGAATCTGTTTTGAACAATATGAGTAGCTAAACCCCTCAATGCTATAGGGGTGTCCCTAATTTATATCTGTAATGACTTTGAGTTTGCTATTGCAATGACAATATTATTTTTTATAATTACGGTAATCTTTTGATGTGTGTAAAGCTTTCTCTTTCTGAATAATTGAGATTGATGTATGATTATCGATTAGGCTTGATTTCCATTGATGAGGTTTTCATGAGATTACTCTACAATAGATATCACCTAGGACTAGAGATATCCTGTATGAACCAGATGATTCTTGATATAATAAGGCTTAATTTCACCGATAATTTTCTATAGACATAGAGATTAGGATTGAATGATTAAATATTTTCTCACCAATTCCTTGGGAGAAATTACCCTTAAGAACTGGTAGTAACTAAATGATATTTGTTGATGTAATAGTGACTTAGAGTTGTTACAGGGACAAATTATACACCTTCCCTGGCATGTTCCTTTTTCCCTGAAACCCTTGCTTTACAATATTATTTATTTTATTTTCCCTTATTTTTATAAGTTTGAATCTAAAACCCCAACACTAGTTTTTGTTTAATTGAACAATTATTTGAATTCGATATTAACATGCAGTCCTTGAGATCGGCATTCAGAGAAGTTCCCTTTTATTACTACAAAAGGAAAAATAGTACACTTTCTATTTTTCCGATCAATTATTCTATAATCACTAATCTTCTTTAGCTTCTTCTTCTAAACCATTGTTAGTTGATCAATGTTAGGAGAACCTCCGGCCTGACCATCGGCCTTCCCTTTATTGATAACTCCTTGCATGACTCTCATAAATTCAATAAGTGGTAATTTAGAAACATGAGTAAGATGTTGAAGAATCTTGTATGACATCTTGGTTTGCTTCCCAATTTATCATTTTCCATAGATTCTTTCCTTCTTGAATCATGAGATTTGGAAATCCTTTGACATCATCTTCAAATATGATCTCATTCATACTCTTAAACTTGGACGATGGCTGAGAGATCCACCTATAATAGTTCTCTTTGGATCTTGAAACCTTCATTAGCACCTCTTGATCTTTGCTATAGACAATACATTTAGACTTATTGTAGCTAACATTCAGACCTTGATCACATAGTTGACTTATGCTGATCAAGTTAGCAGTTAATCCTTCTACCAACAAGACATCATCAAGACAAGGATAACCTTGACTAAATAGTTTACATATAACTTTGATTCTTCCTCTATCTCCATTACCAAAGTTAACATAACTATTAGAGTAAGGCTTTAAATCTTCAAAATAACTTTTTTCACCAGTCATGTGCTATGAACACCCATTATCAAAATACCAGTCTTGTTTTGATGAAACTCTAATAGATGTATGAGCTATAAGAAAAGTAACAAATTCCTTGGGTTTCCAAACTTTCTTGGCTTGAGTTTTCTTCCCTTCTTTCTATTACGCCTTGGCTGACTATAAGACTGAGGATATCCATACAGTCTATAACAAAAATATCTTATATGGACATATCTTCCACAATGGTGATACCCTACAAGATGATTTCTTGTTGCCTTTGTTGTGAGGGGACACATGTTAAGCGGGATACTAGAACATGTGGTCCTTCATCAGTAACTCAATTTTCTTTTCAGGAGCAATAAACTTCTTAGTGAGGAATTTGACCTCTTTGTTCATGGAAGTATAGTCAAACCATATAACCTTATTCTCCCCAATCTCCAAGATCTCATCTAACATATATGAGCCGATGTTTAACAGACAAACATATTTTGTCATATTGTCAAGTTTGGACTTTAATAATGTGAATTCCTCTTCCAGACCTATAATGGTTAAACCAAGCTTCTCTTTCTCAAGGAGTAGAGCACTTACAGTCTTCTTTTGTTTCTATTATCTCAAGAAATATTCTTTCCATTTAGTGAGAAACTCTCTATATGTTTCAACAAGTTCTTTTGTCGATATCTATTTATCACTAGACTCACTGCAAGAGTCATATTTCCCAGTAAAATCCATCACTTTATTAGATATTTCTCCTTCACTTTCATCAATAAAATCAATCTATGTGATTGACAATCCCTTTTTCTGTTTCTTTTAGAAAAGTAGGACATTCATATTTAATGTGACCAAATCCTTCACATTCATGACATTGATCTTTTTTTCCTATGTTCAAGGGATTGATGTATGATACCTTATCTAGGACATTTTTCCTATATCTTCTGTCAAGTTTCTTCAAAGAGTTGTTAAGCTTTCTCCCAAGAGTTATAGCCTCTACAAAACTTTCTCCACCTCGATATTCATCTTCTTCAGTGTTGGACACCAAAGCTATACATTTATTCTTCCTTTATGATATTCTATTTATAGCCCATTCAAATGTTTGAAGAGATCTAATGAGTTCATCAACCTTCAAGTTGCTTAAATTTTGAGGTTCTTCAATAGCTGTTACCTTCATGTCAAACTTCTTAGGCAAAAACATGAGGATTTTTTTGACCAACTTATCTTATGACATCTTCTCTCCCAAGGAAAATGAATTTTTGGAAATGTCTCTAATTCTTATGTTGAAATCAGAGATAAATTCATCTTCATCCATTCTCATATTCTCAAACTTTTGTAGTCAGAAGTTGCAGCTTTAACATCTTAACCCTTAATGTGCCTTCATGGGAGGTTTTGAGAATATCCCAAGCATCTTTGGCTTCAATACATGTGTTGATAAATCTAAAAATGTTCTTTTTAATACCATTTAATATAGAATTCAAGGAATTGGAGTTTCTAAGAGCTTCATTATCTTCTCCATAAGTCCATTCAGCTACATGCTTCAAACTTGTTGAACCATCTTGAGAAGTAATCACATGATGTTTCCACCCTTTAATTACAACCTTCCAAGTTTTTTTTGTCTATGGATTTGAGAAAGGCAACCATCTTGGATTTCCAATAGTCATAATTTGTACCATCCAAAACAGGTGGTCTATTGACAAACCATCCATCCTTAGTTTTGTCCATTTAAATAGAAAATATCTCCTTGGAGTTCACCCAAATAGAGCAGGTTGTTGTCATACCCTCAAATTTAGCCTACCTCTCATACAATTTCCACAACTCTAATGCATAAGCATACATTAATCATATCATCACCTCATTTGCATTTACACTCATAATAAGAAATCATAAACTTAAAGCATGGCGTTCATATTTGAGAACCACCAAGATCTCTTGATCATGTTGGGATGTACCCAATCCATCCTAAACCCTAATTGTTATCTTCAAGCATTCTTTGGCCTTGAGGGACTACACAAGTCACCCCACTCACCTTTAAAACCCTAATTTAAGGTTGAGCCTTGGTTTAAAGCTTTGCTTGTTCATCTGGTTATCCATGGACCTCAACCCTAATTCTTTGATCCTTTGTGGCTTGTATAACTCATCTTTTGACTTTGTGCTTTGACCTTTCCTTTTAGGAAATCCTAATATTTAAACATTGATCATATATCAACCTTGTGAAACTACTCCAAGACACCTCATGCACCCAAACCCTAGTTTGTTTGACCTTGGCCTTTGAGGAACCTTTTGGCCCAAGAAGCCCTAATTGTGCCCCCTTGCTTCTTTTCCTTTTTGTTTGATTACATCATCCTCCATTGGCCACTTAATCATCCATTAGCCTTAACTTCCCCAACTTCAATCCTCATTCATCAAATCTCCATCTACCTCATCCATACATGGCATTACAAGTGAAATTTTTTGGTTTGGACCTTTGAATCATCAACTTAAAATCATTGGTTTCATCCATAATCAAGGCCCATAATCGTCTTGCAAAGCATCAAGACTTGGTTTCTATAAATATTTTCTCCTTTGGTCTTCAAACAATCATCATGGTGCCTTGGAATTCAAGAAAACATTACAATTGTAATTTATGGCATGTTGGTTGGTCAAGTCTGGTTTACCATTTGGTCCAAACCCCGTAACCTTTTCATCTTCTAACTTTTTAAGGATCTACTTCGAGCCAAATGTCCTAAATGAACCCTTTTCCAACTTTGTTTCAAGGTCTAAAACCTAATTTAATGCATAAGGACATCAAAATTGGGATTGGCCAAGTTGGTCAAGTTGCCTAGTCAGGCCTAAAATCATGTCATGACCACCACTTTGAACCATTGTCATTTTCACATCACAACACATTTTGATTTAATTCTTTTTGCATTATGTTAAGGGTATGGCAAGGTTCATTTGGCTTAATTTTTGTTCAAAGTGCACGAACCAATTTTAATTGGCCCAAGTGCAAAGTTCATGCTACACCATGATGCATGCTGCAAAGCCAAACTAGCCAAAACATGTCAATCCATTCACCAAGTAATTAATCCTTGTGTGTTTCCTTACCATCTGAAAAATGAGCATGTTATGGCACTTTGTGACACCAAATGCAAGCCCAAGTGAGTGTAGCAAAGGGATATGAACAAACAAACAGAAAAATCCCAAAAGTAAAAGTTGCCCAAAATGGATACAATTCAAAATGGCCTCAACAAGTATTGGGACCACCATTGTCTCACCAAAAGTCTCAGGTTTGCAGAGAAAAGTGGAGGGAAGGGAATTACATAGGAAATGGATACCATCCTTAGCAACAAGTTTGCATTTTTTTCACATTTCGGGTCTCAACCATTTCAGACTTCTCAACCCTAAAACTCAAACCAAAATACTCCATCATCTTCCCTGTAAATAGGGGATGCTTCTCTCTTCATTAAAGGAGCTTAAGAGCCATTAAAACCCTACTAAAAACTCATCTCATTCCTTCAAAAATAGAGTAATCAGGTTCAACCTTTGAAGCATTTCCAACACCATAAAAACATCCATACACCTTCATTGAACCTTCTTGAAGCTAACTGAATCCTTGGAAGTGTTTAAAACACCCTCACCTGAGCTCTCCATATCCATCGTAACCACCATGTGAAACTGATTCCGACCTGGTAGTTGACACATTTATTTCCTTTCAAACAAGTTACCACTTTACTCCTTTTAATCTACTGAAGCTAAGCCCCATGTTTTGAGCCTTAATCATTGCACCAACATGATATAATTTTTATTTTAGGGTTGAGTTTTCATTCTGATTATCTGAAATATTCCATACTCAGAGTCAATCAATGGCTCATGAGTATGGAAGAGGCAACGATGACCCAAGGTTGAGTGGAATCCATAGCTGATTCCACTAAAAACCTTGAGTTGTAGAGTTTGGATTTTCTGGATTTCCAAGTTCGAAGATGAACACGAGTCATTGCTGCCAGCATTTTCCATTTCAATGTCAGTTCAAAAATTTATGTTGGCGCGTTTCTATTGGTTGTTGTGTTTGACCTGGCTTCTAGGCGTGCGTGTGTGTGTCTCAAGTCAACGCGTGTGTGTGTTCCCTAGGATCAGAACCATTTATCACATGTAATTTGTTAATTAATCATATCAAAGGGCTGGGGTTGGCCCATTTGTTATTTTTAATCTAAGTATATTATTTATTTTCATTAGCGCGTTCATTATCAACCAAACACGCTTGGCCCAGTGGAAAGGGGCTAGGCACATGACCCCAGGGTCAGGGGTTCAACCCTTTGCACCCCCTTTGTCCCTTTTCTCCCATTTTTATTTATTTTCTTTCTTAATTTTATTTTCTTCATTTTTATTTTAAGTTAACCCTTTCCATTTTAATTTATTTTGTTTTCGTGATTACTTCTTTTGACCAAATATGTCATTAATTATATTTCACCAAGTATTTTATTTTCCCATTAATTATCTTTTTTTTTATCATTTTTATTGGACCTTTATACCCTTGTGTTTAATCATTGGTTGATGATATTCTATTGGTCATGGTAATTGGTATTAGGGTTGAGTTAATCTTCAACACTTCAAACATGTTGATGAATGATCAATGGATAATTCTTGACACTTTTAGGTGTTGATAGATTGCCCTTATTTGATCATGTTTGAACCATTTGATACATAGATGAGACCTTCACTTGTTTGAACCTTGCTTTTGATTCTATTTGTGTTGTGTTATGTCCATTGATTATTAACCATTAACACTTGGATTTGGATGTCTAACTTGTAAATTATTTGACCTTTAACTTATAGTTATTTGGGTGATACAATCTTCCACTCTTCAAATCATTGATAGATGGACTTGAGGTTGTTATAACCTTCTTTAATTCAAATCTATTGATAGATGATCATGGATCATCTTCAATACTTTGCATCAATGATAGGTTATCCCTCGATGCGCCATATTTTGAGTCCTTTGACTTGTGGATAGATAATTTGTAGGTAGTTACCTTGTGCCATTTATTTTCTAACCACTAACTTTCACCATTAACTATTGATCATGTTGACTTAATTTACTATCTTGTAATTTATATTTCTTTTCAATTTACTTTATTGTCATTTATTATCAAGAACCCATCCTCATACTTATAATCATTGTACATATATCTCATGCATCTCTACTTCATTTGTCACTTACTTATTGCCATTACATAATAAAAAAGAACAAAAACATGATAAAATAAAAAGACCAAAAATAGCATTCATCTTTGACTCATTGTTGGACTTAGAGGAATCATTAGGACCCTTGCACTTGAACCTTGCCCTAATTCTTGACCCATTGCTCTAACTTGGATTTTCATCTGTAACTTGCAATAGTTTATTGTAAGAATGACATTCATTGGCACTACCCTATGGAGACATGCTCTTAAGCTAACTATCTATTTGTTAGCATATGTCACTTTGCACACACAAGGTTTTCTCTTGGGATAGCTTACAATGTGACCTTGTAAATATCCATGTATATCACCCTTTCAAAATCAATAATCAATAAGCCCTTGATCCAACGTCAAGCGACATTTTTTTAATCAAACTCAAAGACACAATAAAAATACAATTAGAATTGCGTGCCACGAGCCTTAAGTGGTGGGGAATGAGTAAGAATGGATTTTCCTACCCTTACTCTAAGTATTTTGGACACAAGACG
Source organism: Lathyrus oleraceus (assembly GCF_024323335.1). Classification (NCBI taxonomy): domain Eukaryota; kingdom Viridiplantae; phylum Streptophyta; class Magnoliopsida; order Fabales; family Fabaceae; genus Lathyrus; species Lathyrus oleraceus. The sequence continues at coordinate 243,082,471 of NC_066583.1, forward strand.
CTTGACTTGCTTATTTAAAATATCCACCTCCGCTCATAGTCTTTAGTGCAATTCTAATAAAAAACATCTCTTTTCAAAAACCATAAAAACAACATCAACTTATCAAACCTTATTTTTGCGCCTTAGGGCATCACTCCGAAAACCCCTTTTCAAGGTAAAATCAACTAACACACAAACATTTTCTACTTCGAACTACATAGCTCTGATTCTTCATCCCCCGATGATGATACGTAGCCGCAACGGCCACAATCCTTGGCAAACACAATAATAAAAAACCAATCATCTCCCATCTTCTTCCTGATAGCAAATAAGCATTAAGATAGATAGACACCTATTTCACATGGACAACTTAGATGGTTCCCATCGAGTATGATGGATTTGAGGGGTGCTAATACCTTCCCCTTGCATAACCGACTTCTGAACCCATATTTGGTTGCAAGACCAAACTTTTCTTTTTCTTTAGATGGGTTTTGTTAATTATTTTCCCTTTCCTCTCTTTTATGGAATAAATAAAATACGGTGGAGACTCTGTGTCATTCGGTCAGTTTTCGCATAGCGATAACTGACGACTTTTTGCCGGGGACATGATTTTCCTAAGCAAGTCAAGCCTAGTTTAGTTTGTCTTTTTGCATGTGTGGAGGTTTATCTTTTACCTTTTATGTTTTATCTTTATTATTTAATTGCTTACTTTGTATCTGTTAATACTATTTTTGTCTATGATATGATTTCTATGAGGATGAGGTAAAAGTGGATACTATTGATTGTAAGAAAATCTTGTGGGAATGACTCTCTACCCGAGTACAGAGAGTAAGCTTGAGATAAGATAGGTTTAGTAGTATGGGCCACCAAGAAGCTTTTCTTGTAAGGGTCGATACGAGAACCTCGCTTAGAGTAGATTATTTTAAAGATATTGAATGACCGTCAAGATTTTGGCGTAAACGTCATTACCTTCATTAGAATCCTTGACTCTAAGGACCTTTTTAGAACATTAAACCTATGGCCAATTAGGAACGGTGATCACATAGTATGGATCCCCGAGAAGCTTTTCTCACGAGGTTCGGTACGAAGACCTCACTCAAAATATATTTCCTTGATGGAGCTGACGCCTGACAAGTAAATTGACATAAGTGACAAATAATGTTGTCTAATGATTTAATTAAAAATTCTTAATTACCAATAAAAACGTTCATTGATATATAACATGTCAAATTTGAATGGTATTGGTTGATGTTATGCAATACTATATTAAATTAGTTATTTCAAAAACACAAATAAGAAAAAATAAATGATACATTAGTACAAGGATCTAATATACTTTGGATCATGTATATTTGTTATATATTAGTCAAATACAATTAAAATTGTGTCATGCAATAGTTTTTAGTTGATTATGTATTATTTAAACAATTAATTATAAATTATCTAATGGCCAAAAATATATAATAAACTATTTTTCTTACAATTTTATTGATCTATGTGCGCACTCGGGTTTTAGTTATACATTACCAAATGACCATAATTAATCTATATATGCATACAGATTTTAATAACAAATGACCATAATTGATATGTGCACGCTCACCAATTTTAATTATACATTATGAAATGGAAAAACATATATAAATGACCTATTTTTTCTTACAATTTAATTGATTTATGTGCGCACACAGATTTTTAACTAGTTTGGTATAAAAAATACTAACTCAATTTTTTTTCCAATTTTATCTTAAACTTTTGGTATATGTAGAAATTGTTTTTTTTAATTATTTTATTTTAAAGAGTTATAGAATAAAATTATATTTTAGTTAGCTCATGCTTGATTTCTTCATCCATGTAACTATATTTTCCATTGTTTTGGTAATGACTTGTTTAATGTACTTGGTTTTGATCCCTATATTTATGTTAAAAGTAGAACATTCATAAAACTTATTTTGCACGTGTTGCAGCACACTACATTCATTCCTTTTATTCCTGCTTATTTCATTCCTTAAATTCTCGTTCACGTAAATAAATAACACCATTCTCTCTCACAAAAAATATTCTCTTTTTTATTGATATTATTATATCATCATTGAATTAAGCAAAAGTTACATAAAATGGATGTAATCTTTGAAGTGCAAAGTGGAAAAACATTCTCAATTGAAGTAGGTTTCTTTGATACTGTTTTGGAAATCAAAGAAAAAGTTCAAAAGTACCAAGGAATTCCAATCTCCAAACAAACCCTAATTTTCAATGGCGAGATTCTTCAAGACGACGGCGACATTTGGAAGTGCGAGATTTTTCAAAACTCGTGCATTCACCTTATGGTTGCGACCATAGATTCTAATCATCAAAAGCTACCAAGAGACCAGGATTCCAAATTTCACCTCAACATCAAAACTCCTTATTCCAAATCCCACAGTCCTATCGAAATCGAGAAAAATGATACTGTTTTAAAGCTTAAATAAAAAATTCTCAGAATTGATCAAAATAATGTCCCATTGAACAAAGTCATGTTTCATGCAACCGGAAGCGAATTACATGATAATCAATTCTTACGCAACTGTGATGTTTCAGAGAAGAGCAAAATTGAGGTTTGTTTCAAGCCATAAGTACCTGCTACACATGCGATTTTTGGTAGTGGAGGTGGAGCCTTAAAGTAGTTGAAGGTGATGGTTGTTAGTCAAGGCAATACCATTGGAATATTTAATGGTAGTGTCACTGGTGGATCATGAAAAATATTTTTGTTCCTAATTTTCTTCATCTTATATTAGTTTAATTAGTGTACTTTAATAAGTTATTAATTTATAAGAATTTTTATTTTATTTATTTATGTTAGAATGTATACTTGAGAGTGGGAATGATTACAATATTGAGGTTTTATGGAGAACTTAATTGTTAAGGTTTTATGGACAATTTCTGCCATTTGGTTGTTGAAGGTGAATATATATGGTTGAATTTATTTTCATGGAGTACTATTTTTGTTTTTTTTGTCTCGCTTTCAATATTTATTATAAATATATTTTAGCAGTTCAGTTGTCAGTCACAACGATAACAATTGAGTTAGTCGGTGACTATATAAAAAAGAAATAAGAAAACAAAATAATTTGAAGAACAAGCAAAGCACGTTGTCAGCATTGCATTTTCATACAAAGAAAAAACAAAGTAATTTGAATAAAGATTATTCATTAAGCTTTGAAGTAAATTGTAACCAAAGGAATTTGCAGCAGTGAAAAATAGAAAAAAAAATTACAGTTGAATTACATTTCATTTCCAATTTTCTGCACATGATTCCCAATGTTCACTTTTTCTCCCTCACCCAAATGCCACCAAATCAGGGATTGAAGCTCACACCACTCTAATAGAATCATCCTTCATGCAAAGTCTCAATCCATTCACACGTTCCTCATGCCAAATCGTAATCCTTATCCTCTCCTTCACACAAGTTCCATTCATTCAAACTCACATCCTATAAATCACTCTCATTATTCTTACTCAAAAAAGAGAAAATATCCATAATTATATTCATCAAATAAAATTCATTCCCTGAAAATACCACCTCTCTTAGCAATCACCCAAAGCTCTACTCTTAAACACTAATTAGATCTTTACACTGAAGCTCTAAATAGTGTAGTTAAGCCCACAACATTGTACCAAACACTCACTCACAGCCAAGGCACATAGTAGAAGAGAAGTAGAAAGAAAGAGCGAGAGTAAAAGAAAAGAGAGGAAGTAGAAGGAAAGAAAAGTCATCTGAGTTGTCCTTCGGAAATTGTCACCGTCTTGTTGAAGCTCGGAGACGCTTTTGGTAGCTTTTTATTTGTTTTTTTTTCACACTGTTGTTGTTAACTACTTCTTTTTATTCCTTCCATGATTGTAATTGTGTAAATCATACAAAATCATAATGAAAAGGAGTTAGGGTTACTCGATCAGTTTGATTTCTTGCATTTTTGTTGAAATTTCTTCTGGATTTGGGTTCGGTTTGTGATTTTAGGGAGGGGGTTCATGTTTATGCTTTGAGGTTTTGATGAAGATTGGAGGAAATCTAGAAAAATCATGATGAACATTCAAAAGTTCATCACGTTGTTCTTGAGGTTTTTCTGAAAAGGTGAGGCTTTGATTCGTTTGGCTGGAGGATTTAATGTTTTTTTTGTTTGTTGGTTAGAGAAAGCGAGAGAGAAGCAAGGAGAAGAGAGAGAAATTTATTTTTAAAAAATGAGAGAGTTCCATGATCTCTCTCTCTCTCTCTCTCTCTCTCTCTCTCTCTCTCTCTCCCCGTCCATGCAATGAGCCCACGTGGCTCTCTCTTGGCCTTTGGTTGGGCTGAACGATCCTTTGACACGTGGCCCTTACACATGGAGCCCCATCATAACTTATATACGCTTTCAATTTTCATTCGTTGATCTTTGATCTAACACTTTCCCTCTGTGTAAACCCATTGACTATGGTTATGGGCCTTCCATGCTGATTGGGCTTCACCCATTACTTTTAGACACACTGTTTTTTCTCCTACACCCCTAGCTGGTGAATGAAATTGGTTTTGGGTCTTGGCTTGCTGGCTCAGGCACCCATGATGGGGCTTCACCCCTCTTTTTTTATTTTTCACCCTATTTTATTTCTTATTTTGTTTTATTTATTTTTGTTGATCTGTCTTAACTTATGGGCCTTAATCCCAATGTTTTTATCATCATACATATCTCCCCCATGTTAATATGCACTCCACCCTTTTTATTTTATGTACTTATCATTTGATAATTAATTAATTAATCAAATATTAAAATCTATCTTTCAAGATGAAAAAAATGCTTGATCAACATCAAGCGAATTTCAAAAAAACATTTCACTCAATTTGAAAACCCTTTTAAAACAAAATCAAATCATTTCATAAGCCATTTTCAAACTAACGCAAACCGAACACTTGATCAACATCAAGTTCTTTTCTGCTTACTCGAAGCTCGTTGAAAATATTTTCTCAATAAAATCGATTGAAAAAGGATTGGGGAAGACGTAATATCTTCTCTTTTCCACAAGTATTTGAGTGCTATCCGTACTTAGCTTTTGTTCAAATACTTGTCTTCCGTTCAAAACACAATAAATTAACCGAGTTTAGTTTGGTCTTTATTAGATTAAAAAGGATTGAGGTAGACTAATATCTTCTCTTTTCTCTGAGTATTTGAGTGTTAGCCGTACTTAGCTATTCTTTGAATACTCGTCTTCCATTAAAGACTTGTGACTTAATTCACCTAACAAATTTCATAAATAATTTGGATGAAAGAGGATTGGGGTGGGCGTAGTATCTTCTCTTTTCCCTGACTATTTGAGTGCTCGACGTAACTAGCTCTTGTTCAAATACTTGTAATCCACATAAAAAACAACTCCACCAATCAAATATTTTCCGCCTTAGTGTGATGTCAAAAACCTTTTCAAAATGAGTGGTTCTTTGTTCATTCTGAGACAATGCAAACAAAATTTTGTTCCTACCATAAGCAAGAAGTAAGAACGTTATCCGCTCGAATGTGATGGGAACATAACTATATGAGATTCCAAGTTATGTTGTACATTCTGACGCGATGCCAAGGTTCACTTCTCCATGTTTTAGGTAGCAAGAGATGTTTTCCGCTCGAATATGACTAAGTACATTTCGCTAAAATCAACCAACAAATAAACATTTGTTACCCAGAACTACATAGCCTTAAGTTCCCCATCGCACCTGGGGATATGTAGGAGTGAGATTCAACATCTTGTCATAAGCTATAACATAAAATCTAAAAATATATTTTTCTTGCTAAGCACTATGTAGCTTTGAATTCCTCATCGCATATGAGGATACACAGGAGCAAGACTCGCAATCTTGTCAAACACTCTAATAAAAAACTTAATTTTAGCCCATTTCTCTTTAACTTTTAATAATTAGAAGAAAGAAAATAACGAACTCTAACACTCATATTCACAAAGCTAACTAAATGGTTTCCGTTGAGTACAACAGATCTGAGGGATGTTAATACCTTCCCCTTGCATAAACGACTCTCAAACCTGAATTTGGTTGTGACAACCATTTTTTTTCTTTAAGGGTTTTATCGATATTTTCCCTTTTCTTTTGCAATAAATAAAATTCATTGGCAACTTTGTTACCATCTCGACCGTGCAAACACCCGTGGTATTTTTTCCCCGCGATAGCTTGCGATTCTATTGGGGACCCATCTCCAAAGAGAGTCAAGCCTAGTTTAGTTAAATTCGCAATAAATGTTAGCTTTATCTATTTGTTTCCTTCTATTACTATATCTCTTATGTGCTTTTATTGTTGTTAACATATATCCGTTGTATGGTTCTCATGTGCTGTGGTGGGTATTCTAGCTGCTTGAACACATTGTGAGAGAGGGCTCTACACCCGAATCTTGAGAGAAAATGTAAGATATGGCGATGGTTGCATATTGTTGGCCTACTTGACGTACTTGTCTCGTTAGATTGGCATGAAAACCTCACTTAGAGTAGATCCTCGTGGTAATATTTTTGGCTAGCAAGTAATTTGCTATTGATGAAAATATCCTTAGGAAGGGTCCATGACTCTAAGAACCTTTGAACTTCTAGCTATTAGGATTGATGGTTGCATATTGTTGACTTGCTTGATGTACCTGTCTCGTTGGGTAGGCATGAAAGCCTCACTCATAGGATATTCTCTTGGAGGTATTTGTCTTTGAGCAAGTAATTTTATGTTGGGCGAAATATTTTTGAAAAGGATCCATGACTCTAAGAACCTCGTCTAGAACCTCAGTGTAATTGGTTGCGTAATGTTGACTTGCTTGACGTACTTGTCTCGTTGGGTTGGCACTAAAACCTCACCTAGGGTAGATCGTCTCGGGAATATTGTTGGCTAGCAAGTAATTTTCTATTGATGATAATACTTTTAAGAAGGATCCATGACCTATGAAACTTCTTTAACCCTAGAACCATCTATGGTGTGACCTTTGTGTGCAAAGTGGTCAAAATCATCCTATCACTAGACATTTGTTCACCATAATGATTAATAAACCCAAAAACATTCATTAACATTACATTGCATACACACAAAAAAGAGAAAAAAAAACTTAGCATATGGATTTTGTTTTCAGGGATCTAGAGACGTAAGCCGTGTTGTGACCCTCTGAAGTAAAATGGTTCTGAAAGAAGAACCACGTGTATGCTTAGATTCAAGATGCCCAAGGTAGAAATTTTGCAAGCCTTGAGTGCAAAGTTAATAACCATCGATAGAAAAAACTTCCGAGAAACTTATGGGAAGATACTTAACTTGCTAAATATACAAGTGAATGTGAGAGCTCTCATTGCCCTAACGCAGTACTATGATGCGCCTCTCCGATGCTTCCCTTTTCAAGACTTCCAATTGGCTTCGACCATATAAGAATTTGAGAGAATCTTGGGCCGTTATTTGAAAGATCATAACCCGTTTACAAGTTTGGGAAATACCTTTACCCCTAAAATGATAACTTCCACTCTAAATATCACTATAAGATGGGTAACACCAAACCTGGAAACCATAGGGGAGCTTCAAAGGTCTTCAAGAAAATTCTTGGAAACTAAGCCATGGCTCTAGAAAAGGCAGGAAATTGGAAATCCTTCGGCGTCATTATGGCCCTTATCATCTATAGGATTGTCTTGTTCCCAATTGATGATGATTTTATTGACTTCTCGGCTATTAGCGTGTTTTCAATGAAGAATATGGTTCCCACTCTCTTGGCAGACTTCTACTTTTACTTATGTAAGAGGCATGAGAAGAAAATGGGAGTAATCTTATATTGTACTCTGTTGATGTATACTTGGCTCATGTCTCATATACCCTAGGAAGACTTGTTTCTCTCAGAAGATATCAAATGGCCTCATAAGTTAGTGTTTCTTACTGTCGACTCTATCTTTTGGTACAAGCGAGACTGGGAGGTTGAAGATGTCATCATCAACTGTGGAGATTTCCCCAACATGCCTCTAATAGGAACCCAAGGGTTTATCAACTACAACCCAACATTATCCATGAGAAAACTCGGGTATCCTATGGAGATCCCACTAGAAGACAGGTTGTTTGAAGCTTTTATCCTGCATGACATGGGGGCAGAAAACCCTATTATGCTGAAAAGGATAAGGAGAGCTTGGGGCAGGGTCAACCGAAAGGGAAAAGAGTTGGGATGAAGTAATTATGCAGCCAAGGAACCCTACTTCCAGTGAGTGAAAGAAGAGGTGCAAGAAATCAAGCTACCTTTCAACATTGAGATCCTTGTTCCAGCTTATGTGCCTGAACCCACATACGTTCTTATAGAGGAGGATGAAGAGCTTAAAATCACTATCTCAAGACTTGAGAAATATAATGAAGAGCCCTAACTAAGTATCAATCGGGTTACTCTCGAAAGAAACGAGCTGAATTTCAACCTCACCTAAAAGGAATAACAACTTCAAGAGAGTAAAGAAATAATTAAAGTTGAAAGACGAAAGAGGAAGATAATTTTTGAATGCCTACCAGAGGCATGGTTTGATCTTGACCATCGAAACCAATAACTCGAAGAAGCTCAACAAAGAAATAGGGAGTGAAGAGACCTTTAGGAGAATATCTTGAAAGGACAGAAATCAATGAGGGAAGGATTCGAGACATAAACCCAAGAAGTCACCAAATTTCTTAAGGAATCCCAAGCCTGTGCATCTCATGAGATCCATCTCCGATAAGTTACTCTCCCCAACTTAGCATTTCGTTTATCCCTAAACAAAAGTTTCCACCCTCACAACCAAAGCAATGACGCAAAAGATTGAAACAAGGATTTACCAAGGACATTCAAATGGTTCAAAAGTGTTTGGCAATTTCTCAATCCACCTATCTCAATTCTAGACAAAACATGAATAAGAGAAATGGTTGAGTGCAAAAATCATTCCAAGGAATCCAAAGCCATATATGTCAAAATTGAATCAAACTTACACACACATCATAATAATAATGAATAACATGAAGGGTTACTTTCACTCATCCAAGCAATTAAATCAACAACAATTCAAATCATGCGGTTATCACAATAAATACCAAATCATGTGAAAAATGAGAATCAAGAGGTCTTTCAAAGGTTGTAATGTGGCTTCGGTTACAAGAAAGGATATGATTAAGAGAATTCAACAAATTTGTCTATCCTAAGGGAGCATTCCCAAACATTCAACTCTACACAATTTCTCTTTCTTTGATCCCTATTTTTTTCTTTTTCTTTTTACATCTACACAACCATGAGCATTTTCTTTGATTTTTTTTTCTTTCTTTACTTTTTTCTTAGCTCTATGGTTTCAAGGGTGATTTCTTTTTCTTGTTTCTTTTCATATTTTCACCCTTTCATAAAAACTCACTTTTCCAAGTTCTAATCAACTCTTTTTCTTTACTCTCCCCAACTTTAGATTCCAAAACCAAATTTATTCAATAATGCTCCCTACTTAGACATAAGCAAAAAGGCAAAATTTGCAAACAACTTGGTTTGAGGGTTCACTTGATATGAAAGAAATTAGGATTCATTTACTCCAAAATTTTCAATTGATTTTACAATGATCAATCAAATGAATCCTAAATTAAGCTCAAAGGGGTTTAACTAGGGATTACTCCTCACAAGGTTAGTTGATTCAAACTTTTTGGTCAAGTGGTTTTTCTCACAAACAATGCCTCTATCATTTTCAAAATTTTCACACAAAAATAGATTGATGCATGATTTAGCATGATAAGAATGAGTTAGAATAATGCTCGGTTTCCCGCTTTTTAGTGTACAATGGAAAGCTTCCTCACAATTGGTTAAGTCCTATTTTGATTCAAAGGTGACATACATTTCAATAAGTTTATGATATGAAATTTGCACACACCATCAAACCTACTCATGTTAAGTCTAGAAAGCGATAAAATGTACCTTGAAATGCCGACACTAATTCTTATCATCACCACTCGAAGTGTTCTATGCTTCTTTCTTTGCGAACATTTCTTGGTTGCTTTAAGCTTGACTTAAGAGTAAGAACAATTAAACAAAAATGTTGGTAAACCAATTTGATTGTAACATACTTAGATCTCAAATAGTATTCATGCAATTATCAAAACTACTAACAAAAATAAAAAAACAAAGTTTTGGTGAACTAGAGCCACCCAAAAGTACATCAAAAATTTTCCAAAACAAAAATAATACAAAGAAAACTCAAAATGACAACAACTCCTCAAATTCACCAACTCCTCAATCCTCCTCCTCTTGGCCACCACCAACAGCTCCAAGGACGTCCTCCATCTCATCATTAGGGTTTGCACCACCTCCTGCACCCCCCATAAAATCTGGCCTGCCCTCAGGCCAATTAGCATAAGCCACATATTCCTCCTGAGAGGGAATTGCGCGGGCGTCGGGTGCAAGGAACGTGTTCTGGAATTGTTGCTGCATAGCATCGAAGATAAATGATTGAGACCTCCTAGAGGCCTCAAAGCTCTCGCAACAATAATTGGCAAACGCCATCTGATCAAAGACTGGAGTAGTGCGGGGTCGGGGTCTGGATGACGAGGTCCCAGCTCCTTTGGTTCTATCCATTTGGCTTTGGCAGAACCTATTCAGATAGGCATCGTTAATCACACTGGTGATAGAGAAGTGTACTTCATCAGGAATGGCAACATTCGCCCGACGGCAAAGTCCCATGATCAGCCCCGGGTATGCAAGCACACCTGCTTTACCACCAAATTTGGTTCCACTTATAGCCATCTTCCTCATTTCTCCCGCTATGATTGATGCTACATCCACAGATTTTCTGATCATAATGTAGTATAGCAAACACCCTACATCCAGAGGGATCGTGGTGGTGTGGCTCCTTGGCCGAATATTGCTCAACAGCAGTACCAGAAATGCCCTTGCTTCCAGATTTAGATTTTCTCTTTTCCAAGATTTTGGAAGTCCTTGGTCATTTAGGATGAATGATTTTCCTTTAAGGCACATAGTAGCATTCACCTCTGGAAGATCCCACACATTAGCCAATTCCTGGGTACGATACTCACACCGCTCGTTTTCTCCCAGAGTTAGAGGATTACCAAGATATGAGTTAATGGCATCTCTCCCAAAAGAAATGATCCTGCCTCTTACCCTTGTTTGGTAGTTTAAAGCTACCCCCTCTTCTTGATGCATTGCGTTTGCATAGAACTCCCGAACAATATCATAGTTGATTGCCGCTTCTGGTTCACAAAGTTTCGTCCACCTTCGTCTCTCAAAATTTGAAACCACGTTCCGATAAGTCCCACCCGGTAATAAACGAATGAACCTTTCCAGCTGAATGGTTCTCTTGATAAGGTTTTCGAAACGTTCCTCGTGTTCGTCACTTGTGAACCTTCTTAATGAACGGGGTTGAACGGAAGCCGTGGTTTTGGTTCTCTTAGACATCTCCAATAAACATCAGAACAACCACACAAGAAAACATGAAGAGAGTTAGCAATCAATCAGCATAAAAACATGGCCCTGGAATTTCCTAGTTCGCGCGCGAAGGCCCGTTCGCAGCGCGAACCCTGCGAACCAGGAAATCTCCAGGAGCCTCATAGGGTTCCAAAGATGTGAAGTTTGCTACTTCCAACAGTCATGGTCTCCAACTCTATCCTATTCCTAGTCTAAATCAGACATGCAAAGTGATTTCAAGTGTCAATTTCAAATTTATTCCAATCCCTAACCATACCTAAATGTGAACCCAAAAGGAAATGGATAAGAGGATATGAAAAACATAACATACCTTATTGAAGCACTTGATTCTTGTTAGCAAATGAAGATTTGGGAGTTGGGGAAGGAAGATTTTTAGTTTTTGGAAGTTTTGGGAGTGGGAGTGAAAACGAGGGAAACTTGTTGTTTTGAAAATGAATTGGAAGGAACAGGAAAAAATAACCTAAACAGAACTTAAGTGGTTCTGCCACGCACTGTTCGCGAGGCGAAACTTGTTCGCGGCGCGAACTGAAGCTTTGCATTCAGTTCGCGGGGCGAACGATGGTCGCGGGGCGAACGGCAGAAAACAGAACCTAATTTCACAAAATTTAACACATCAGAAAATCAACACAGTAGAATTGAAAAATGTAAAATGCAGACTTACAACGTTGGGTTGCCTCCCAACAAGCATTTTGTTTAACGTCGTTTAGAGCTTGACGGTCCAATGATTAGCCCGGTCCAGATAGAGAAATGACACACACGTCCCGATTTACGTCGCCACTATGGTAGACTTTGAGTCTTTGGCCATTTACAGTCCATCTCTCTTGTGACTTTGGATCCTCAATCACAATGGCCCCATAGTTGCGCACCTTTTTGACAACGAACGGTCCGGACCACTTTGACTTCAGCTTACCCGGGAATAACTTCAACCTTGAGTTGAAAAGAAATACCATTTGTCCAACATGAAACTCCTTATGACGGACCTTTCCATCATGGTATGCCTTTACCTTTTCCTTGTAAAGTTTATTCGAATGGTAAGCGTTGTTCCTTGATTCCTCCAATTCATGGAGTTGTCCTTTTCTTCTTTCTCCAGCTAAAGTGGAGTCGAAGTTCAAGAATTTAAGAGCCCATAATGCCCTATGCTCCATTTCCACTGGAAGATGACAAGTCTTCCCATACACCATTTGAAACGGAGTTAGCCTAATAGGTGCTTTGTAGGCGGTACGATACGCCCACAAAGCTTCATCCAGTTTCAAGGACCAATCTTTTCTTGAATTCGAGACTGTTTTCTCAAGAATCCGCTTGACTTCCTGGTTCAAAACCTCCATTTGACCATTCGCTTGTGGGTGGTAGGGAGTGGTCATCTTGTGCTTTACACCATAATGTTGCAAAACTTTTTCTAGAGGTGTATTGCAAAAGTGTGAGCCTCCATCACTTATCAACACCCTAGGCACACCAAAACGTGAAAATATGTTTTTCTTTAAAAATCTGATCACTGTTTTTGCATCGGCCTTAGGTGAAGCAATTGCTTCTACCCACTACGAGACATAGTCAACGACCACTAGTATGTACTCATTTGAGAAAGAAGAGGGGAATGGGCCAACGAAATCAATACCCCAACAATCAAAAACTTCTACTTCTAGCATGTTGGTTAGAGGCATTTCGTCCCGTTTTCCTATTCCTCCACTCCGTTGGCATGTATCATAACTCTTCGCATGGAAAATAAAAGCCCGATTGGAGCACTTTAGTGGCTGTTCTCAAACCACTATAGTGACCTCCATACGGAGAGTTGTGACAGTGCCAAAGGATGTCTCTTGACTCCTCACTTGTTACACACCTTCTCAAAATATTATCTACACCCACTTTAAACAGATACGGATCTTCCCAAACATAATATCTTACATCCGCCAAGAATTTCCTTCTTTGATTGCAAGTGAGGTCTTCCGGTGTTAAACTGGTTGCTTTGTAATTAGCAAAATCAGCAAACCAAGGCCTCACTTGAATCGCATACAGTTTTTCATCCGGAAATTCTTCTCTCACTTCCTCTTCTTTGTTGGTGATGTCTACATTGACCAAACGAGACAAATGATCCGCAACCAAATTTTCGGAACCCTTTTTATCCCGGATTTCCAAATCAAACTCTTGCAGTAAGAGAATCCAGCGAATTAGTCTTTGTTTGGAATCCGATTTGGTTATCAAATATTTTATCGCCGAGTGGTCAGTGTAGACTACAACTTTTGACCCAATCAAATAAGCTCTAAACTTTTCCAATGCATACACTATGGCTAGTAATTCTTTTTCAGTTGTTGCATAGTTGACTTGTGCTTCATTTAACACTTTACTAGCATAGTGAATAGCATGAAAAACTTTATCTCTTCTTTGACCCAACACCGCACCAACCGCATAATCGCTTGCGTCACACATAAGTTCAAAATCAAGTTTCCAATTTGGTGCCACGATTATGGGTGCGGTGACCAACTTTTCTTTTAAATCTAGGAAAGCTTTGAGACATGACTCATCAAAAAGAAAATGCGTACCTTTGTTGAGCAAGTTGCTCAATGGCTTTGCTATCTTTGAAAAATCTTTGATGAATCTCCGGTAGAAACCGGCATGTCCGAGAAAGCTCCTTATTCCTTTTATATTTGTTGGAGGTGGTAGTTTCTCGATAACTTCCACCTTAGCTTTGTCAACCTCTAATCCTTCGGAGGAGATCTTGTGACCGAGTACAACACCTTCGGTGACCATGAAGTTGCATTTTTCCCAGTTGAGCACTAAGTTGGTCTCCACGCATCTTCCCAAAACCACATCAAGGTGTTTTAAGCACAACTCAAAAGATGATCCATAAACGGAGAAATCATCCATGAACACCTCAATGCATTCTTCTATTAAGTCCGAGAATATAGCTCGCATACACCGTTGAAATGTGGCCGGTGCATTACATAATCCAAAAGGCATTCTTCGGTAAGCAAAGATGCCAAAAGGACATGTAAAAGCTGTCTTCTCATGATCCGCCGGATTGACCGAAATTTGGTTGTACCCCGAGTACCCGTCCAAGAAACAGTAAAATTTTTGCCGGCTAACCTCTCCAACATTTGGTCCATGAAAGGTACTGGAAAGTGATCTTTCCTTGTAGCTTGGTTCAACCTTCGATAGTCAATACACATCCTCCACCCGGTTACCGTTCTTGTCGGAATCAACTCATTTTTATCATTTTTGATAACCGTCATGCCACCTTTCTTGGGAACTACTTGTATCGGACTCACCCATGCACTATCAGATATAGGATAAATCATTCCGACTTCCAAGAGTTTGACAACTTCTTTCCGAACTACTTCTTTCATCGATGGATTTAGACGCCTTTGAGGTTGTGCGACGGGTTTGAAATTCTCTTCCATCATGATCTTATGCATACAATAGGCCGGACTAATACCCTTCAAGTCGGATAACACCCACCCTATTTCACCTTCATTCTTTTTCAGCACTTGTATCAATTTGTATTCCTCTTTTATGGACAAGGTGTTACTAATGATCACCGGTTTAGTACATTCGTCACCAAGGAACACATATTTCAAGTGTGAAGGTAGCATTTTTAGCTCTAATTTTGGTTCTTCCGTTGTCTTCGTTGCATCCAAGTCTTCCTTTGTTTCTTCTTGATAAGTAAGCTCACCATAAGATTCTAACTCATGCAACATTGCTTCAATCTCTTTTTCTTCATTTTCGGACAATACATTGTATGCTCCGATAAGAGATCTTTCTAGAGGATTAGAAATATGAACTTGGTTTGCGACCTCCACTACTTCCTCTTCGATTGCATCGATTCGGAAAGAATCATGCTTGTCATTTGGATGTTTCATAGCTTCAAAAAGATTAAAGGTCACCTCTTCGTCTTGCACTCTCACCTTCATTAGTCCATCATCTATGTCAATCAACATCCGGGCTGTTTTCATGAATGGTCTTCCAAGAATTAGAGGAACATCACGATCCTCATCCATCTCTACTATCAAAAAATCTACCGGAAACAAGAATTTGTCCACTTTCACTAACATGTCTTGAGCAATTCCATATGGTGAAGTGGTAGACTTGTCGGCTAGTTGTAAAGTCATCCTTGTTAATTTGATCTCAATATTTCCCAATCTTTTAACAATAGATAGGGGAATTAGATTGATTCTAGATCCCAAGTCAATCAAACCATTACCAATGTATGTGCTTCCAATGGTTACCGGTAAAACGACTCTGCCCGGATCAGATTCCTTCCTTGGGAGAGTCTTTTGAATGATGGCACTACAACGTGCATCAAGCAAGATGGTTTCATCTTCCACGTGTCTCCTTTTGTTTGTAAGAATGTCCTTCATGAACTTTGCGTACCGTGGCATTTGTTCTAATGCATCGGCAAATGGAATATTGATTTGAAGTTGTTTGAATATGTCCATGAATCGTGCATAATGCCTAGCATTGTCCTTCTTCGATGGAGCATGTGGATAAGGTAGATGTTGGGTTGGAATGACGCTCACACCTTTCTCTCCTTTCTTCTTCTTTCTTGGTTCATCATCCTTTTTCACCTCCAATTCAGGTTGTTCCTTTGCTGGCAAATCCTTCTCTTTTCGCGGCGCGAAGGGGGATCGCGGTGCGAACTGTAGAGTTCCAGCCACTTTCTCTCTTCCACCAATCATGTCCTCTTTTTCCAGCACCCCATCCGTATCATTCTCTACTGTAATTTCCTCACTTTTCACTTGTCAACTCTTTACCGCTCCTCGTGACAATTGCCTTACAATGCTCCTTTGGATTGGTTTGAGTGTTAGCGGAAAAGGAAGATCCTACGTTTTATTCAGACAGTTGCTTCGCAAGTTTGCCTACTTGATTTTCCAGATTCTTAATTGCTGCTTCGTTACTCTTCTGATTTGCCATGGAAGCTTGCATGAATTGTTGAAGAGTGTCCTCTAGCTTGAAATTTCCTCCTTGTGATTGTTGACCTTGAGAGTTTGGGTGTTGATAGGGACTTTGTTGCTGAAAATTTTGATTGTTGAACCTTGATGATTGATAGCCTTGATTGTTTCTTGGTTGATAACCTTGATTGTTAGGAGGTTGTCTTTGATAGCCTTAATTTTGATTGTTCACATAACTCACTTCCTCTAGTGGAGGACAAAAACCAGTAGGGTGATCCCCTTGACATAATTCGCAACATGCTACTTGATGTCGAACTTGAGACCCTTGAATTTCTTTCATTTGCTGTGGAAGCTTGGCCATTTGTTGAGTGAGCAACTCCACTTGTTGAGAGAGTAGCTTGTTTTGAGCAAGAATGGCATCATTGGTATTTAACTCAAGAACTCCCGGTTTACGTTGTGAAGGGCTACGGTCATGTTGACTTTGGCGATCATTGAGTGCCATCCGGTCGATAATGACTTTCGCTTCTTCCGCATTCTTTGACATAAGAGAGCCATCCGCGGTAGCATCCAAAAGTGTCTTGTGAGTTGATTAGAGCCCGTTTAGAAAAATATGGATTTGAGTGAGCTCATCAAAACCATGACCCTTGCATTTTCTCAACATCGACTTGAATCTTTCCCAAGCCTCATTTAGAGACTCGTTGCTTCCTTGAGTGAATACCGTAATAGCCGTTTTGGCTTCCATGAATCGGGATTGAGGGAAATATCTTTCTAAGAACTTTTCTTCTAACAAATTCCAATCCGTCATCACTCTCGGTGCTTGATCAAGGTACCACTCCTTTGCCTTTCCCACTAAGGAGTGTGGGAACATCCTTTTGAATAACGCCTCTTCACCCGTTTCATCAATTCCCGTAGAACCCGCAATCTCATAGAATTTGATGAGATGGGTATACGGATCTTCATCGTCCATTCCGGTGAATGGATTTGCATAGAGAAGTTGGAGGATTCCGGTCTTCATCTCCGTATTTCTTCCTCCACGGGCAAATTGAGCATTTCTTCTTGGACTATTAGCGGACATTTCGGTACGATTGTCATCCGCCATGTTTCCGTCACAAGCTTCTACAACCACTTCTTCGATTTGAACAAGTGCGGAAGTAGATGCTTCTTCTCTCCGGTTCCTCTCTTTGGTTAATTTTCTTCTTCTTCGTGTTTTGCTATTGAGCTTCCAAAGTGTTCTTTCAATTTTGGGATCAAATTGAAATTGCTCCTCGGTAGCTTTTCCTCGCATGCACTAGAATCTACAAAACTAACAAACCAAGTGAAACAAAAGAGGGATAGTAATACGAGTAACAAAACTTAAAACAATGAACTATTGCAATGCTTGTAATATTGAACACCAATCCCCGGCAACAACGCCAATTTTTTGAAAAGTATATCTTCGGCAAATATTTTTATATCGTATCCACAGAGATTGGTTGTTATTACCGCCGTTCTATAATCCAAATTGTTATAAGTTTAGAAAGTAACAAAGTTGTTTTGTTTGGAAAGTTATCTTGTGAGTAAATGTCACTAAAAACAGTAAAATGGTTTTAATCAAATGTAAAAGCTTGGCAAGATTGGAGTTCACTATTCCAAATGCTTATGATTCCTTATGATAACTATATAGATTTAAGATTATTGATGATGTTCAAGTATCCTCTCAAAGTCATTTATGTCTAAATGATATTGTGATAATCACTATATTGATCCTTAGACGATCTCTCCACCTAACTATCAATGTAGCAATCTTTAATGTTTGATACCAAAGAAGAGTAATGAATAAATTTATCTCTACAACTTATTCACTACTTGAAAATCTATTTTATGCCAAGACTCAAATAATCTCTTTCAACAACTATTCAAATCTGATTTTCAACTTAGGGCAAAAACAGTATTCAATACATCAACAACCTTTTATCATATATATATATATCAAATGGAATACATAAACAGATGAGAATAGCTACTACCTCCAATCTTGACAAAATGGGGTTTATCTCCTCATCATCATTTTACAAAGCAAAATGCAATGGAAGAAAAACTCTGTTTTTCTCTCTTACAAAATATCTCCAATGTGTAAACAATAATGAATAATAATCAATGTCTTAGAATAATATGTTCCCCTATCCTAAAAGAGTTGACATTTCCTTAATTGATCATTTTCATCCAAAGCAGAAAAGCTATCCCAAGGCAGACACCAAAATGGCAAAACAGCTGGTCATAAAAAACAGCACCCTTGGCCCAAAATCAGCTTGCTGGATTCGCAGCCTTCGCGGCGCGAAGGAGGTTCGCGCCGCGAACTGAAGCTATCTTAGCTTCCTTGCTTTGCAAGCTTCATCCAAAATCTTCCAAGTGGTATTCTTCCAAAATTGGGCCTCCACATTGAATTCAACACCTCTTCCATATTATGATGTTGTATTCCAAAAGCTCTCTCATCCAAAAATTCTACAAAACTAACAAATATGTGAAATAACTATTCAAAACAAAATAAATTAAACCTAATTGCATTTATACAAAATAGTGAGAATAAAAGTGTGTAATTACATCAAAACTTGGTAAAAGGGACCAATAAAATGATATAAAAAGTAGTACTAATTGGTCCCTAACAGACATAAACCCAAGAAGTCACCAAATTTCTGAAGGAATCCCAAGCCTGTGCATCTCATGAGATCCATCTCTGATAAGTTGCTGAGAGGAAACCCCGAAATCTCCCTGCCAATTTGAATAATACCCAAGAAGAGATGAGAAATCTCAAAGCCTACAATTAGCGTCTGAAGGAGGCCTGTGAAGCTTTGAAGAACGAGGGTAGACCATGGAAAGCTAAGGTCCAGCATCTGGATGACCTCATATAGTAAGACCAAGACAATATCCTATATATCCGCCAAGAATACAAGATGTGGTATGGGAAGTGTGTCAAAGTGGTAGAATTCACTTATGGCCTGCTACAAGACATGCCTAGGAAGCTGAAGGATGCCTTTGACTACATGTCACCTGATAACACTCCTCCAACTATCTTCAACTTTATCATATTTTATATAGTCATGATAAAAGAGATCCAGACTAAGTTAGAGTTACTTAAGAAGGATCAAGCCAATAATGTAGCTTAATCTTTTACTCTTTCTCTCAAAGCATCGTGTTCATTTCCACTTATGAATGAATGAGACAGTTGATGTTGCACTAATTATGGTTACCTTATATATTTGTTCTCATGTTTCTAAATGCTCGCAAATGATCGACAAAATCTCTAGATTCCCTCGAAAACAAAAATCTTGCATAATCATGCATCTACATCCATATGCATGCATACATTAAAAAAAACAAAAAAAATCATTTCAACTCTTTCTCGTCCTCATAAACACCAAACTGGTCAACCTTCATTTGATTCCCCAACACAGCTACAGGACTAGAGCTAACTTGAGAAGAAAGATGGAAGGATTAAAGCAAGGTCAAGAGAAAATGAAATGATACATCGACGAGCTCAAGGGAGCGATGAGTAAAATGATGGAAATGCTACAAACGCTGATCACCAAGGAAGATAAACCTCAGTGCATAGTAATTTTTGAGATCACTGACCTATCGGTAGAACCAAAACACACTCAAAGAATGAATATTTTAATGCCAGAATTCAGTTTACCACCCAACTACTCTCCACCATTTTCCGATGCCTCTAGAGTAGGTCCATTTACTCAATAGGTGGTCCAACTTCCAGTAATTACTGAAGTACCACCACCTATGGTACACACTATTCCTCAGGGTCCCTTTGACGACCCTCGTTATGCATACCACGATGCTGATTCCCATAACGATGATCAAGATGAGAATTAAGAACTTAATGAAGTGAAAGAAAAATTCCAAATCCTAGAGAAAAGGATGAGGGTTATAAGGGGTAATGATATTTTCAAGGCAGCGGACATGGACATATTCCTCGTCTCAGATTTAACTATCCCGACTTCTGATTTCGAGAAGTATAGAGGTCACACTTGCCCAATAAGTCATCTAGTCATGTACTATAAAAGATGGTTGACCACACCAAAAACGATAAACTGTTAATCAATTGCTCCATGCACTCTATAACATAATGGTCTTGTTGAAAGGAGAAATAAAACTCTGCTTGACATGACTATGAGCATGCTGAAGGAGAAGAATCTGCCTAAGTTGTGGGGTTAAGCAATTTCCACTTCAATATATGTACTCAATAGATGTCCAACAAATAAGTTAAAGGAAGTAGTTCCTATTGATAAATGGATTGAAAGAAAGCAAAGTGTCATCCATTTCATGGTGTTTGGTTCAATATGTTACAAACATATACCAAATGCTACTAGATGGAAATTGGATGACATAAGCAAGGTCATGTTGCTTATAGGTTACCATAGTACAAGTTCTTATAAGCTCTATTTTCCATACACCAACAAAGGTGAAGTAAGCAGAGATGTCATAGTGAAAGAATCATAAACATGGGATTGAAGCAAGTCTCAATCCATCTCTAGTGCAATGTCAACACTAGACTTTGATTCTACCTCTGAAGGTGATTCTAACTCTAAAAGAGAGTCTAAATTTGAAGATGTCTCTGACTCTGAAGGTGAGTCTGGCTCTGAAGATGGCTTTGACTCTGAAGATGAGTTTGACTCTAAAGATGATCCAACCTTTAAAGGTGGTTTAGCCTCTGAAGGTGATCGTGCTTCTGAAGGTGGAGCTTCTAAAGGTGGTCCAGCCTCTAAAGGTGGAACTTTTGAAGGTGGTCTTGCTTCTGAAGGTTTCCATAGGCCACAAAGAGTTAGACAGATACCATAGAGACTTGCATATTTTGAGTTGCTGCAAGATATTCATATTGATTATGAAGGAGAAGTCATACAAAGTGCCATGATGGTAGACTCTGAACCTTCCATCATCAATGAGGCTCTCAAGAATAAGGTGTGTGTGAATACCATGAAGGAATAGCTTGAGGCCATTGAAAGAAACAAGACATGGGAATTGAGTGTTCATCCTCGGAATAAGAAAGGCATCCATGTGAGATGGGTTTTCAAGATAAAGTTGAAACCAGATGGCTCATTTGTCAAGTATAAGGTAAGGTTAATAGCTAGAGGATTCCTAAAAAGTCTAGTTTAGACTACTTTGAAGTCTTTGCACCTGTAGCCAAACATGAAACCATAAAGTTGGTTATTGTTATAGTTGCAAATAAGAATTGACCTCTGGTGCATTTAAATGTAAAGTCAGCTTTTCTAAATGTTCCATTGCAAGAAGAAGTCTATGTGTTACAACCTCCTGAATTTGTGAAAGAGAACAAAGAAGGGATGGTGTAAAAGCTGCATAAAGCCTTGTATGGGCTGAAATAAACTCCACGAGCTTGGAATCTGAAGATTAATTCATTTTTCAAGCATCTAGGGTTCAAGAAATATGAAATGGAATATAGTGTGTATGTGCAACATACTTCTGACGATAATATGATTCTGGTGTGTCTTTTTGTAGTTAACATACTTCTGACATGAAGTTGTACTTATGAAATAGACAAGTTCAAGAAGGTGATGATGAATGCTTTTGATATGATTGACCTTGGAAATGATAGATTTTCTAGGGATAAAGATTTTGCATTTTGAGAAGGGAATTATTGTGCACCAACTGAAATATGAACTTGAGCTGCTAAAGAGATTTGAGTTGATGAATTATAAGTCAAAAGTCACACCTGCTGAGACAAATCATAAGTTGGATTATGATGATGACAATGAGGATGTAGATGCTACAACCTTCAAACAATTGGTTGGTTGTCTGAGATATTTGTGTAACACCATACCTGGCATATGTTATGCAGTTGGAACAGTAAGTAAGTTTATGAGTAAATCAAAGTGGTTACATTACCAAGCTGCAGTCAGGATTCTGGGGTATGTAAAAGAGACTATGAGGCATGAAATTTCATTTCCATATAGAGTGTCAGATGTTGTTGAGCTGATATGCTACTCGGACTATGATTAGTGTGGTGATAAAGTGAACAAAAGAAGCACTACATGATACATGTTTATGTATCTGATTGGTTCCTTTTCAGTTTGTCAGGCTGATGAATTTACTGCAGTAACTGAAGTTCAAGATGAGCAAATCAGTCAGATTGATGATTGACAACAAGTATGTAATCCAGTGTTGCATGGAAGAAACAAGCACATTGATATAAAGTATCATTTTCTGCATAATCAAGTTCAAAATGGAGTACTTGAGGTTATTCATGCCAGCACTCATAAGTAACTTGCAGATGTGCTGACAAAAGCAATCAAAACTGAACACTTCATCAATTTGAGGGATGTAATTGGTGTTGTTGATTGTTAAACTTGAATGTGAATTAAGAGATGATGTTGAAAGTAAATCAAAATTCAAGTTAGTTTAGTTTTGAATTTCATTTGAATTTAAGTTTGTATTTAATATGCATTTGAGTTTGGGTGAATCTACGTAAGCTCAAACCAAAATGAATTTGTAACAAATTTTCAAAAAAATAGAAAGTTAATTAGAAAAGTTTATCTTTGCAATTGTTCTTCATCTTCTACGTCTTCTTGTACATTGTTAATGGAAATTCGTTATTGAACTTCAATCGTTATCAATTTTATTTAATGGTTACATTAAATCTAGAAAGTGTTATTTTCAATTCTCCAATAAATTTTTTAAATATATGATCAACATTTTCACTCCCATGACACAACAGCAGGAACAAACCAAGAAAATTAATTTTTACCACATAAAAAAATATTTTTATCTTTTTAATTATTTTAACTAATCAATTTGAGAAAACAATTCTTATTAACATAATTTGGCATTTTGGACGAATTTTTTTACCACAATTATATCTTTGAACATAACTTTTGATCAGATGCATAATTCCTCAAAACTCAATTATACCTGCAATAACAAAATTTTCAATTTTTGTTTGTAAATTAGAAAAATAATAATAACTTTTTAAGGCTTATAATAGGAGAGAAAAGTAGTACAATCCATGTCTAACAACATTCAACGACTCACAAATTTTGATCCAACTTTTTCAATTCAAATCTTTATTTCACTTTTAAAAAAAGTTTTAAGACAACGAAATTATGGGAACTAGAAAGAAAAAGAAAAGTAGAATAAAACTTTTTAAGTCATGGTGGTAGTTGGGAGCGTGAGAGCAAGATATGAAGAGAAAAAAAGATTTAATCATAATTTAAATACAAATAAAATCTTTTAAGAAAGTGATTACCTTTCTTCATGTACTTTTTGACTCTCTTTGTTAATTTCCCTTTAATTATAAAAGAGATCCAACATACCTTGTACCTTCTTGCCACTAGAAGTTTGAAACTATGGTTAACTTTTCATACTATAAATAAAGAGATGCTTAATCAGGTGTGTAACATGTTTATTTGTCATTATTAAAATAAAATAGATTAATATACTTTGATAATGCATTTATATATATATATATATATATATATATATATATATATATATATATATATATATATATATATATATATATATATATATATATATATATATATATATATATATATATATATATATATATATATATATATATATATATATATATATATATATATATAAAGGAGGGATCAAATTACACCAATATATTACACAATAGTTATATTCATTTAAAATCTTTGATATTATTTTAATCTAATAGTTAAAAATGAATAATTAGTAACTCATGATTCTTACTTAAAATAATTTTCTCCTATTTTTGGTAATAAATAATTTTTATTTTATCAAATCCTAATTTCTTCTTCTCAGAAAATTAAATAGGTATCTTCCACTTTTTCTAACAATTAAATAGCTGTTCATTTAAAAAAAAGTGATTCTAAATATTTCTTTAAAAATCAAGATTCTTAATAAAAAAAATTTAACTTCTTATTATTTTAAAAAAATCACTTTTTTTTCTTTAAATAAAATCATATTCTATTATTTAAAGTAAATAATGAAATTGTTCCAATTTAATTAGAATATAAAATAATGCTAAAAAATTTAATAATGAATAATGAGCAGATAAAAATGTAGTTGAGAATAAAAATATTAAAAAAATTGTTTTAAAATGTTTATATATATTCTTAATAAAAATGTCATTTTTAATTAAATAAATGAGTATTCTTAATTTTAAATAAATTTCACCATTTTTTAAAATAAGATTATATTCTATTTACGACTAAATTATTGATTATTTATTTTTTGTATTGTTTTTTTATTCACACTTTGAATATTCTTTTGAATTTTTTATAAATGAAACAATTTTATTATTTACATTAAGCGAATAGAATATTATTTAATTTAAAGAAAACAAAAAAAAAAGAAATTGTTTAAAAATAAGAAGAGACTTTTTTTTTAAAACTTTGAATCATAATTTTTTAAAGAAATATTTATATTCATATTTTTTTTAAATGAAGAATTATTAATTGTTACAAAAAATGTGACAAATCTATTTTATTTTATGATAAGAAGAAATTATGATTTAATAAAATGAAAATTATTTATTATCAAAAATAGGAGAACTATTTTAAATAAGAATCATGAATTGTTGCGTGGTTATTTCTAACTATTAGATTAAAATAATATCAAGGTTTTAAATTTGTGTATTTACTAATGTTATATATATATATATATATATATATATATATATATATATATATATATATATATATATATATATATATATATATATATATATATATATATATATATATATTATATATATATATATATATATATATATATATATATATATATATATATATATATATACATATATATATATATATATATATATATATATATAATATATATACATATATATATATATATATATATATATATATATATATATATAAAATATATATACTATATATATTTTATATATATATATATATATATATATTTATATATATATATATATATATATATATATATATATATATATATGAAATAATTAGAAAAATTAAAAAAAAGTAAATTTCTTCATAATAAAAATTAGAATAATTTAAAATAATAATTTTAAAATTATTAAATTAGTACAATTGTGACTTAAAAATTATATTTTAATATTAAGAAGAAAAAGATTGAGAGTGTGTTTTTAAAAATTATCTTGTTAAGAAATAAATTGTATCAAATATTTAAAAGAAAATAAATCATATTGATTAAATATATACAATGCATATTTTACAGAATACCCATAAGCCTTTAGATTAAAAAAAATAAAGCGACAAGATTTGATGTCTAAGTAAACTTTGGAATTTGGGGTTAACTCTCTCTCTCTCTATTTATCTATCTATCTATATGTAACACCTCAGTTTTTGAATTATTATTTTATGTGTTTATTCGTAAATTAATTTTATTTTAATTTAATTATTATATGCGATAATTGAATTAATATGGATATTAGGGGTATGTGACTTTGAGGTATGAGTGTAGAGAGTGATTAGAGATTGATAGAGATGAGCTAGAGTTATTAGAGTCTAATTTAATAATTAAATAATAGTATTTTAATTAAATTATTAAATTAAAATAAGAAAAATATGAAGTCTAGGCCAATAGTGTGAACAATGAGAAATAGAGAGGAGGAAGAAGCATGAGGGATAAAAGTTAGGGTCAGAATTATAATTATTAGAGGATTACCCTAATGATATAAATTAAGGGCCTAACCAAGTTTATGAGTTTTTATCACTATGTAAAAACTTTTGAAAATAGCCAAAGGAAGAACTTAGAGGATTGGGAGAGAGGAGAACATTCAAACCAGAATTTTCATTGCCTGCTAGGAATTGAGGTAAGGGGGAGAATGAATTCAATAATTGGTATATGCTTAAGGGGTAGAGTTGATGAGTCCTTAACATCTAATAGATTTGTATGTAAATATGAAATTTGATAATCAATTGGTGTTGTAATCTACTTTTTATGATTAAATTTGTATACATATGTGTGGAGTAATTTTTGTTTTGATGTGTTAATATGTCTTCACCATTGTTGAGTTTTTAAGTGTATTTGAATAATGATACAAGTGATGAATTAGTGATCATCATGCTTGCTAATTGATAGATATAGGTTGGGTGATGTTGATATATTGATTCTCTGTTATTTTTTGCTCGATTTGAGTACTTGGGATGGATAATCAGAGTACTGATGCAAACTCCATAGCAGAAAATGTTGCTCGATTTGAGTATGCGTAGATGTTTGAATTCTACCTTGAAGTTTATAAAGTTAACTTATTGACGTGAATTCTCACCCCTTTTGCTTTGAGTTTGTTCATCATGAACATCTAGCAGATGCTCAGGAGTAGATTTGCTATTGTGAGTGGGAAATAGCTCTTGGAGTTATTTTTAGTAGTTATTGTTTTATTATTAGTCGTCAATGTCATGCTTTGATTCTGTAATACTGGGGGCGAATAGTATTTTATTTATTATGTTTGATGTTGATATGCTTATGTGGTTGAAGTTTAATAATTATTATGTTCTGGTGTTTTGAATCGGATGTTAAAATCTCTTTTTGGTACCATTTTGTGAAGGCTAAGTCCTTATAATATTTAAATTGAAGTTAATATGTTTTATTATTGCGATTTAAAATGATTCTGCTGGAATGATACCTTAAGTGAAGGCGAGCATGCGATAACAGGTGTTGTATGATGATTGCTTTCCGCTGCATGCTTTTATGAATGGATATGTTTTGTTGAAGGGTTGTTGTTGGTGACACCTTAAATTATCGAGTAATTCTTTATTTATAAGTTTCGGGATTTTAGGTCTCTCTCTCTCTCTCTCTCTCTCTCTCTCTCTCTCTCTCTCTCTCTCTCTCTCTCTCTCCTCTCTCTTCTCTCTCTCTCTCTCTCTCTCTCTCTATCTCTATATATATATATATATATATATATATATATATAGATATATATATATATATATATATATATATATATATATATATATATATATATATATATATATATATATATATATATATATATATATATATATATATATACCTCAAGTGATCAATAAAGCTTAAAACGCTAATTAGATTTTTAGAAAAATGGAAACTCTAATTGGCTCTTATATAGGTTATAGTCTTCAATATATCATATTATCTTTTTCCACATCTGAATAATGAAAATACATTAAGAGTATCGGTTGAGGAAGATCCACGGGTCAACAACGGTCAATCATTTGCCTATATGCTTTTGTGTTTCATGATTACTAATGTCACAACTTAGAAAGCTTTCTCCTTAGAACTATCCTAAGATTTATATAATCCTTGATATGTGTATTTTTTTTACTTTTATCTTATTTTACTTTTTTATTTTATTAAAATTTGAAGTAAATGATGCCTTTTAGATTGAAGAATGTTGGTGCAATATATTAGCGTACCATGGTGATTATGTTTCATGACATGATTCATAATGAGATTGAAGCTTACGTTGATGATAGGATTTCAAAATCTCATACTGAAGAGGATTACATTACCAATCTACAAAATTTGTTTGCTCGATTGAGGAAATTCAGGTCAAGGCTTAACCCCAACAAATGCATATTCGGGGTTTGATCCGAAAAATTGTTGGGTTTCATTGTGAGCCAAAGAGGGATCGAGATTGACCCTGATAAAGTCATATCCATCCCAAATATGCTTGCGCCAAAGACAAAAAAAAAGAGGTTTGTGGCTTCCTAGGGAGATTTAATTAAATTGTCATATTTATTTCACATCTTACAGCCACAGACAAGCCAATATTCAAGATTTTGAGAAAAGATCAAGCTATCGAGTGGAACGATGACGGCCAAGAAGCCTTCGACAAAGTCAAAGAGTATCTGTAAAAACCACTGGTCTTGATACCCCATGTTCAAGGAAGACCTTTTATCATGTACTTGATAGTACTTGATGAATTTGTGGGCTGTGGGCTGGGGCAGCAAGACAAAACTGGCGGAAAAGAGCAAGACATTTATTATCTAAGCAAGAAGTTTACCGACTATGAGATCAGATACTCATTACTCAAAAAGACTTGTTATGCACCCGCATGGGCTGCTCGATGCCTCAGACAATACATGTTGACCCACACAACATGGTTAATTTCCAAGATTGGATCCAATAAAATACATTTTTGAGAAACTAGCTCTCACCGGCAGAATTTCCTGTTGGCAGATGCTTTTTTTCAAATATGACATTCAATATGTCACACAGAAAGCCATCAAGGGCAGTATGCTGGCAGATCATCTTACCTACCGGCCCGTGGAAGATTATCAGCCTTTGAAGTTTGATTTCTTAGACGAGGATATCATGGCCATAAAAGATTATGAGATCCCATATCCTGATGAAGGACCCGAACTAGGGGAATGATGGACTCTTATGTTTGATGGTGCTTCAAATGCAATGGGCCATGGTATTGGGGCAGTGTTGATGTCTCCCAAGAACTATCATTTTCCTTTCACAACTAAACTCTGCTTTGATTGCATAAATAACATAGTTGAATAAGAAGCATGCATATTGGGACTAAAATAGGCTATTGACATGAGGATTAATATCCTTGAAGTATATGGAGACTCTACTCTAATGATACATCAAATCAGAGGTGATTGGGAAACAAGACATCCAAACCTAGTTCCGTACCGGGATTACATGCATAAATTATTCCCAAAGTTTTACAAGATCACCTTCTCCCATATTCCTCGAGAATAAAATCATATGGAGAATGCTCTGAAAACTCTAGCATCTATGTACAAATTGATTTGGCCCAACCATCAGTGTTGTATCATAGTCAGTCGTTTCGATGAACCTCATCACTGTTTGGCAACAACAGAAGAATCAGATGACAAATCCTAGTTCTATGATATCAAATGCTATCTCGAGAAGCAAGAATATCCAACAGACACTTCACGCATAGACAAGTGAGCTCTAAGGAGGTTAGCATCAAAGTTCTTCCTAAATGGATATGTTTTATATAAAAGGAACTCTGACATGGTATTTATAAGATGCGTGGATAGACACGAAGCAAACATGCTCATAAAAGAAATTCATGAAAGATCCTTTGGCACCTATGCAAACGGACATGCGATGGTAAGAAAATCCCGAGGGTAAGCTACTATTGGTTAGCAATGGAAACTGACTGTTACCATTACACCAATACATGCCATAAATGCCAGATATATGCTGACAATGTGCATGTTCCACCTACTCTTCTAAATGTCCTGAAAGCACCATGTCCTTTCTCCATGTGGGTATTAGACATGATTGAGATGATCAAACCGATGGCTTCAAATGAACATCGATTTATATTGGTTTCCATAAACTACTTCGCCAAATGGGTAGAAGTTGCGTCATACGCCAACATCACCAAACAAATGGTTGTCCGCTTCCTGAAGAACAATATCATATGCCATTATGAGGTTCCCAACAAAATCATCATTGATAATGGGTCCAACCTCAACAACAAAAAGATTAAAGAGTTGTGTGAAAACTTCAAATTTGAACACCACAACTCATTACCATACCAACCCAATATGAATGGCATCGTTGAAGCATCAAACAAGAACATCAAGAAGATCATCCAGAAAATGGTGATAACATATAAGTATTGACATGAAATTCTACTTTTTGTGTTGTACGGCTATCGAACGTCAGTTTGCACTTCAACAAGGGCATCCCTTACTCATTAGTATATGGCATGGAAGTGGTCCTTCTAGTAGAAGTTGAAATTCCATTGGTGAGAGTCCTGATGGAGGCTAAGCTTGATGAGGAGGAAGAGATTCATACAAGGTTTGAGCAACTCAACCTTATAGAGGATAAATGCCTTACAATGTTATGTCACAATCAACTCTATCAGAGGCGTTTTAATAAGGCATTTGACATGAAGGTTCGACCTCGAGAGTTTTAAGAAGCCGACTTGGTGCCAAAGAAGATCTTGCTGATTCACAAAGATTTAAGGGGCAAGTGGACACCAAATTATGAAAGTCCATATGTTAGACGAGGGAAACGATCTAGAGGGGGTGAATAGATCATAAATATTTTTTTTTTCAATTAAAATTATGTTTAAAAACATATTTACTATGGAAAGCGAAAGCAATTCTGGATTGACACTCGTCTATCCTGAACCGTTATCAAAAGAATCAGATATACGTATAAATCGTAACAAAACATATAACTATGATGAGACAATAACTCAATATGTTTTACAAAATAATCGTTTGAACAATCTCACACTTTGTAATCAATTTCCAATGAATTAGGAAACAAAAATTGACATAATCAATTTATCAAACACTTGGTGTGCAATAAACACCAAGCTAATTTTCCTTTGTGTTGAAGATATGAAAAATCAATTGCAATTGTTTAGATTGCAATTATCTTACAAAATAATTTGAATTACTTCAAGTACAAACATAATTATCAGCTTATCAAATTGCACACTAAGTTAATTATCAAAATGTAAAGAGAGAGAGAGAGAGAGAGAGAGAGAGAGAGAGAGAGAGAGAGAGAGAGAGAGAGAGAGAGAGAGAGAGAGAGAGTGTATGAGAGAGAGAGAGAGAGAGAGAGAGAGAGAGAGAACACCAATATTTGTTTAGGCAGTTCCCCTATTGTCTTTACTATGGGTACATCTTCCTCCAATTCCAAATAGAATTGAGATATGTAATTAACCTTTGCAAGAGTTATATACAAGAGAAAAAGTATAAATCCAAACCCCCAAACCATATGTATGATGTTGATCATAAATTTTTTTCTCCCCTTGATCTTAAGTAAGATCAAGTGACCCAAGACTTCCAAGTAGATCCTCTGGTTATTGTTATTCCTTTGATAGAACCACATCCTTCAAAGCTTTCACTCGGCTGAATCCTCGTTGCAAAATCTTGTACAAAATCCCCATATCAATCCTTGATCTTGGAGGAAAAATCTTAATCGGTTTTATCAATGAAACCCTCAAAGAATACTCAACCCAATTTGATTACACCAATCCCAAATTGGACCTTATCAATCTAATATAGATGACACTCAACAAGAATTATTATGTGTAATTGTTGAATGTATGAAGAGAAAAGGTTGAAGATGATGAGAAAAATATTTGTATGTTCTTGGTTTCAATGCTGAGAAATGATGCATGAATGCATATTTATATGTATGTCTAAGTAGAAAAATAAAAAATAAAGCAAATTTTCTAGCAAAAATTACAAGTTTTATAAAATTAGAATAAGATGTATTGACTCCAAATAAGTATGAGTCTATACATAAGTCTGGGAGTCGATACATAGACTCTAATAGTCGATACAATTAAGGCAGAACCATTGGCTTGCCAAAACCTTCAGCTTGAGTCGACTCCCATCATAGATGAGTCGACTCATGCGCATTATATATCGACCCACACACTCCTTGTATCTATACATTGAAGGCATCATTTTTATCTGAAAAATCCTTCAGTATGTATTGACTCATAAATGTGATGTATCGACTCATATACTTGTTTTTCATGAAAAATCATGATTTTGACTTGTAATGGTCAATCTAACCTTATTTTTAAGTGTCTTAATATGATAATGCACATCTAGATATAGACAATAAGATCCAATGTACACAAATACTAAGTGTCATAGTTTTGACATCATTCGAAACACTTCTTAAGAGGATAGTGCACTCACATACTCCCCATTTTTTATGATGGAAAAACTTACGAAATATTGGTCGTCTTGATCATAACTCCCCCTGAATATGTGCATATTAAGACCTTGTTCTTGCATGAACTTCTCCCCCTTTGACAACATCAAAAAGAGACAAAGCTACAAAACATGATAAGTGTCATGGAAAATACACAATAACATATAAACCACTCAGAGGCATTGCAAAGATTAAACATTCACTGATAACATACAATCACATAGAATTACTTAAGGTAAAACAATGCATAAACATAAATAAACAATCAATATGTACAAAAGAAATGAAAATCATTACAATTTTGTCATAATAAAGTCACAATGTAACAACATAATAATAAACATAAAAACATGAAAACAGAAATGCATGCAAAAGAAACTTGGTCCATAATGAAGCTCAACTAATGACCATGACCACGGCCTCTATGACCCCTAATTTCATGTCTCCTACCTCGGTACCAAGCTACACCATCATTTCCATATTCGAAATCTAAGAAAACACAAATCTCCCTGTAAAATTGTTGATAGTGATGGTGATTCTCATTTTGATAACGAATCCTGTTCTTGATGCCAGTTTGAGTTGTACCATGGTTAAATCCCATGTCCTAGCAGATTTGATTGAACTGCTCCATAGCATATGAGGAAAATATGTTAAAATTATTGTCATAGGCATTCATATATTCATGAACCAATTTGAAGTACTCCTCTTGAGAAGCTTCAAACTCGTCATGCCTACGCGACTCCTCTTAGTGGCACTCCCATTGCTTAACACACATGTTTTTCCAGCAAGGTGATAGTAGAATATTCTTCACAGCTTAATCCAACACTAGAGTATTTGCCATAAGTCGTGCCATATTGGGTCCAGGAATTATGTTGCCACTAACCCCATCCTTGTGGGTCTTCATGTTGCTCTGCACCATGTAGCAAAGCATAATCATCATCATGGTGAGTATCATCCATGTCTGTGTCCACAAGGTGAACTTGGTCTTCCACCTGTTTTTCTTCAATATTAGTTGTACCAAATTCAGTAGGATTATCATAATTATAAATGATCTTACTGAATCCTTTCATCTTATAGAAATAAACCTTGAGATTATCATCCCAATGGTACCCCATGTGTCTCATTGTGCTCGTGTTAAACTCTTGATCCTGACAAGGTGAGATGTTTTGAAGATTTGGCACACCAATATGAAAGTGCCTCAGAATCTTCATAATCATCAAAATGTAACATAAAGAGGACCCTCTCTTACAATCTTTAACAAAAAACATTCTTGGCACAAAGCAGTTTGGCCAATTAATCTTAAATTTATTTTGAATAATATACATTAGATTTAACTCATATGTGCCAATTCGAGAATGAAATCCTTTCCTTGGACGCAACACATGAGTGATAATCCAATGAAGAATACGTGGATTTCTCTTCAAATATCTCACTGATACTTTATCCAGGTTGTCTTCTGGCCTTGGTGCTTTGAGACAAGAGTTTAGGTAAATTCTCAAATGGAAATCACGATGAAAAGCATGATCATACATGGTTTCTTCATGAGAGAGAACAAAAATTCCAAACACTTCTTTCCATAAATATGTCGTAAAGTGGTAGGAATTCTTTCCCATCTTAAAACGAAAAGAGCATCATTCCCTTGATTGTAACCCAACATAAAAGACTCATATTAAGTCTTCATTATAATCAGTGGAAACTTTCAAAAAATTATTAATCTCTTGATATTCCACAAGATTAACAACCTCCGAAATGTGTAACTTACCGACAACCACAGGATCATAGACATGTTGCTTCACAACAATTCTATTTCTGAATGATTTTTCAAAATCTTCAGCACAATTGTGATGTAGAAATGAGAGAGCACTGACTGGTGTGGATGAGGATGTTCCCACAATATTCTTCCCTTTGTTCACTTTGGAAACCATGAATTTTAGATTTGATGGTATGCACACAAGATGTTTGAGAAAATGTATGAATGAAAGTGTCAAGATTTTGAATGATATAAGAGAAACCAACTTACCCAATATATGAGAATTAGTTTATAATCACACAAATTAGAAGAGAATAGATGAAGACAAGTGATTTTTGGAAATGATAAGTGATTAGATTTTATGGAGATTTTGAAATGATGGGAAGTGAAAGGGTTTTTCTAGGAATGGGAAAAAGTTAACCTAGGTTGGCTTGGAAATGATGAGAAGTTTGAAAAAAAATAGTAAATGAGTAGTCAATAGCAGTCAAAATGCGTGGAGAGAGAAAAATAGACTCAAGGTATCTCATTGGTCGACTTCAGTCCAGAAGAAGTCGACTTCAGAGAAAAGAAAAATATAACAAAACCACGAATGTATCGACTCATCCGGATTGGAGTCGATACATAATGAACAAAAAAATTTGAAAATAGAGAAACTCAAGCTAGGTATCGACTCATACAATCTGGGAGCCGATACATATTGTCTATGTATTAACTTCAAACCTCAATGTAGCAATACATACTGAGCAGAGACAAAAAAATTGACAAATGAAATAATTTGGTCGACCTAAGATAAATTTAGTCAAGGAATACACTGCGGGCTTAGTAGATTTCATGAAAAAAATGACATTTTTCTTGCAAGTATATATAAAGAACATGCTCTAACACTAATAACATCAAAAATACTTCAAATTTAAAGAAACAATAACATGAAATACACATGATGATGAAATCAAACATGACGTCACTATAAGCATATAGATTGAAAAACTCATGTGTAATCAATGAAATTTTTGGAAGTGAACAAACATGAAATTTATCATACATCAAATATATCACACAACGTTGGAACATAAACATGCAATAAAATACAAGGGTCATAAGTAAGCTACATATTATATAAAAACTTAAGAGCAAAGAGATAATTTGAGAACGATATTACCTAATAGGATGAGAGACGGAGGATGCACTCACATGAAATAATTTTTTTGAATGAAGGTTAACACAAATGTAAAAAGTGCATGCAACAAAGTATATTAGGCAAGACTTGAGATATCGAGAATGCCCAATTCTCGTAGAATATTGAAAAATAGCTCAGTTGCAATAGGTTTTATGAAAATGTCGGCAAGTTGATTCTTGCTATCAACATGTTCAAAAACGACATCGCCTTTTTCAACATGGTCGCGTATGAAATGGCGACGTATGTCAATATGTTTAGTACGAGAATGTAGCACTAGATTTTTGGTTAGGTTGATCGCACTAGTATTGTTGCATATTATCGTAATATGTTGAAGTTTAGTATCGAAGTTAAGTAGTTGTTGTTTGAGCCATAAAATTTGAGCACAACAACTACCAACTCCAATGTATTCTTCCTCGGCATTTGACAAAGCAACTAAGACTTGCTTCTTGCTATGCCAACTAACTAAGGAGTTTTAAAATATGTGACAAGTTCCACTAGTACTTTTCTTATTCGATTTGTTACCGGCAAAATCAGAATCGGAGTAACCAACCAAACTACAATTACTACCTTTGGAAAACCAAAGCCCATACTTAGATGTACCATGAAGGTATCTAAGAATGCTCTTTACAACTTTTAAATGTGATTCCTTAGGATCAGATTGATATCGAGCGCACATGCATACACTAAACATAATGTCAGGCCTAGATGCATTAAGATATAAGAGTGATCGGATCATACCTCTATACCTTTTGACATCAATACCCTTACCATTTTCATCTCTGTCCAAGTTCCCTTTTATGGGAGTTGGAGTGCCAATTCACTTTGTATATACCTTTTCGAAGCGTTTAAGCAACTCTTGGCAATACTTTGTTTGACACATAAACGTACATTCTTTGATCTGCTTGATTTGAAGTCCGAGAAAGTAATTCAACTCACCCATTAGACTCATCTCAAATTCTCCCTGCATAAGCTCAGAAAACTCTTTGACCAATTGCATGTTGGTAGAACCAAATATGATGTCATCAACATAAATTTGAACTAGAAGAATGTGTTTTCCTTGACGTTTAATGAAAAGTATTGTACCATACAAAGCCACTCATACAAAGCCCTAAGGGCTTGTTTGAGACCATACAAAGCTCATTTTAGTTTAAAACCATAATTAGGATACTCATGATTTTCAAAATTGGGAGGTTGTGAAACATACACTTCCTCATTTATATAACCATTAAGGAAAGCACTTATCACATCCATTTGAAATAATTTGAAATCTTTGGAGCATGCATAAGCTAGTAAAAGGTGTATAGCCTCGAGGCAGACAACCAGAGCATAAGTTTCTTCATAATCTATGTCATCCTCTTGGTTATATCCTTGATCCACTAGTCGGGCCTTGTTCCTTGTTATCACTCCATTTTCGTCTACTTTATTTATAAAAACCCACTTAGTGCAAATAACTTGATGATCTCGCAGAGGTGGGACAAGGTCCCACACATCATTTTTTGAAATTGATCTAGCTCATCTTGCATGGTCATAAGCCAATGTGAAGGTGTGAAAAACACAAGAAAGAGGGGGTTTGAATTGGGTTTTTAAAGGAAAAAGATTTTTCAAAAAATAACACCACTAATAAGTTAATAGCAAACAGATAAAAACATATAGATTTTTATCCTGGTTCGCTTGAACTCAAAGCTAATCCAAAAGGTGATTTTGCCTCATACACAAGGACTTAATCCACTATAATCAACAAATTACAATAAACACAAAGAATAATCTTCTTTGTCTTCTCAAGTATCCAACTAAACCTTAGTCTCCTTAAAGACTCACAAAGAATAACTTTCTTTGTCTTCTCAAGGATAACCTCCTTAAGGACTCAAACAAATAGTTTGAAAAAAAATTTAGTGTGTTACAAGATGCTTCTACACAGGAAAACTTTACACAAATGAATAAATAATACTTAAAAAAAACTGAATATAAAGAATGATAGCTTTTCATAAAGAAAAATAGCTTGTCAAAATACTTGTGCAAAATCATCGTTTTCTTCAAGTTTCCAATGCATGCTTATATAGAGAAGCATGTGACTGTTGGAGAGAAAATGGGGAAAGCTCCTTAAGCGACTGTCCATTTTTGGATGGGAAAAGAATGATACCATGTACTATCCTTTCGCCCACAAAAGCAGTGACAGGTGTGATAAATAGTACAATCCTTGCCCACGAAATCAGGTAATGGAAATGTTGTTCGACTTGTACCATGTACTATTTGATCATCTCAAAATTTTGTTAGTAGCAATTTCATTGGAATAATTTATAAGATGAGTGAACCTCTTTTTCCAAGTGCATCCAAACAATTTATAAGATGAGCGAACCTCTTTTGCATATCTGCAATGGTTTCACCATGTTTCATATGAAAGAGTTCAAACTCTTGGTTCAAAGTATTGATTCTAGCTTGTTTGACTTCATTTGTACCCTCATGCGCAGCTAGTAATAAGTTCCACATAGATTTAGCGGCTTTGCAATGAGAAAAATAGTAATATTCATCAACCCCTAAAGCGGATATTACATTATTCCTTGCTTTCCAATCACAAGACAATTTTTTCTCATCATCCACATTCCATTGTGCTTCCGGTTTAGGTACAACAACACCATCCACATTGGTCATAGTAATTTCAAATGAACCATTTTAGATGGTGTTCCATACATTTGTATCAATATAATTGATATAGATATACATGCAATCCTTCCAATAACCATAGTTTTCGCCATTGAAAACAAGCGATTTATTGTACGCCTCTTTAGGATCGGAAGCCATAATCTAATAAGTGATTTTGAAGCACAAGATAAACTGGTGCTCGTGATACCACTTGCTAGACGAGGGAAAAGATCTAGAGGGGGAGGGGTGAATAGATCACAAATAAAATTTTATTTTAAAAAAATATTTACTATAGCAAGCGAAAGCATTTCCGGATTGTCACTCATCTATCCTTGAACCATTATTGAAAGAATCAGATATGCGTATAAACTGTAACAAAACGTATAACTATGATGAGAAGGTAAGTCAATATGTTTTACAAAATAATCGTTTGAACTATGTCACACTTTATAAATAATTTCTAATGAATTAGGAAACAAAAATTGACACAAACAATTTATCAAACACTTTGTGTGCAATACATGCCAAGTTGATTTTCTTTTGTGTTGAAGATATGAAAAATCAATTGCAATTGTTTAGATTGCAATTATCTTATAAAACTGTTTGAATTACTTCAACACAAACAAAATTATTAGTTTATCAAATTGGCCACTAAGTGAATTATCAAAACATATATATATATATATATATATATATATATATATATATATATATATATATATATATATATATATATATATATATATATATATATATATATATATATATATATATATATATATATATATATTTACCAATGAAAAGTATTTACAAAATATGGTCAAAGTTGACTTAAAGATTCAATTCAAAATAAGTGTTATGAAAAGAAAGTTTAAAAATCAAAAGCATAATGCTTAGGTTTCTAATGTTTGAAAACAAGTGTTAAATGTTTGCACAAAAGTTTTGGCTTGAGTTAGAGTGGAGGGAAGAATAAGAATGGCTAAGTCCTAAACATACAAGAGATGAAGGATAAGAAACAAGACCACAAATGGAGTTCCTTTCTTGAGATCGTATTGATGATCCAAGTAGCTCTCATCATTTGGAATAAGCAAGCAAACAAGTGTATACTCAAGCAATCAATCAATCAAGCAAAGCTCTTAGGAATCTTCCAATGGCTTTTGGTATCTCTCACTTTGGATTCTCATGACAATGGTTCTTCAGTTTGGCTCAATATTTGGGATCGCTAGCACAAGAACACACACATCAAAAAGTTCTATAATACAAATAAAGAATGGACAAGAGGGAGTTTAGAAATTGGTCCTTTCAAAGTCTTCTTCAAGATTAAGCATTCTAAAGGCATGAGGCCTAATTGCTCTTTGACATTATTTCTTCTTTTATAGCATTCTAAAGGCATGAGGCCTAGTTGCTCTTTGACTCCATTTTTGCATAGGAAATGTCCTAAAGTCTAAGTCCTTTTTGTCCATTTTTGCATTTGGTCCACAACAATCAAAACAAAAGCACAAGCACAACAATACATACACAATTATGTGCTCAAGTGAGCAAAAGGCAAATTGCATTAACATAAACATGTGCTCAAATGAGCAAAGGGCAAAAGCAAATGAATAATACGTACAAGAATAATAAATTGCATAAATGTAAAGTGCAAGAATTAAATGTTAATGGTTAATCGTTAGTATTAGTGTGCCATAAGGCAATTTAGCACTATGTTAAGCAATCGTAATTGAACTTATGTAGAAGTCACAACTATCTGAGGCCGGTCAATAATAATGTAGGCAACAACACAAGTTAGAGATCTTGATTAGTGAATCAAGCTCCTACAACTTGCCATGCCAAAAGAAGAAGAGAAATGATCTTGTATTGATTTAGGTTCTTTGCTTAATTAGGAAGCAACCTATCCTTAATGCAAAGCCATTCACTTGATCCATGATCAAGTTGAATTAGATTTGAATCAAGGAAGGTTAAACCTCCCATGTATCAAGGCTAACCACTAATCTTTAACTCATTGATCAAAAAAGAAAAAGAAAAAGAAGAAGAAGAAGATGAATAATAAAGTGCATTAATGGAAATGAAATGAGGTAATCAACAAGCATTGACCAAAGATATATGAAATCAAGGTCAAACATTAATAAACAGAAGCAAGATGAAGATTAGAAGTCAAGAAACAAATAAAATATTTTTGGTATTTTTCAAAATTAAAATAATACTTGAATTAAAATAATAAAGAAAGGTCAAACTTCAAATTCACTTCAAATCAACTTTGAAAAGTCCAAGTGAATTATCATAAGTTCAACAAGGTCAAACAAAGTTTGACAAAAAATTTCAGCATTTTTAGAAGTCAGAAACTATTTTTAATCAATTAAAATGCATAAAAAATAACCTAATTGAATTAAAATCTCAAATAAATCTCAAATCAATTAATAAATTAATGAGAATATTTTTCATAGATCTATCATCATTCAAAGAGGTTGGTAAAATATTTTTGAATATCAAAAACTATTTAAAATGAATTAAAAATAACCAGAAAAGAGAAAATTCACAAAAAATATCAAATGATAAAATAAAAATATTAAAAATCATTTTTAGAAACTAGAAAATAAAAGAAGAAAAATGCAATTGGTCTCACATTTTTTGGACCAATAATGAAGGAGATATGATTTTTGGAAATAAAATTGAATTAATGAAATAAAAAGAAAAATGAAATCAGAAATTAAAATGGCAAAAAAACGTGGAGCGTTGGATGAAGCTCATTAATTGAGCTGGCACATTACATGGCTCCTAAGCACGCGCCTACCAAACACGTGAGTCAATGCATCACACACAACCTTTAATTAGGTCATAACATTGAGTGGCTATGATTAAATCTGGAAAACAAATCGTGTGGCTATTATTCAATCTGGCAACCAGACGGTGGTGTACACCACCGTCTTCTCCGGCCAGTCCTTCAGCGCCGGCCAAAAGTTGCAAAGATCCAAACTCTACCAAATGACACGATCCAGGTATCAAATGAAAGCTGGGGTAATGTACATCATCCCTGTACCAACCAAATTCACTCTAAACTTCCATGGAGAAAGAAATCAAAGCTTGGATTTTGTGGTGTTCAACTGAAACTTGTTGGAATTCAACAATTCAAAGCACAAAATGATTGCCTCTATGGAGAGGACTTCAAACAACCCAGCAACAACAAGAAATATGCTATATACAAGTAGATTAGAAGAAAACAAGTTTGGATGTAAACCTCTGAAATGAGGAGCTTGAGAGCACGATCTCTTGATGCTTATGCTTGTAGTATGTTCTATGGATCAAGGTGAGCAAGGCTTAGGAACTGTAGATCTAAAAATCAATCAAGGAAATTGAAGTTTAGATCTGAATTTTTTTGAAAGAAATAGTGAGTTCCTTTGAGTATGGTTGAGGAATGATTCGTGCAGCATGTAAGGCGCCCTTAGGTTATGGAAATGAGAAGCATTGGCCCTTTATATATAGCAACTGAAGGCTGATATGCATGATCAAAGCATTGCATGGATGGAAAGGGCCTTCATGCATGGGCCTGTACAGGCGCATGGAGGGCCCAATTCCACTTGGATTTGCAAGCTTATCATCAGCAGATCTAATTTGGACGTGCAGATGGTGTGTACTCAAATCATGCAATGCATTTTCAAATGGTTTCCAAAATTGTACCAAATTGTTCATCCCTTCGAAAATGGCATTTCCAAAAGTGAAGCATAGCCTTATGGGTAATGGTTAGAAAGCTTTTGGCATGAGGATCATTTGTTATGTTGACCAAAACTTCATTTGAAACTTGGAAATTGGTGAAAATTGAACATGAAGTGTAGGGTGCAAAACATGTACATGTGAAAATTTCAAAAATGGCCAAACTTCAAGCCCTTCTGTTTTAATGATGCAAGCTCCAAATGACAAAACCTTCAACATAAAAGTTGTATATCTTTTCAAGAAAATTAAATTGGACTTAAATTTTGCATCATTTGGATTTTTTATGAAGAAGTTATGGACACTTGAAGTTGGACTTTTTCACATTTCAATGCCTTTGGTCCAAAGTGACCTATAATGTTTTGCATTATCACATGTATTTATTTTAGGATTTTGAAAATTTGTTCAACATAATAAATTAATTATACATATTAAACTTTCCAATTCATTTGATACCACCTCAAAATCATGAAAAATGAATGAGTTATGTCCTTGGGAAGTTGACCCAAAATTAGGGTTTCAGTCAAAATGACCTATAATGTTTTGAAATGGATGATGACCTTTCAAGATTCAAACAAATTTTTTATGAACATTAAAGTTATTCATATGGTTCTTAAGAACATTTTTTATCTTGGGGTCATCTCCATTTGACAAACACATTAAAAGTTAGGTCTCAGTGTACTTCAAAATAGTCAGATGAATTGACTGATCAACTTCTCAAGTCCAAACCTCATATCTTAATGAATTAATGATTGAGGACACTCAAATAATCTCAAATATGAATGAAATGATGAATGGAAGAACATCCCTTGATTTAATTTGATCATGGGTTGAGGTTGCTTCATGAGCAAGGCACAATTGATGAACATATGAATTAGGGTTTCCTTGGGAAACAAGCCTCAAACCCTTTGGTTTGCTTTGATCAAAATTATTATTTGAGATACTTGGGAGGCATATTTGATGGATGAGAGATTTAGGAACCATTTCCATGCTTGCTTTCATCTTCACCTAGCCATATCACTGAGCATAGGGGCTTCTTTGAGCCTTGAATCTTGTGACTGCTCAAGCTACAAACAAAAGATGTTAGTGACATATTTTTGTGCTTTTGGTTAGTAAACAAAATAAGAAAAGCAATAATATACAATTCAAGCATACTTGGTGATCTCAAGCCAACTCTCAAGAGATCCCACCCAAAGGTAAGGAGCCAAGATGCTATGATCCTTGAGGCAAAATGCAAATGCAATGTTATGATGTCATGAGGGATCTTAGGGTCAAAATTAGGGTCTTACAGGATAAAATCAAAAGATTATCACCCGTAAGTCGAAAACCTAAAATGGAGACTTAGGTAAAAATGGGTATCCCGGTGGACTGAAAACTCGAAAGGGATGTCCACGAAAAAGTTAGGGATTTTTCCAAGGCAAAGATTGTGGCCTGTGAATCCACGTTATCATGGAAAACTCTATAAGAGAAGAATCGATTCAGGCTCTCTCCTCAGAAGCAAGGCGTTGATATCTTTAGATACATAAGAACTATAATAGTGTGGAAACCCAATGGAAACTCAATAGTTCCCATTGCCATTTTAATTTTTCTTACACGACAATTACCTCTTCAAGGAATTGAATATTTATGCACTATTACCCATTTAAGGGTCAAATCAATAAAAGAGAACTTTCTCACCTAAAATGTGCCCAATTCTTTTTACTTTATCTGCTTATTTGCAAAATGTCGTCATTCTTGATAAAAACTGCATTAAAACTTTGGTCAATAAATAGAAGCTTTA
Organism: Lathyrus oleraceus; assembly: GCF_024323335.1. Lineage (NCBI taxonomy): Eukaryota > Viridiplantae > Streptophyta > Magnoliopsida > Fabales > Fabaceae > Lathyrus > Lathyrus oleraceus. The sequence continues at coordinate 243,125,474 of NC_066583.1, forward strand.
AAAAGAGCAGTAATTTGTTTTTGATTTTCGAAATGTCTAAAGGGAGATCGACAACCCCCAATAATGCCCTCGTCATATAGAAACATTAAATCATGTGTAGGTCACCATGACCCTTTCAACACAAACAACCTAGTTCTCTCAAGAACTTACTCATGCACAACTTGACAACAATGGATCCAACTTGGGGCACCAAGGGGCATCGACGTCTTCTTACCGATCGTAGCATTGCCAAATTCTGAGTGTCAAGAAGTCAGACCCAATCACCTTAGCAATCTTCACTAGTCCCCTAGAATAAGAGTCCACCTTGCTGGAAGTTTCCTTCATCCAAATACAATTGACATTGGTACCCTAAAATCTCACCCTTGAAAAAGGGAGACTAATTCTTAAAAAAAGGATAATCACCTATTTGCATTCACATATGCATCGCACACATCATTTCATGCCTAAAATTCCCATAAAAACAGGAAGTTTCATTAAACACGGTCCTATAAATAATCTGCATTCCAACATGCATCTCAATGCATCTTTCCATACATAGTATTTCCATTGAGGTGATACATTACAAAATTCGGTCAACCAATTGTATCCCTACATGCATCTCAATGCACCAAATCATGTATAATATTCCCATCAAGATGGAATACCATACAAAATCAAGCATGTATAACATAACATAAATTAAGATCCAGGGTCAATCATAAATATTCAGGACAATCCTCATCCAAGTCGACGATACTTATTTGAGTAAGTTCCTACCCCGCATGTGCTTATAGGATTATTCCTAGTAAGTCATTATTCAAATTTGTGTTTATAATGATATTCCCCAATGTTTTTGCTATTTTTCTCCCCAAGAAGAGTTACCCTAAAAAGTATCCTTGGAGCTTTTCTGCTTTAGAGCTTTGCCAGTAAACCTTCTCCCAACAGAGTCTTTTCTAGGTTATTGTCCCCCCAACAGTTGAACATAGAAGATTTTGCTCTGCTAATCTTCAGAGAATCTTAGCCTTATAATTTAAAAGATTGTTCCATTATTGGGAAATTTCATCATATCACGAAAGATACTGCTCTAATGATTATCAAGGAGTCTTGTTTGTTTCTTTTGAGGCTTCTCTGCTAATTTTCAGAGGATCTTAAGTCTTATGAATTGAAATACTATTCCATTATTGGGAAATTTCAATTATATCATGAAAGATACTGCTCTGACAATTATCAGAGAGTCTTGTTTGTTTCATTTGAGGTTTCTCTGCTAACTATCAGAGGATATTAAGTCTTTGAAATTGAAAGATTGTCCCATTATTGGGAAATTTCAATTACATCACGAAAGAGACTGCTTTGTCGATTATCAGAGAATCTTGTTTGTTTCATTTGAGGTTTCTCTGCTAACTTTCAAAGGATCTTAAGTCTTATAAATTGAAAGATTGTTCTATTATTGTGAATTTTCAATTATATCATGGAATATATTGCTATGTCGATTATTAGATAGTCTTGTTTGTTTAATTTGAGGTTTCTTTGCTAATTTCAGAGATCTTAAGTCTTATAAATCGAAAGATTGTTCCATTATTGGAAACTTTCAATTATATCACGAAAGATACTGCTCTATTGATTATCAAAGAGTCTTGTTTGTTTCATTTGAGGTTTCTTTGCTAATTTTTAGAGGATCTTAAGTCTTATAAATTGAAAGACTGATCCATTATTGGGAAATTTCAATTATATAACGAAATATATTGCTCTAATGATTATCAAGGAGTCTTGTTTGTTTCATTTGAGGTTTCTCTGCTAACTTTTAGAGGATCTTAAGTCTTATAAATTGAAAGACTGTTCCATTATTGGGAAATTTCAATTATATCACGAAAGACACTACTTTGACGATTATCAAGGAGTCTTATTTGTTTCATTTGAGGTTTCTCTACTAACTTTCAGAGGTTCTTAAGTCTTATAAATTGAAAGACAGTTCCATTATTGGGAAATTTAAATTACATCATGAAAGGTACTGCCATGGCGATTATTAGGGAGTCTTGTTTGATTCATTTGAGGTTTCTTTGCTAATTTTCAGAGGATCTTAAGTCTTATAAATTTAAGAACTGGTCCATTATTGAGAAACTTCAATTGTATCATGAAAGATACTGCTTTGCCGATTATCAGAGAGTCTTGTTTGTTTTGCTCTACCATTTTTCACCAAGTATCATTTGTTTTAAGACAACATTTTGGGGTCTTATCGTATCTACTTGACTTCTATCTTGAAAGTATGAACATGTGGCAGTTCATCTTCCCGGATTTAAGGAAATTAGATATGGACAACTGTGATACCCAAATTTTGTCCTAGTTAAATTGCATTGCATTTTCTCTTTTCGTCTACATTAGCATGATCATTGCATTTGGTCATGCCCCTTTTCATCAGTCAAACATTCATTTGCATACATTCAAATAAAGTTTTAATTGAGTACCTTCATCCTCTTTAACATTATCTCAATAAGCTTTCATATGCATCATTCATTAAGTTGCTTTTGAAGAAAGTCATAGTCAAAGTTTCACTTTGACCATTGACTTTATTTAGATGTTATTTGCATCTCTTTTTGACTTTTATTATTTTCTTTTATTTATTTGTCATGCATTATTAATCAAGTTTTAGTTAGAAGCTTTAAAAATAAAATGGGAGAGCATGTTGTCATTGAATTAATCGGGTTATTATCTTTTCATTTGTTTTTGTTGCCATTGAATAATTTGGGTTTTTGTTTTATATTTCATTTGTTTTTAAAGTGACATTTTAGTACATCCACATCATAAATCATTTTCAACCACACATTCTTTCACATAACATAATAGTATTATATTTTTATACTTTACAAAATAGTATTACAAAAAGACAAAAAATAGAAGGTATAATAAGTTTGTTTTATTTACATTTTACATTCCAATATTACAAAATTGTTACAAAAATAAATTGAATAAAAAAACTCCAAGCTTGTTAGACCAAACTCCTCTTCCACTTGCTCTTCATGAGCGCACCATCTCCCCTTCCTCGTGCCTTTACCACCATCATGTGTTCATCATAATACTCCATGTCATCACCAATATAATCATCTTGCAAAATGAAAAGAAAAGCATCAAGCCACACAAATCAAGCATCAACTCAACAAGGAAAACGTGATACTCATCCACATATCATTCATACATACTAAACCATACCATTCCAAACAGAAAAAATTCAAACAAAAATTCAGCAAGACATGAACATACTTTAACACATATTAAACATACATACATCAAATTAACATACATGAAATTTGGGGACCACACAAGACTCACGCAGAACAACAATGAAAATTTCAAAGTGAATTTCACTTAAATTTCAGCTAAATTTAAACAAGCACAAATCAAAACCAAATATCTCCATTTCATAACCATTTCAACAAGCACAAGTAATTTCATCCAAACAAAAGTATCTCAACCCTTAATCCCAACCTCATCGGATCACTCTTTCTCTTTCCAAAAATCTTCCTAACAACCTCACGTTTTCCCTCTCTTTTCTCCTAAACCCCTCACTCATCTCATATATATAAACCACCTACAATTTTACTGGAAAAAAAAAGAAGAAAAATCCCTAACTACACTCTGCTCGAATTCCTTCTCAATACCCTTCATACTAAAGCTCAAAAGTAAGGAGTTGCTTACGTTCATCCTTAGAATCTGAGACTACTTAGAGCTTAACCTTAACTCACTCTACCTCACCCTTTCATCAAACAACAATATAACAAACCAAGAAGTAGAAGAATAATAGATGAGTAGAAGAGGAATAGAAAAAGCATGTAAGTTGAGTATGCGTCTAAGAGGGGGGTGAATTAGGTTCTTTGAAAACTTTTTACGGTTTTATGATAACTTGTTCTTTCTTTTATGGTTTGGTTATGTAATGAAACGGTAAAATGAGGAAAGTAAAGAACATCGAGACTTATACTAGTTCCCCTTACAATCCGAGAGTACTCTAGTCCCCTTACCACATGTAAGAGATTTTATTATTGTTAGATCTTATGGACAAGACAACTTAGTCTTTCTATACAAACTCTAACAAGAATACCAAGAACAATCCTCTTGGATTTTTCACTAAGTCCACTAAGAGAACAATCCTCTCTTAATGACTTTCTTGTTTCCAACAGTCCTGGACAACAAGGATAAAAGGAACAATATGAGATTTTACAAGTTTTTGAAAGATGGAACAATATATCAATCTATTGATTGATCTTATCCCTTTAAGAAATCATTTCTCTTTATGACATACAAGTGCTCTAATAATGGTATGGATGAAACTATATGAATGTATATTGAAAATTCCGTGTAGGGATTGTGAGATATCGCCGTCGTTCGACAGTTGTTTTAATTCTTAACTCGTAGTAACAAGGGGGGTTTTGGTTTTAGTCACGGTATCTTGCATAAAAGAGTAAGAAAATACGGTAAAAGTTTTGGTTTTTCTATTTGATAAATATTTTCAAAGTTAGGGTTCGACGATCACTTTGCATGTATATGTTCGATCAACAAGACTTATAAACTCCTTTAGATGATAAACTATTTCACAAAGTCCTCCCAATGTGTTTATCTCTAACACACATTGTGGGTTTTCCCATTTTGATCCATTGTTTATCTCTAACACAATCTATCAAAATGACAACTTTTTGGTTCAACTTTATGGTGAACAAAATCATTCATTACTATCTCTAGCTAACAAACAAGATTGGATGAAAACCTAGGTAAAGAGTTGGTAAACATCTCTCGATCATAAACCAACACAAAGAGTTTTCAATAAAACAAAGTTTTCACCATATATTTATCATTAAAGAGTTTACAAATGAAGATCATCCCATTTACACACAAAGCTTATGATCATCTACATCTAACCTTGACAAAATGAAGAACTTAGCCACTCATTTTCATGGTGGCTTGCACAACAAGTCTCGGTTGAAGGTTGATCAACATCCACGTCGAAGAATCGAGATTGGATGGGAATCCACCTTCTTTTTGTAGAATAATGTTAAGAGATGAAGAAAAATGGGTTTCTAGGTTACAAAATATCTCTAGAGCAATGCTGGAAAATATCTAAGAAAATGCTAAGTAAAAGTACAAAGTATGGTTCCAAAAAGTAGCCCCTGCTACTTATAGAACTGAGGTCTGAGCTGTCATGCTCGCTAGGCGAGCAGAATGGTTCGCCTAGCGAGCCCCAAAATAGGCACCAGAGGCACCTGCGCCCAGAGAAATATCTAAGTTCCAAAAAGTATGTTCGCTAGGCGAACAAAACCTTCGCTAGGTGAAGCCTACGCTTCAACCTTCGCTCCAGCGAGTTTGGGTGGTTTTGCTACTGGAATTGCTCGCTGGGAGCTCGCTAGTGGCTCGCCTAGCGAGTAAGTGCTGGCTGTGCTTTTGACCAAGTCTGGGCGCGTTCGCTACCACCTTCGCTGACTGCTCGCCTAGCGAGTTTGCTGACTTTTGCTACTGTAAAATTCTGGCAATGCTCGCTAGCAGCTCGCTGGGTGCTCGCCTAGCGAGCACTTCGCTACACCACTCGCCTAGCGAGCATGCTGATGACTGCTTTCTTCTCTTGGTCTCTTTGCCCACTTTCTTGTGCCTTCATTTTCTATTATTTCATGCCTAATTCCTGCACAATAACGCACAAATTAAAGATACCAAGATCGTTTAACATTGTATTGCAATTCATCTAAAACAAAGGCGATTTCGAACACTTTAGCAACAAAAAGGAGTGAAAGATGCCCACATTTGATAGCTCAAATAAGCACTTTTGGGCATCTAACAACTCTCCCCAACTAGATTCTTGCTTGTCCTCAAGCAAAGTATGCCTCTTGAAGGACAAGAGGATTTGCTTAAAGAAAAGGGGTTTCTCCGAAGTCGGATAAAACGGCTCAAACACAAGAAATCAACCAGATACAAATTCCCAATGGTTAGAATAACATAATGCATAAGAACTAAAACTTAATAGTAATGTAAAACATGTAACAATCCACAACAATATTATCTTGAATGAATCACCCTATCTCTCCTCTTCGAATAAGGATTGAAGAAATTACGCGTTTGCAACCGCGGGAATAATCTCACTCTCCAACAAACAATGAAGAAATCAATTCAATTCATACAATGTCTAACAATTATAAATGGTAATGCGGAAGCACGAAGATCACTAAGGACTTTTCGGTTGTAGCTTGGTTAGGTTAACAAACAAGGGTCATTTCTAAGGCCATTGAAAACGAAATTGCCGATGCAAAAGAGACATTCACTGTACACTATTCACACATCTCAACTTCGTTCAATTTGTTTCTCATTTGAAACCTTCACAACTCTTATTTCACAACTCAATTTTTGTTTTTCACTATTTTTCTTCCAAGCAAGCATTCATTTTCATTTTCTCTATTTTTTCTTTTCTTTCACATCATATTTACAAAACAGATGTTTCTCTTTTCTATTTTATTTTTATTTTCAATGCTTGCTCGGTTTTTCAAGAGTTGTGGCACTTACCGATTCTCTTTTTCGTTCTCCCCAACTTATTTCTTACTCACCCTAAGTGAATTCTCTTGACTTTTTACGGCAAAAGAACAATTATAAAAAATTTCCGGGTTTTAAGAAAAAAAAGATTTTTGACATCTCACTTTATTTCAAGTTGAGATTCAACTGTTTAAGCTCAAAGGGGTTAACGAATACTCTCTCTGCTCACGGGTAAGTTGTATTTGGAACTGGTTGTGCTCATAAGAAAACAAGCGCCTTGATCATTTCTAATTGCTTCCACAAATTCACAATAATAAAAGACAAAGCATGAATCAAATGAATCAACAAAGTTTATTAGAATCTGTCGCATCCGCGAAAAACAACCGGCGGGCTAAAACAAAAACAACACAGAGCCGCCACCGTGCGTTATTTATCCCAAAAGAGGGAAAGGAAACGCTCGAAGTAAACCTGGAAAAGACATGGTCTCGCGACCAAAGAGAATGGGATCGGGAGTCGGTTACGCAAGGGGAAGGTATTAGCACCCCTCACGTCCGTCGTACTCGACGGGATCCACGCTCAGAAAGATAGAATAAGGTTGCTAAAACTGCTCACAAACATCACACACACACACACTGGAAACAACACAGGTGGGAGAAGAGGGGAAAGGGCTCGCTAGGATATCGCATCCTATGCCTACGTATCTCATCTGGAATGAGAATCAGAGCTACCGTAGTTCGGCTCACGCACGCCAAAACAAAACACACGCAAACAGGCAAACATGGAAACCGAATGCCAATCACTGGACTTACATCAGACTCCGAACCAAACAAACCCACACTGGAAACCAAACGCCAATTGCTGGACTTATATCGGACTCCAAGCACACAACAATAGGATACGGAATGCCAATCGCTGGGCTTACATCCGTCTCCTAACACACACAAGAAGATAACAAACAACAAGTTACTAAGGAGTCTGGCACTCGAGCCTAGCAACTGTCAAGAAAACACACACAAAAAGAAAAAAGGGTGCCCGAAGAGATCTCGTGCGACCTCCTGCCTACGTACCTCATCTGGTATGAGGATCAGGGCAACGTAGTTCCCCTGAACAGGGGAGAAACTTTCTCCTACCCAAAGACTGGGAAATGACCAACTAGAAGGGAGACTGACTCGAGCCTAATAGTTATCATGTATTCCACAATGGTCCTAGGTTGAGTTTTCTATCTAACTTGCACAAGCAGCAAGCTAATCCTAAACAGGCAAAACAAAGCATACAAGCACAACAAGGTAAACATACACAATTAGCACACACTATATACAGACAAAGTGGGCTCACACAAGGGTTAGGCTGCAAAAGCAAGCCAACTGTATCAGGTGACGTTAGCTCTTAACCCTAACATTGAGAGTTAGGGTGAAGCAGATGAAATAGGAAGTGAGGGGTGTGCCTCACAGCTCTTATCCCTGGCCAGGGAGAGCTTCAGACAAAGGAAGTGTGGGTTCAGAAAGTGGGAACCCTTCTACACTTATGACTGACTCAACATGGATCTTGGGTTAATATCCACAATGCATCAACACCAGTTGTGTGAGCAAAGGGATGACTCGACTGAATAGCAGGAGATGGATTGCACATCTCTTGTATCTGCCAATTGCCTTATCAAAGGTCTTTTCCTGCTTGGGGACAAAGATAAACAATCACAAGCATTGCCTCTTAAGGAGGACTTCAGACAGGTGCCTGACCAAATAACAGGCCAGGTCTTCCAGACTACATGAAGTCAAAGAATTCTACCTCAATTGGTTAAGCAACCAAGCAACAGCAAAAGCAAGTTCACAATGAACTATAGCAACTAATGTACCTGAAAACAATCTAATTCAGTCAGTACACAGCTCAAACAGTCAAACAGATAATTACAAGTCAACAGTTAACTGTACACAAGCAATAAGCAAGCAACAAGTGCAAGCACAAGCTCAACTCAAATGACTTAGAAGCCACCTACAAAACAAACTCAAGATTAGTTCAACATTGACCAATTAGTCAACTCAAGCAAGTGAATCAATTCCCTCATAGCCATATGCTTCTTAACCTGCAAACCAAGCTCAAACATGAGAAGCAAACCCCTAGGACAAGGCCTAGGGTCAAAGGGGGAGAAATAATTCAAAACAGAACATGAAAATTGACAATAATCAAGTTCAATCAAATTAAAACATCATCCAAAAGGTACCATGTTCATATCATGCACCAAAATTATTTCACAAAACAAATAGTGCAAAGCATGCAAGTTCAAAGCTCATTGGACCAAACAGAATGAATCAATCCACATCAACTCAAAAACAATTCAATAAATCCCAAGAAAAATCATGGCTAAACAGAATTCATCACATGATCATCATACCAAAATTCAAGTCATTTGGATAAGTGGAAGCATGTCAAATAAAATCCATAAGGCAAGGTATGCACATACAAGCTCAAATGAAGCACAAAAACATGCATCAACTTCACACAAGCATAAAACAGAATCTACACATGATATGGACATCAAACCAAAGCCAAGACAAACTTCAAAGTGTCTAGAATCAATGTGCAAAATTTCAAGTTCATAGGATAAACATCAAGAATTTCAAAAATCATCTAAGATCATGACTCATCAAAAGTCCTCAAATGACCAACCAGAAGAGAAAATCTCAAACAAATTGGAAATGCCTCCAAATATTCCACAAAAATTCACAAGCAATCCTAACATCCAGAGGTAGCATCATGCAAAAAAATCACATCATTTGGTATTGAATTGTCATGGAAAATAAATTCCACAAGTCAAGCAAGCAAAGGTGTGACACAAATTGTCACACCTACATTCAACAGAGCATATCTCATCAACCAGGAATGGGAAAAATACAAACTCTATACCAAAATGTCCCTAAGGATGTCTATTTTAAGCATGCAAAATTTCAAGAGTGTTGGATAAAATCTCATCATTTCACAATCAAAATGGGAAAGTAGGTCATGGAAACATACACATACACAATCCCTAAGCAAAATAAAAATCCACACGTGCACAAATTCTGGAAAAATATTCATTAAATTCTAGACATCCTGAGGAGAATCATGCAAAAAATCTCAGTCAATTTGGATTAGTATTCATTGAGATATGAATTTTTGAATGGAATAGAAAAATAAAAAATGCACATGGAAGCATACATGGAATAGCATGGTTAAAGATGAAATATGCAAATGGCAATATTGAACTTGTCATAGCCAGGAATCGAAGTATGTGTGGTTTTGAAATGTAGCGCGCGCTGAGTTAAGTGAATGGACACGTGGTCCAGTGCATGGGCGAGAAACAACGAAAAGCATGCAAACAGGCGCTGAACAAGATCAAATCGTTTCTGGAAAAGCAAAACCCTAATGTTCATCACGTGTTCATCATGTTCATCATCATCATGATCCAACTTGCACAAAAATTCATGAAATGTATATCATTCGATTCATCTTTCAACACACATCACATATCTAACATTAATTTAACCTAATTCTTCCTAGATCAAACAAATCGAGCACAACAAGTTTCACCAACCAAACTTCAATTCCACATAACTGTTTCAATTCTTCATGAAATTAAGAGATCTAAAGCTCAGTGTGATCTATGTTCAAAGATCTACAAGATACATCAATCAATTTCATGAATCGTGCAACTCGAATTCTCACCTTGTTGGAAGTGCAGAACTGGAACACATGTACTCAGGCCTTGGCAAGCAAAAACAGAAGCTCTACAGTGTTCATATGAATGAATGGAGGGAAGTTTTGATGTTAATTGTGCACGATCTTGATGAAAACTCAAACTGCCATGGATGATGCTTGTGCTTCAACAGTGCTCGAATCAGCTTGAAAACCTTGTGATCTTGCTTCCAACAGCCTCAATTATGCACATGGATGAAGGATTGATCAAAGCAAAGGCAATGTTTATGCAGAAAAATGGAGAAAAGTTGAGAGGAAAATTTGAAGAGCTTTTGGATCTAGATCTCAATTTCACAATTCTTTTATGCTTAGCAAGAAAACAGTTATGATTATGGTTTTATATGTGTTGTTAATGATATTCACTAATCATGATTAGGTTAATGCAAAGGTTTAAGTGAAATGCAAGTTTTAGTGCACATTAGCAAATTGCCTTGTACATGAAATAACCAATGTAACAGTGCAAGGTTTCTGAACCAATTCACTTCAAAATGCTGTTTCTAAGCCAAGGCGAGTGGAATCAAGTGAATTTAAAGCATAATTTTCAAATTGCATTTTCCCTCCAAAATTCCAATGGAAAGTCCAATTTTTTTACAATGGAAATTCATGGATTTTGATGCTTGAATTGGATAGAGCATGTCAAGACAAGAATGTGGCAAAAAATCCCACTCCATTTGGCCTTTTGGTTCAAAAGTTATGCACTTTTGAAATTCAAATTTTCTTGACCAAGATTGATCCATAACTTGCCAACCACACATGAGAAATTCATGTTCTTGGACTTTTTGGAAAGGTGAGAGCAATATCTACAACTTTCATGTTGGACAAAATTTCATTTGAAGCATTTTTGGACATGTAATTTTAAGGAGAAGACCTTTCCATTTTTGGCAAATTTGAATTACAAGTCACTTTCTATTCTTGGAAAGTTTTCATATGACTTTATTTTCTTCATTGTTGATGTTTTAAATGTCAAATGAAACTTGTTTGGACATGAATGAAGTAATTCTAACCCTCTCCCACCTCCAAATCCATCAGTTGACTTGTGGTTGACTTTGTTGACTGATAGATGGATTGGCTATGCACAGATGAACTTGAGCCTCAATCTCCTGATGAAATGGCTCAAGCATGAAACCCTAGCTTGCACAAGCTCAATATAACCATGTGATGATCCCCCATCTCATGAAGACCTCATCTCCTTGGCAAACCCTGATTGGCACAATTCAGATGATTAGGGTTGACCAGAGGTCAAAACCCTAATCCTAAGGAATCTGATCAAGCAATGAATCTCTTGGTAATGATAAAACCATGATGATGGTGATGTACCATTTCAACCAAGATGATGATCAACCTCCTTGAGGAACCAAGAAACTCTAATTTGAAGCACCAACCCTCAGATGATTAGTGATCAATCCATGAAACCCTCAGGCTTGAATCTTTTGACCTCTTCATCTTCTGAATAAGACTTAGGAGGATGACTTGCTCAATGTTGCCATATGATATGCAAAGATGCAATGCCTAATGACCTAAAAATGAAATGCAATATGTTAAGCTAGTCCCAAGAGAGGAGGGCAAATTTTGAGGTGTTACAGAATCCAGCATTTAAGTGTACAATGGAGGTTTCCTCACAATTTGTGGTTTTAAGTCCTAGATGAAACATTCATTCAATTATGTTGCAAAAAGAACAATATTCAATTACAAAAAAGAGTAAAGTTCTTAATGCATTCTAAAATTCTAACCAGAGGTAACCATGTACCTTAGCATTATTCACTTGTTTATTTTTATCATTGCCATCCAAGCTCGGATGCACCTTCATTGGATACTTCTTTTGAGGAGCAACCAATCTAGAAGGTTTGACATTCAATCAACCAAAAATTTATTAAAACAAAAGAAATTTAAACCAAACACACAAATTAAAAACATAAACAATAACTATTACTTAAAAATTTTAAAAAATGTGCATGGGGGACAAAACACCCCAAAAGTACATAACCAATACCAAAATACAACAAATCTAAAAATACAATAAAATAAAACAAACTTAGCCCTCAAAGGACTCAAAACCCTCATCACTACCGGCTTCAGAACCGGTAGCATCATCATCATCATCACCATCATCCTCAACACCACCAGAAACACCAGCACCAGATGCACCGGCACCCGCCCCCTCTCCAAAAATAGGCCTGTCCACAGGCCAGCTAGCGTGCTGCAGAAACTGCTCACACGTCATCATCGAGTGCTCACCGGAGGGGTCACGCACCTGCAACTGTAACAGCTGCATAGAATCATGAATATCTAGCATGGCGCGCTGAGTTGTCGTCATCCAATCCCAATGGTAGTTGCAGACAGCCTGCTGGAAAGGATCGGATCCCTGAGCAAAAGTACCAGGTGTAAGACCCCAATTTTGTCCCTAAGATCCCTCATGGTATCATATCATATCATTGCCTCAAGGATCATTGTGCACCTTGCCTTCTTTCTTGTGGGTGGGTTGTCTTTTGAGAGTGGTTCTTGATCACCAAGCATGTTTAGCATTTGTATATCATTGCTTTTCATTTGTTTACTAACCAAAAGTACAAAAATATTGTCATCTAACCTTGTTACTTGCAGATGAAGCAACATTAGGTCAAACCAGTCAAAGGCATTCATCGAGCCATAGATGGTGGCCATTCTAAAGAATTTGGGCACCATGATCATTGATAAGAGATTCATATGAGTTGTGATATCATTTGGAATCAAGATCTCAAGTGGTAGAGGCTTGAAATTCATCAGAACATGGCTCAGTCAACCAAAACCCTAGCAAAGTCAATTGTGGTCAACTGTGCATTTAATCAGGGATTTGAAGGTGGGAGATGGTTACAAAGACCTCATTCATGTCCATACAAGTCTCATTTGACATTTCAAACATCAACATTGAAGAATTTGAGGTCAGACAAAAAGTTTCCAAAAATAGTAAGTGACCTATAATTTCAAAATGCCAAAAATGGAAAGGTCTTCTCCTCAAATTTACATGTCCAAGAAAGCTTCAAATAAAATTTTGTCCAACATGAAAGTTGAAGATCTTGCTCTCACCTTTCCAAAAAGTCCAAGAACATCCATTTATCATTTGTGGTTGGCAAGTTATGATCAAATCATTGGCAATGGATTTTGAACTTCAACAAGGCATAACTTTTGCACCAAAAGGCCAATTCATGTGGTTCTTGTTGGAGCAATTTTCTCTTGATGTGCACTATCATAATCATGCATCACATTCCATCAAATTTCATCACAAAAATATTTCATTTTTTTCACTTGAATTAATTTGAATTTTGGAGGGAAAAAGTGAATTTGAAAATTATGCATTTTATTCATTTCCAATCAATTCCATTTGCCTCCAAACAATATTTGAAGTTTATTCAAAGTAAAATTCGTGCACTATTCATGCCATGCACATGCATAAGGGTGGTTTTGGCAATTTGCTCCAACATGTGGTTTTCACTAATTTTCCATTACCAATTGATTAATCATGATTAAACTTGGTTAATTAGAGGTATATAAGTGAAATCATAACAGAAAAACCCTAACCACAATTCATTTTTTCAGATCTAAAATTTTTCATCTCAAAATTCTCTCAACTTTTTCAATTTTTTCTCTCATTTCCTTCAAGTAATTGGCATTGTTCTTGCTCTGTTCATCATCAAGCATCATTGTTGAGCAACATTCAATCAAGATTCAACTGAAATTCGTGCAAATCAAAGCATCTTGAAAGCAAGAACATCAACAATGGTGAAGTCTTGAAACTGTGGAATCGTGCATAGCTGAGCTTCGATCTTCCTTCTAAACATCTCCATAAGCATTGTAGAAGATCCTCCAAGCATTACAAGACCTATTTCCAGCTGAATCCGCTTCTGGTGCTCCAAGAGGTCACAAACTAATCTTCATAATCTTGCTTTTTCTTGTATTAATATCATAGATCTTTGATTCCTGAATTGAATGAGCTTTGAATCATGTTAAACCATGCCAAAATGAGAGAGAACGATTGATTTGAAGTTTGATGATTGATTTTTACTTTGATCGATTCATGCTTGATTTAGTGTTTTTGGACGTGTTAGTTGTGGATTCTTGTTGCCTAATGTTAGATCTTTGAGATGCAATGCGCAATTTAAGTTTCTGGAACATTCCATTTTTCTGGAAAAATCGTGCATGAAGATCATGAAGATCTTCATGTGTTCTTGCTGGCTGGAGATTTCCTGTGGATTTATCCGCGACCTTCATAGCGCTAGCCACGGCTTTTCCTGCGGATTCGCACGTATTACCTGCGGATTCACGCGATGCATGCATGCTGCATGCGCTTAGGGCATTGGCCAAAACGATCGCGTTTGGTCTTGGCGCCTTGGATTTTCAAATTGCTCGCGTGTTCGAGTCCGCTCCAAGGCAATTTCATTTTTGGCTTTTGGCATTTATTCCATCTCACTTGTACATGTTCACATACTTGTTTCATTCATTTTTTTAATTTTTCTTCACATTGAAAAAATCATAACTCCTAAAATAATAATCCAAATCACCTGGAATTTTTTGTGAAATGTTCATCATCATGTCTACTTTTTTTTGGATATTTTTTACAGATTTGTGCACGGTTGGATTTAAAAATTGCCTAGGGTTTGTTCATACATGTCATTTCTTGCACAATGCTTGCCATTTCTTTTATGAAATCATGATGCTTGATCCTATGAACATGAAAATTGACATGCATAATCTAGACTCATTCTTGGTCATTTTGGTATATAGTTCGCTATTTTTGCATTTCTGGATTGTGAGATATGATATGATCATTGGAGGTGTGACAATGTGTGTCACACCATTTCTTGTCCAATTTGCTGATTTTATTTACCATGCCATATGAACTTGAAATAATCTGAATTTTTGCATGTTGTTGCTTCTGGATGTCTAGTTTGAGCATGATTTTTGTAGAATTTTTTGATAGATTTCCAATTTGTTTGAGATTTTCTCTTCTGGCTTGTCATATTTGGACTTTTGTTGAGTGTTCAACTTCCATGATTTGTGAAATTCTCATGCATTATCATATGGACTTGAAATTTTGTACATTGATTCTTAACATGTTGAAGTTCATTTTGGATTTGGTTTGGATCATTTATCTTATGTCATTTTTGTTTTATGCTTGCATGAACTTGATGTACCATTTGAGGTCTTGTTTGAGCTTGTTTTTGCATACCATGACTTGTTGATTTTAATTGACATGCTTATACTTAGCCAAATGCCATGATTTTTGGTGTGTTGATCCTTCAATGTATTATGTTTAGGAATGATTTTTCTTGGAATTTATTGAGCCATGTTTGATTTGATTTGAAGTGGTTCATTCTGTTTGCTCCAATGTGATCCCAACTTGCTTGTTTGACATGTTTTGCTTATGAAATGGATTTGGTGCATAGTTTTGATATGGGACCAATTGGATGATGTTTTTATTTGACTAATCTTGATTCTTGTAAATTTTCATGTTCTGTTTTGGTCCATTTCTCTTTCTTTGACCCTAGGCCTTGGCCTAAGGGTTTACTTCTCATGTTTGAATTTGATTTTCAGGTTGAAGAAGCAATTGCTTTAAGGAGATTAATTCAAATTGATTGAGTTTGGTTTAGTTGATTGTCATGGAATAACTTGGTTTATTTTGTAGGATGCTTTGAGCTCCTTTGA
Source organism: Lathyrus oleraceus (assembly GCF_024323335.1). Classification (NCBI taxonomy): domain Eukaryota; kingdom Viridiplantae; phylum Streptophyta; class Magnoliopsida; order Fabales; family Fabaceae; genus Lathyrus; species Lathyrus oleraceus. The sequence continues at coordinate 243,141,356 of NC_066583.1, forward strand.
GTTGGGCTTATGCTTTGCTTAATGCATTGCTTGTGTATAGTTGACTGTCTGTTGTCTGTTGACTTTCTTTTTTGAATTGAATACTGATTGTGTTGGATTGATTTCAAGTACCTTAGTTGCTATAGTTCCATTGTGAACTTGCTTTTGCTTTGCTTGATAGCTTAAGCATTGAGGTATAACATCTCTTCTTCATGTAGTCTGGAAGACCTGGCTTGTTACTTGGCCAGGCACCTGTCTGAAGTCCTCCTTAAGAGGCAATGTTTGTGATTGTTTATCTTTGTCCCCAAGCAGGAAAAGTCCTTTTGATAAGGCAATTGGTAGATAAAAGAGATGTGTAGTCCATCTCCTACTATTCTGTGTGTCTTCCCTTTGCTCACATTACATGTTGTAGCATTGTGGATCTTAACCCAAGATCTATAGAGTCATTAACTTGTGGAGAGAGTTCCAACTTTCTGAACTCCCACACCTTCTGATATTCAATGCTCTCGCTGACCAGGGATAAGAGCAATGAGGCACACCCCTCATATCCTTTCATCTGCTTCACCTTAACCCTCAATGTTAAGGTTAAGAGCACCATTTACCCCATTCCAGTTGACTTTAAAGTCTAACCCTTGCTTGAGCCTAATTGCTTGTATATAGAGTGTGCTAAATGACTTTGTTTGATTGATTGCTTGATTTATCTGTATATGTTTGCTTGCATACCTTTGTGCATTTATCATCATTAATTGTTCATTATTGCATGATCATCATTTCATATCTTTGTAGTTTGTCTGAGTTTGCCCATTGAGGAATCAGTTATAAGTCCAGTTGTTGGCCTCTGTTCCTATGATTTGGAAGGGATTGAGTGTAAGACCATTTCATTGGCCACTTATGTCCTCTTTGCTTAGTGCTTCTTGTTGGTTTGTTGTATGTGAGGATGCAATTGTAAGACCATGTTGTTGGCCTTTGTATTCCTATGATCACCCTGTGGAGATTGGAATAAGTCCAGATAGATTGGCATCTGATATCCATGTTTTGTTTTGTTTTGTGAGATTGGAATAAGTCCATTTATTGGCATCTGATATCCTTATTTTGTTTTAGGAGATTGGTGTAAATCCATTTATTGGTATCCGGTATCCGCCTTTGTTTGTGAGATTGGTATAAGTCCATCGATGGCATCCGGTATCACCTTGCTTTTATTTTGTTTACTTGCTTTGTTGCCTTATTCCAAAGGACACACTTGAATCATCTTCTATATGATTTCAAGAGGTGAACTTCTAGGAAGTTTTACACTCCTTCATCCACATCCTTTTTGTTTCAAAAATCCCTTTTCACTTGTTGATTTTTAAAACTTGTAAATACATGTTGTGCAAACATTCTCATCTCTTTTCAAATTAGAAACCTGGACCTTAAGTCCTTGACTTTTCAAACTTCACTTTTGATAACACTTCTCTGAATTGAATCTTAATCATACTTTGACCATCCTTTTGTAAATACTCATAATCAATTAACTTCACCCATTCAATTGTTTTGTGGCTTTGTCCATTGTTAATATGTTTTCATACATTAGCCATAGGTTTCAATTACCATAGTGGTTGATGTAAATCTTACCTTATCCTTAGTGAGTTGATTGTAAGTCTTCCATACTTATTATAGGGTTAACCCCTCACTAGTATGTTGAAGCCGTCCTCGCATGGTGGATTGTTGATTCAGGTTGAGTTTTCTCCCATTGGTAATGAAAAGCCTTAGAGCTTGTGTTTTAAAATGAACTCACTAATTTTTGGAAATCTTTTAGCCGAACTACGGCGTTTTGATCCTTACCTTTCATGGAAGGTACGTAGGCAACGGGTTCATCCGTTCAAACATAAAAATAATAAAAATGTACATTCTTTTCTCATCTTCCCATTCATGTTTGCACAATATGTCATAAACAAATAAACATTTTCATTCAACAAGTGTGAAAAGGGCTCCCTAGGAGTACCTAGGACGTTTTGGGTGCCTAACACCTTCCCATTGCGTAATTTACCCCTTACCCAGATTCTCTGATCTTTTCATTAGTTTTCTATGTGTAAAACTTCTTAGGCTTTTGTTCGCTTTTTAGCCAATCCTTTGGATAAATAAAAGTGCGGTGGCGACTCGATTCCTTGTATACTTTGCTTTTGGTTTAATCAATAAATCATAAAGTGACGAATACACCGCTACACCAGGACCATCAGAAGCCCTGGTAGCATCAGCAGCTGAACTACTCCTTAAGTTCTTCGGTTTGTAGTACTTGGCCACGTATCTGTCATCAATAGCTGGCGGGATCCTCACTTGACTCCGGGAGGGTAGCTTTACCCTTGCATGTTGGCACAAAGCCATGATGAGACACGGGAAAGCAAGGGGACAGTTAACTCGTGCCCCCGACTTTAGCCCGCTCTCAATCACGGACTTCAACTCTAAAGCAATTATCCTCGCCACATCAATCTGGATATTCGTGAGGATGCTGTGAACCAAGTGTGCCACTGGGATCGGCACGGTTGAAGTGTGAGACTTGGGTTTGATATTTGTCAAAACCAACATAAGGATCAGCTGAGCCATGGGAATCATGTCTTCCCTATGGTATCTCATCGGAACCCCGGATGGGTTCAGCTCAACTGATTTCCCTTCAAAAAGTAGGGCAGCAGAAATGGAGTCGGTATCCCGGTAAAGCCTTAAATCCCGGTGGTATGCGTCTCTATCATTGGCTCCCAGATGGAGCGGTTCACCCAGTACCCGGTTAATTGTATCCCGATCGAAAGCAACAGTACGGCCAGACACTCTAGTCGTCCATGTGAATGGCTCGTCGTCGTACGGTAGTGCGTTCGCGTACAACTCACGCACTGTTTCGATGTCATAATGCTCAAGGGGAGAAATTAACCGGTCCCACTTTTTGCTATGAATCAACCCGGTAAATGTACGGTAGGTGCCTTCGGGGTTGATTATAAATCTCTTTTCCGGCAAAAAAATTCTCTTCTCCAAAGCCACATATCTAGCCGCTTTCTTTGGCCTGACAAATTTGTCGGTGTCGAACTGTATGGGCACGGGACAGGAAGTGCTCCCGCCCTTTCTCTTTTTAGAAGCGCCGAACCTGGATTCCATCTACAAAGACATAGAGAAGAAACACACAAAACCACAAAACAGATTAGAAAGCAAAACAGAAAATCCAACTACTGTCATGGTCGCTGCTGCTTCGCCTAGCGAGAACCTAGCGAAGCTTCGCTACAGGTTCGCCTAGCGAAGTGGCAGCGAATGCTCGCCACTGATTCGCCTAGCGAGGAGCTAGCGAATGTTACGGGTTTTGGGTTCTGCAATGTTTAACAACCAATTTCATAAAACCCTAAGTCTACCAGCACCCATTTCAGAGACTAGGTGATTTATCATGAAAGGCATCGTTCTAAGGTACATGCAAATCTACACCCACATGCAAAACCTAATGTACCCATTTTCCCAGATTCACCCTAAATGACATATACTTCAGAAATTTACAATGTGAAAGCATAAAGTAATGAGAAAGGGCAAACCTGGTTTGAGAGATTGATTGAATTCGGAATGCAACAGTGGGGTTTGAAATGCAATGTTTAGGGTTTGAGTGAGAATGAATGTGAGAGCGTGTTTGTGAGTGTGAGTTCAGAGTTCGTGAGTGCAACACTTTAAAAATGGTTATGGGCCCAAAAGAGTGGCCTGCTGAGAATTAAATGAGTTCTTCCACGCAGCGCTCGCTGCTGCTTCGCCTAGCGAGCAGCTAGCGAATCAACTCGCTACTGCCTTCGCCTAGCGAGCAGCTAGCGAGCATGACAGCATTTGCTTTTTCAAAACAGCATTCCAAGCACATATCAGTAAGGTTTATCAATTGGAACCCCAATACCACACAACAGAAAGCTTTTAAATACTTACAATGTTGGGGTGCCTCCCAACGAGCGCTTGTTTAACGTCGGATAAGCTCGACGGTTCGATGCTCACAGAGGAGCATCCAAGGAAATAGCGCAGCTTCCGCGATCCACTTTGTTGAGCAACTTCCTCAAGGGCTTTGTTGTCTTCAACAGGTTCTTGATGAACCTTCGATAAAATCTGATACCACCCTTTTTCGAAACTATTTGCACAACGCTCATCCATTCACCATCAGAGCTAGAACAATTCATCCCGACCTCTACTAGTTTTACAATGTCCTTCTTTTTCAGCACTCGCATCAATTGATTCTCCTCTTTTGTGGACAAAGTATCGCTAATGATTACCGGTTTAGTACAATTGTCTCCAAGGAACACGTACTTCAAATGTGGCTCTAGTTTTGGCTCCTCCACTTTCTTTGTCATATTCAAACCTTCGCTTGTGTCTTCATGATAAACAAGTTCTCCACAAGCTTCTAATTCATGCAACAATGCTTCCATCTCTTTTCCTTTATTTTTGGTCGGAACTTTGTATACTCCGATAAGAGATCTTTCGGAAGGATTAGAAACATGAACCTGGTTTGCGACCTCCACTAGCTTCTCCTTGGTGGCATTGATTCAGAAAGAATCATGCTTCTCATTAGGATGCTTTTTGGCTTCAAAAAGATGGAAGGCTACCTCTTCATTTTGGACCCTTACTTTCATCAAACCGTTGTCAACGTCAATCATCATGCGTGCGGTTTTCATGAATGGTCGGCCAAGAATAAGTGGAACATCATCGTCCTCTTCCATATCAATAACAATGAAATCTACCGGGAAGAAGAATTTGTCAACTTTCACTAACAGGTCTTGAGCCACTCCATATGGTGCAGTGGTAGACTTATCAGCTAGTTGTAAAGTCATCTTAGTAGATTTGATCTCAACATTTCCCAATCTTTTAACTATGGATAGGGGAATTAAATTGATGCTAGATCCCAAGTCAATCAAGCCATTACCCGTGTAGGTGTCTCCGATGGTTACCGGTAAAGCGACTCGTCCCGGATCGAATTCCTTCCTCGGGAGAGTTTTTTGAATGATGACACTACATCGTGCATCAAGCAAGACTGTCTCTGGTTCCGTGTACCTCCGCTTTTTAGTAAGTATGTCTTTCATGAATTTTGCATACTTAGGCATTTGCTCCAATGCTTCGGCAAACGGAATGTTCACTTTCAATTGTTTGAATATATCCATGAATCAGGCGTAATGCCGTTCATTCTCCCTTTTAGATGGAGCATGTGGATACAAAAGGTTTTGGATTGGAGTAGCGCTCACTACCTCCTTTCCTCTAGAACTTCTAGGATTCCTCTCTCTTTTCTTTTTCACTGGCTCCACCCTCACTTCATCCCTATTATTTTTCTCAATTTCCACACTTTCTTTATTTTCGACTTCACCATTCTTTTCATCCTTTTCAACTTCTTCCTCACTCCACTCCCCAACTTCACCATCAACACTATCCTCTATTATTTTCTCCTCATCATTTTTCTCATTCTCTTTTTTTTAACTCTCATCCCTCTTGTCACTCTCACTAATCAACTCCCTTCCACTTCTCGTCGTTATCGCTTGACAATACTCTTTTGGATTCGTTTGCGTGTTCGCCGAAAAAGATGGTCCGGGTTGTTGTTCCGCTAGTTGTGTAGCAAGTTGACCGACTTGAGTTTCGAGATTTTTGATTGCCGCATCGGTGCTCTTTTGATTAGCCATCGACATTTGCATAAATTATGTCAATGTCTCTTCTAACTTTGATGTCACGACCGGCGGTTGTTGAGGTTGGTAAGGATTTTGGGAGGGTTTTGACGGCTGGAAGAACCACCCCCATAACCTTGGTTATGGTAATAGTTACCCCTTGGTTGGAACCCTTGATTCCCTTGAAAGTGTTGTTGTTGATTTGGAGGATGTGGTTGATACGGTTGTTGTTGTTGTTGCCTCGGTTGGTAGTCTCGTTGGTTCGTCATGTAATTCACTTCTTCGAACCCGAGAGGTGGACAAAATTCGGTGTCATGCTCACCTTTGCAAAGCTCACAACAAGCTATTTGTTTAGCTTTTGAAGGTTCTCTCAACTCTTTTATTTGTTGAGTCAAGAGTTCAACTTGTTGTGAAATGAGTTTGTTTTGGGCAAGAATAACATCGTTCGTCCCAAGTTCAAGCACTCCCGGTTTCTTCAAAGAGTTGCCTCTACTTTGACTTTGGAGGTCATTTAGAGCCATTCGGTTAATGATATCTGTAGCTTCTTCGGCGCTTTTAGACAACAAAGAACCACCCGAGGTAGCATCCAACAAAGTCTTACAATTTGGTTGAAGGCCATTTTTGAAAATGTGGATTTGAGTCAATTCGTCAAATTCGTGCCCTTTGCACTTCCGAAGCATGGATTTGAATCTTTCCCACACCTCATTCAATGATTCGTTGGTCCCTTGTGAAAACACGAAGATTGCCGTTTTGGATTCCATGAAACGGTTGTGGGAGAAAAATCTTTCAATGAACTTCTCTTCCAACACGTTCCAATCTGTCATGACTGTAGGTGTTTGATCCAAGTACCAATCTTTTGCTTTGCCGAACAAAGCGTGGGGAAATAATCTTTTGAACAACGGTAGCTCTTGAGCTTGGTCAACTCCGGCCGCCAATGCTATCTCATAAAATTTGGTGAGAAAAGCAAAGGGGTCTTCATGGTTCATCCCGGTGAATGGACTTCCATATAGTAGGTTAAGAGTTCCCGTTTTCATCTCGGCTTGCCTTCTCGTGTGGTTGGCAAACTGAGCAGTATTCCTTGGACTATTGACACAAGGTGTGGACATGGGCGGTGGTTGTGGTGGTTGATCCATGATAGGTGTGAAAGGTGGTGGATGTATTGTAGAAGAACTTTCTCCTTGCTCTTGTCGTTGTCTAGCTTGTTGCCTCCTTCGTCTCGTTCTGCTATTCAGTCTCCTGGCGGTTCTTTCGATCTCAGGATCAAAAAGAAGTTCGTCCTCAGGAACCTGCCCTCGCATAAAACGAAAGATGCACACTAAACCAAACAAATTACAAGCACAAGTCAAAAATTCAAAAGTTAAAAATTAAGCAACTATTGCGATGCTCGCAATATCAATTCACAATCCCCGGCAACGGCGCCATTTTGTTGAGTGTAGTTTTGGTGTCGGGTTTTTGTTATCGTCTCCACAGGGATTGTGAGATATCGCAACCGTTCGACAGTTGTTTTAATTCTTAACTCGTAGTAACAAGGGGGGTTTTGGTTTTAGTCACGGTATCTTGCATAAAAGAGTAAGAAAATACGGTAAAAGTTTTGGTTTTTCTATTTGAGAAATATTGTCAAAGTTAGGGTTCGACGATCACTTTGCATGTATATGTTCGATCAACAAGACTTATAAACTCCTTTAGATGATAAACTATTTCACAAAGTCCTCCCAATGTGTTTATCTCTAACACACATTGTGGGTTTTCCCATTTTGATCCATTGTTTATCTCTAACACAATCTATCAAAATGACAACTTTTTGGTTCAACTTTATGGTGAACAAAATCATTCATTACTATCTCTAGCTAACAAACAAGATTGGATGAAAACCTAGGTAAAGAGTTGGTAAACATCTCTCGATCATAAACCAACACAAAGAGTTTTCAATAAAACAAAGTTTTCACCATATATTTATCATTAAAGAGTTTACAAATGAAGATCATCCCATTTACACACAAAGCTTATGATCATCTACATCTAACCTTGACAAAATGAAGAACTTAGCCACTCATTTTCATGGTGGCTTGCACAACAAGTCTCGGTTGAAGGTTGATCAACATCCACGTCGAAGAATCGAGATTGGATGGGAATCCACCTTCTTTTTGTAGAATAATGTTAAGAGATGAAGAAAAATGGGTTTCTAGGTTACAAAATATCTCTAGAGCAATGCTGGAAAATATCTAAGAAAATGCTAAGTAAAAGTACAAAGTATGGTTCCAAAAAGTAGCCCCTGCTACTTATAGAACTGAGGTCTGAGCTGTCATGCTCGCTAGGCGAGCAGAATGGTTCGCCTAGCGAGCCCCAAAATAGGCACCAGAGGCACCTGCGCCCAGAGAAATATCTAAGTTCCAAAAAGTATGTTCGCTAGGCGAACAAAACCTTCGCTAGGTGAAGCCTACGCTTCAACCTTCGCTCCAGCGAGTTTGGGTGGTTTTGCTACCGGAATTGCTCGCTGGGAGCTCGCTAGTGGCTCGCCTAGCGAGTAAGTGCTGGCTGTGCTTTTGACCAAGTCTGGGCGCGTTCGCTACCACCTTCGCTGACTGCTCGCCTAGCGAGTTTGCTGACTTTTGCTACTGTAAAATTCTGGCAATGCTCGCTAGCAGCTCGCTGGGTGCTCGCCTAGCGAGCACTTCGCTACACCACTCGCCTAGCGAGCATGCTGATGACTGCTTTCTTCTCTTGGTCCCTTTGGCAACTTTCTTGTGCCTTCATTTTCTATTATTTCATGCCTAATTCCTGCACAATAACGCACAAATTAAAGATACCAAGATCGTTTAACATTGTATTGCAATTCATCTAAAACAAAGGCGGTTTCGAACACTTTAGCAACAAAAAGGAGTGAAAGATGCCCATATTTGATAGCTCAAATAAGCACTTTTGGGCATCTAACAAACACCAAGAACAATCCTCTTGGATTTTTCACTAAGTCCACTAAGAGAACAGTCTTCTCTTAATGACTTTCTTGTTTCCAACAGTCCTGGACAACAAGGATAACAAGAACAATATGAGATTTTACAAGTTTTTGAAAGATGGAACAATATATCAATCTATTGATTGATCTTATCCCTTTAAGAAATCATTTCTCTTTATGACATACAAGTGCTCCAATAATGGTATGGATGAAACTATATGAATGTATATTGAAAATTTCGTGTAGAAAGTTTCACCAAAAAATTTAAGCAAGAACACTTGAGAAAATTTGAAAAGATGAAGAGAGAAATTTTTTGAAATATTAGTGTGAAGGATGGGGATTCAAATTATGAGAATATGTGGTATATATAACCCTTAGACACCTTTCTAAATGGTCATAATTCATGAATGGATGTTATGATTCAAGAACATAATTCAGAAAATATTTTCATGAAAAAATGCATTTGTTTTTGCCACTGGTCCAGTGGTAATCGGTTACCCAATATGGTGTAATCGGTTACACCTGAACCAACGTTAAATTTTTTTGAAAATTTTCACCATGTAATCGATTACCCAAAACATGGTAACCGATTACCATCAAGGCAGAATGACCAAATGCTGTTGAAAATGAATTGTAAGACCAAATGAAAATGTTTAAGAGGCCTAAATGAAACATGACATGTATGAATGAAACTCTTGAGCACTTGAATGAACATAGAGAGGTTGGGAACTTTATACCTTAATAATTTTATCAATTCAATAGAAATCTTCAAGACTTGAAATTCTTTTTTAAGTGAAGTTTGACTTGTGCTTGAGTCTTGGACTATTCTTTTTGCGATGCACATTTGCTTGTAGAGCATGTCTTCATCAAAACACTTTGAGAAACGTGTCTTCACATTCTCCCCCTTTTTGATGATGACAACTCTTTATTGAAAGTTTTATCCAATCTTGTTTTCTCTAATAATTGAAACTCCCCCTTGATCCATGATTGAGAGAATTTTATAGTAAATGCTAGCTGCATTGTTAGAGAAACATACAACAACCAAATATATCTTCTCCCCCTTTGTCATTAGCAAAAATGATGGGAAATACTAAATAATGAACAACCATATGTTGTATGATAAAATAGGATATAATATGAACACATAAACAAATAACAAAACAACCAAAAGCGCATAACTTAATACAAAACAACTTGTCTGTACATAATGATTAAAACATAAACTTAAAAACAAGAACACTCAGCATAACAAAAAAACAAGAAACAAACACATTAATCATTTTAATCACTTTAATCACTTTTCGACATTTGCATATTCTCTTCATCACTTTAATAAATAAGTACTTACTAAAAAACTAGACAAATAACCCACATTTAATAAAAAGCAAAAATCTGGAAAACATTCAGGTGTAATCGAGTACCCTGAGAGGTGTAATCGATTATCCTGAGAGGTGTAATCGATTACACTATGCAAAAACGCTGCAATGAGTCATGCAAGCAGGCATGTAATCGATTACTAAATAAGGGGTAACCGATTACCTCAATAAAAAAACAGAATGTTCACCAGGATCAGCATGCAATGAATTTTAAGAAACTAACAATTACACATGTTATTAAATATCCTTGGGAAACTTTATATGAAGCAAACATGTCATACAAATATTATAAAGGCACAAAAAAATAATTTTCTCAAAACTCATGTAAGAAACACATATATAAAATTTTAAATAAAAATTTAAGGTAATGAGAGAGTGTACCTTTGTGTTTGCACTGATTAATTTTGAAGAATCAAATGCCACAACCATCTAAAATACCAAGTTCCCTCCGAATTTTGTAAAATGATTCCTTTGGGAGAGGTTTTGTGAATATGTCGGCAAGCTGATTATGCGTATCCATGAATGAGATTTCAACATCGCATTTGAGCACATGATCATGTAAGAAGTGATGTCTAATGTCTATGTGTTTAGTACGAGAATGCATGACTGTATTCTTTGTTATATTTATTGCACTTGTGTTGTCACATCTGAAGGTGAGAAAAACAAGAAAGGGGGGGTTTGAATTGTTTGAAAAATAAGCGCTTTTGCAAAATGAAATCACACAATGATTTTATACTGGTTCGCTTATAACACAAAGCTACTCCAGTCCACCCGGCCAAGGTGATTTCGCCTTCAACAAGGACTTAATCCACTAATCTTGAAAGATTACAAACAACCCCTAAGAGAGAAGAAAATCTCTTAGTCCTCTCAAGTCTACAGACTACAAAGAGTCACTTGAGGAAATCAAATAAAAATTAGATACAAGATGTGTAATCTAGAGTGCTTCTAAGAAAGCAAATATTACAAACTTAAGAACAAATTTTTCACTTGATAAGCAAAAGCTTAGTGAAAATCTTTGAAGAACAAGGATGTTTTTCTTGAGCGTGATATGATTTCAGTATAGTTTTGGCTAGTGATTTCTTGTTTACTGAATGAGATTTCTTCTCTTATTTATAGGAGTTGAAGTAGAGTTGAAGTAGCGTTGAATCTGTTGGATATTGAGATGTAGTTACGCCATTCCATTAATAGCTTCTGCAGTAGACTTTTTCTCTTAGAAGTGACTACTTACCACAATTAGTATCTTCTCTCTTGGAAGTGGAGATTAACGTCTCTTTCTAATTGAGGAAATCCATTTGCAGAACTTTAACTTGGCTTAAATGTTACTTCATCATGATTAACAATTCTGATTAGAGTCTTCGTGTATCTGGAGAAACTTGGGATCTGGCTTCTGATGTTATTTCTTGAGAGTTCAGATAGCGCTGATAACTTCAGAGTTTACAGAAGGCATTTGTTCAGAGTCAGAGCTTCTAGACTTTACTTCATGTAGTTTTGTCCAGAGTCAGAGCTTCTTGAAACGAGATTCCTCTTTAGATGCTTCTGATACTTGAGATTTTGCATCTGATCTTGTTTTGCATCTGATGACATCATCAGATTTATTTCTTCTTTCTATAGAACCCTACACACTTAGAAACTTTTCGTTAGGGTGCCATTTTTGGTTTCATCCTTTGTTATCATCAAAATCATGGAGTCTGTTGTAGAACACTTTTTGTTCTTACAATCTCCCCCTTTTTGATGATGACAAAACAAATAAAAATATCAGATGAAACATGAAAAATATTAGATCAGATAGACAAAAGCTCCCCCTGAGTTAGTACTAGGGAGTTCAGAAGTTCTTACCAGAGCTTTCCAAGCAATGAGATTTCTGAAAACTTTCTGCAATTTCTTAATTTTAATGTTAGAGTTATTTAATCAGAGCTATTATTTAATCAGAGCTATTTCTATAATTGTTGCAGAATGCTTAAGGTTTTAGACATAATTTTCATCAGAGCTATTTAATAATTTCTCCCCCTTTTTGGCATAATCAAAAAGGCATAAAAAAAATAAAGAGAATAATAAAGAGAAAAAAAACACTTCATTAAAAACGCACAAAGGCAAACAGCAGTCAAAAACATCAGATTCAAGAGAATATCAGAGCTAAAAAAAAAAAAAAAAAAAGACAGAAGCAAAAACATTAGGCAAGCAAACAAAATAAATCCTAAGTGCCTAAGGGTTTGGAGGTTGAGGAAGTCTCTGAAGCAACATGGCAAACATGTTCTGGATGTTTTCATTCAGAGCATCTTGCTTGTCCATCCTGGCACGAAGCTCATTCTGATCTTTCTTTATCTCTTGCTGATCTTGCTTTATCTCTTTCAGAGTGTTAAGAATCAGAGGGATCGCAGAGGAAGACTCCCCCTGAATCAGAGCCTGCTGAGCTTCAGCTTCAGCAGCAGCTTGGGCTTCTGCATCCGCCTGAGCTTTGGCTTCAGCTTCCTTAATCCTTAGAAGTTCTGCTTCCTTTGCCAGTCGTTCTTCTTCCAACCTCTTGGCTTCTTCCTCAGCTTCCTTAGCCAATCTTTCTTCCTCTAATCTCTTGGCCTCAGCTTCTCTAGCCAGTCTCTCTTGGAGTCTTTCCTCAGAGTCTCTGATGTAGCCATTTCTGACTTGTTCAGAGATACTCTTCAGCCTATAAGACTCAGAGGTCATCCAACTAATGACTCTGTTCCAGTGTGTCCTAACAGATTTAGGATCATCACTAACTTCAGAGTTTTTAGCCAGAGACTTGATCTTCTGGACTGAAGCTTCTGCAACCTGTATAATGGCCTCCTCAAGGGTAGGTATGGTAAGTTCAGGTTCAGGTTCAGGTGAATGAGGTGGAGAGTTTTGAGGGCTGAGATTTAGAGGTTGAGGTTCAGTTTGTTGAGGTTCAGATTCTGCTTGAAGTTCAGAATCTGCGTCTGGTTGAAGACTAGGGGATGAAGCATATAGTGGATTTAGGTCTAATAGGTCAGAGTCTGGTCCAGGTACAGCGGGAATAAATGGTGGAGTGATATTAGAGGTGAAGGGATCAGATGGTTGAGTTTCAGAGGGTAAGGTTGTTGTTTGTTGTGGTGGAAGTAAAGTTTGGAGGGGAGAGGTTACTTCAGATTGTCTTGAGGGTTGTGGAGCGAAATTTTTAGCATAAATTTCAGCTATTGTTGGGGAGTTAGGGTCAGAGTGTTCTTGGTCAGAGGACTCTTGGTCAGAGAACTCTTGGTCAGAGGTAGGGGAAAGGTAAGGGGGTGATTCATATTCAGAGGATGAGGAAGAGCTGTGGTGATATAGTTGATTAGGGTCAGAGGTTGTTGTGAAATTTCGAGCAATTTTTAGAACAGGTGGAGGTTGAGAGGTTCTGATGGTTGAAGGAGGGATTTCAGAGGTTGTAAATATGGGAGGTGTTGGGAGAGGAGTAGAAGAGGCCATCATAGGTATTACAGAAGTAACAGGAGGAATAGACTTACCAGAAGAAGAGATTTTCAGAGGAGCTTTGGTTCCAGAAGATTCTCCAAGTCTGGGTTTCTTTGCCTTCCTTGCTTCCTCAGCTATCTTCTTCTCAGAAAGACCTCTTTTGTATCTGACCAGATCTTCTACAGAGTCCAGACAGTCTTCAAGGCGGAAATCAGAAATATCAATGCCTTCATCCAGACGATCCTGAAGGTAGATAGCAATGGCATCTCTGGGTTCATTCTTGAAGAACCTTTCAAGGCCATGAGGCATCTTCCTCTGATCTTTCAGAGCTTCCCAGGTCACATCCATAGTGGGCTTGACTCTAATGTCTTTGATGATTCCCATGCTCCTCAGGTTTTTGGCATTCAGAGGCTTTCCAACGTCAATTGCCAGATCATCCATACATCTGGTCTTCTCCAGATCATCTACCAAGCCATGCTCAATGAAGACATCAGAGAGCAATCTTCCCAGAGGAATGTAGGATCTGGGCTTCATATTATTCCTCGTTTCTTTGACTGAATCTCTCAGATATCTGAAGAGGAGAACAGGGAGGTTGATCTGGATACCCTTCTGAATACAGTAAAGGATGCATTTCTGATCAGCATTTATGTAATCTGAAGAGTTGGAGGCTGGACGATGATGGATTGTTCCCAGAATAATCTTCAGCCAAACTCGGAGGTTCTGATGAAGCTCCTTGTTCTTAGAGGGGTTTCCTTCAACATTTGCTTTGAAGATTGTAGGGTTAATGACTTCTGTGATGCGCTTGGACCTTGGAGGAATGTTGTAAATCCTTTTACCTCCAGCTTTCTCCATGTTTAGTAAGGAAGCTATTGATGCTTCAGTGATGACAATCTTCACACCCAGAACAAACGAGACAATGAACTGGTCATCAGCATCTGCACATCTCCAGAATTCTTTGACAAGGAGAGGGTAAATGGGACCATAAAGCCTGTTGAAGTAGTTTTCCCAACCTTGCTTGCGAAGATCTTCAGTAAGATCAACACCGTTTCTTCTCAAGTTCTCAAAATCCACCAGTGATTCACACAGTACATCCAAACCTTCAAAGGGAGTTGAAAGATGAATGTGGCGTTCACGTTCCAAAATGTGAGGTTCTTGATAGACTGGGGTCGTGGTAACGTCTATAACCATGGGTGTTTGAGTGTTTGAGGTTTGGGGATTAGAAGCGGCTTCCATTTGTTGGGAGAAGTTAAAAACTTCTTGCTCTTGAGGATTCATGAAGAAAATTGATGAAGAAGATGAAGAACTGAGGAAGTTGCAGAGAAAACTTCGAGAGAGGGTTTAGGGTTTAAGAGTGAGTGAAAAGTGATAAGTGTGTGAAATGTGAGAAAAGTGTTTATATACCTAAGGGTAAAAACACATGCAAAACGACACATTTAATTGCGTTGGAACAGAACACAAGATTTGCACGCTAGGGGGGAAAAATGATTATAGCTAATAAATGAATGTCTAATCCCAACAGTAAGCACACTGCTCGAGGAGATTTCAAGCGTTCTGACCTTTGATTTCTTTTGACAGCTGTCTAGAAGTTCTAGGGTTAGACGCATGTTCCCCACGTGTTGATGTATCTGATCTTCAGGAATACCAAAGGATTTCTGAAGATTTCTAACTCAGATATCTTCTTAACTTGGTAGAAGTATCAGAGTCAGAGGCAGAAGTGTATTTGTTTTTATCAGAGTCTCATTTTACATGTTCAGAGCCAAATTTTATTCAGGGCAATTTTTAATGTTCAGATTTTCTAAGATAAAAAGAAATCTATCTTCAGCTAGAGGCTTAGTAAAGATATCTGCCCATTGATGTTCTGTATCAATGAACTTCAGCGTTACTATTCCTTTCTGAACATAGTCTCTAATAAAATGATGTTTTATTTCTATGTGTTTGGCTCTGGAATGTAGAATGGGATTCTTACTTAAACAAATAGCAGCAGTATTATCACAAAAGATAGGAATGTTACTCTCAAATATCTGAAGATCTTCTAGCTGATGCTTCATCCAGAGCATCTGAGTTGTGCACAGTGATGCTGAGATGTATTCTGCTTCTGCAGTTGATAGAGCGATAGTTGACTGTCTTTTGCTAGCCCAGGAGATTAGATTGTTTCCCAGAAGCTGGCAATTTCCAGATGTGCTTTTTCGTTCTATTCTATCTCCTGCATAATCTGCATCACAATAACCAGAAAGCCTATACTCTGATGTTTTCTCATACATCAGGCCCAGGTTAGGAGTTCCTTTCAGATACTTAAGAATTCTCTTAACAACTGTTAAATGAGATTCTCTAGGATCTGATTGGAATCTGGCACAAAGACAGACGCTAAAGAGAATATCAGGACGAGTAGCAGTCAGATAGAGAAGAGAGCCTATCATACCTCGATAGAGCTTCTGACAAACCTTGTTGCTTACCTCTTCCTTCTCCAGAATGCAAGTTGGGTGCATAGGAGTCTTTGCAGAGTTGCATTCAGTCATGTCAAACTTCTTCAGAACATCTTTAATGTACTTGCTTTGATGAATGTACGTGACTTCTGGAGTTTGATTGATTTGAATTCCCAGAAAGAACTTTAGTTCTTGCATTAAACTCATTTCAAATTCTGCCTGCATTAACTTAGAAAATTCTTGGCAAACAGAGATATTAGCAGAACCAAAAATAATATCATCAACATAAATTTGGCATATCATCAGATCATTATTAAGGTTTTTACAGAAGAGTGTAGAATCAACTTTCCCTCTGATAAAATTTTGTTCCAGAAGAAAATTGCTCAGACGTTCATACCAAGCTCTGGGAGCTTGTTTAAGTCCATATAAAGATTTCTTAAGTTTGAAAACATGTTCTGGAAAGTTTGAATTTTCAAAGCCTGGAGGTTGATTAACATACACTTCTTCTGAAATATAACCATTAAGAAATGCACTCTTGACATCCATTTGGTATAATTTGATAGAATGATTAATAGCAAAAGATACAAGAAGACGAATAGATTCTAACCTCGCGACTGGAGCAAAAGTTTCATTATAATCAATACCTTCTTGTTGACTATAACCTTGAGCTACCAGTCGAGCTTTGTTTCTGACAACTTCTCCTTTCTCGTTCAGTTTGTTTCTGAAAACCCATCTGGTTCCAATGACATGAGTGCCTCTGGGTTTAGGAACGAGATCCCAGACATCATTCTTGGAAAATTGATCTAACTCTTCTTGCATAGCTGTCACCCAATCATTATCTTGAAGAGCTTCATCACAGGACGTAGGCTCAATCAGAGACACTAGTCCCAGAGGAATATCTTCAGAAGTTCTGAAGGTAGATCTGGTTCTAACAGGTTCATCTTTGTTTCCCAAAATCAAATCTTCAGATACGTTGCTACGACTCTTGACTTTCCTTGGAATTTCTGGAGATTTAATTTCTTCAGAGTCTGGAGTGACAGTTGCTTCTGGAGTTTTCTCAGATTCTACGAGAGTGATTTCCAAATCTGCAAACTTTTCAACTAGCTTTGACTTTTCAGGGTCAAGCTTATCATCAAATCTAACATGAATTGATTCCTCCACAATTTTGGTTTCTGTGTTGTATACTCTATAGCCTTTAGAGCGTTCTGAGTATCCTAACATAATACCTTTTTGTGCTTTGGAATCAAACTTGTTTAGATGTTCTTTAGTATTTAATATAAAACAAATGCATCCAAAAGGATGAAAATAAGAAATGTTGGGTTTTCTTCCCTTACACAGTTCATAGGGAGTCTTTTCCAGAATAGGTCTAATAGAGATTCTATTCTGAATGTAACACGCTGTATTTACAGCTTCTGCCCAAAAGTGCTTTGCTACATTTGTTTCATTGATCATGGTTCTGGCCATTTCTTGGAGTGTCCTATTCTTCCTCTCTACAACTCCATTTTGTTGTGGAGTTCTAGGGCAGGAGAAATCATGAGATATTCCATTAGAATCAAATAGTTCTTCAAAATCTTTATTTTCAAATTCTCCACCATGATCACTTCTGACTCTAACAATTTTAGAGTCAAATTCTTTTTGCACTTTAGAACAGAAACTGGTGAATACAGAGTGAGACTCACTCTTGTGCTTTAGGAATTTTACCCATGTCCAGCGGCTGTAATCATCAACGATTACAAGTCCATACTTCTTTCCATTGACTGATGCTGTTTTCACAGGACCAAATAAGTCAATGTGAAGAAGCTCCAGAGGCTTGGAGGTAGAAACAACATTTTTCTTTTTAAAAGATGTTTTTGAAAACTTTCCTTTCTGACAAGCTTCACACAGAGCATCTGAAGAAAACTTCAGTTTAGGTAAGCCTCTGACTAACTCAAGTTTAGTTAGCTGAGAAAGTTTTCTCATGCTAATGTGGCCTAAGCGTCTATGCCATACCCATTGCTCTTTGTGAACTGACATTAAACATTTAACATTTTGATCTTTTAAATCAGAAAGATTTATTTTATAAATGTTGTTTTTCCTCTTGCCTGTGAAAAGGACAGAGCCATCGTTCTGACTAATGGCTTTACACGTTTTTTGATTAAAGATTACATCATAACCGTTATCACTTAATTGACTTATGGATAACAAGTTATGCATTAATCCTTCTACATAAAGAACATCAGATATAGAGGGAAGAGTACCGTTACCAATAGTTCCGGAGCCTCTGATCCTTCCTTTCTGATCTCCTCCAAAGCCTACGAAGCCAGCGTCTTTAAGTTCCAGGCTTTGGAACATAGACTTTCTTCCCGTCATATGTCGCGAGCATCCAGAGTCCAGGTACCATGACTGGTGTCTGAACTTTGCTGCATAGGATATCTGCAACATAGATAATCTTATCTTTCGGTACCCAGAATTCTTGGGTCCTTTCAGATTAGTTTTCCCAGAGTTTCTTACAACTTTGGGTCTTCTAGCATTTTTAAATTTGTGTTCTTGTGTGTGTGTGTAGTGGTATGAAAAAGGCGATTTAATTTGGTTACTGGTAGAAGTTTTATCAGAATCAGAATCATACCCAATTCCCCTTTTATTATTCTGACCTACTTCATAAATCATGGATGCCATAATACTCCTATTTATCCCATTCTTCAGAAATTGTTGAAAGGCTTCTTCATATTTATAAATAATTTCATTTGAAGTTTGTGGTGCTTGAGACAACACTTCTTCTAATTCTAAGCTTTTCGTTTTAGCTTCATCTCTTTCTAACGTTAAAGATATGATTGTATCATCTCTTGTTAGAATTGTTGTCTCAAGTTTACTACACTCTTCAGATTTTGCTTTAAGAAGACCTTTAATGTTTTTAACTTTTTGTTTTAATTTCTGAAGAGAGGTAAGAGTTTCTGATAAACATGATTCTAAGTCAGATCTAGAAAGTTCAGAAAATACCTCTTCAGATTCTTCATCTGAGCTGCTGGATGTGGTAGCCATAAGAGCTACGTTGGCCTGTTCATCAGAGTCAGATTCTGATGATTCGGATTCACTATCGTCCCAGGTGGCCATTAATCCCTTCTTTGTTCTGAAGGCATTTTTCTTGAAGCTTTCTTTCTTAGAGTTATCTTTCTTCAGCTTGGGGCATTCATTTCTATAATGACCTGTTTCTTTACATTCAAAGCAGGTAATATCTTTATTAGGTTTACCTTTTGAAGTTGACTCTGATCTATCCCCTCTGGGTCTTGATCTTCTGAAGTTGTTGTTGTTCCTTCTTTTCCAGAGTTGCTTAACTCTTCTGGTTAGTAAGGACAGTTCTTCTTCATCATCAGAGTCTTCAGGTTCAGAGTCGTCAGTATCTGCAGTTTCTGCCTGGAGAGCTTTGGTTCTGTCTGACTTCCGTCTTTCAGGTCTGGACTTCAGCGCCACTGACTTGTTCCTTTTCTGAGGCTCATCCTCCTCTAGTTCTATCTCATGGCTTCTGAGAGAACTAACAAGTTCTTCAAGGCTGATATTGTTCAGATCCTTTGATAACTTCAGAGCAGTAACCATTGGTCTCCATTTCTTTGGCAGACTTCTGACTATCTTCTTAACATGATCTGCAGTCGTGTATCCTTTGTCTAGCACTTTAAGACCTGCAATAAGAGTTTGGAATCTGGAAAACATAGCTTCTATAGCTTCGTCATCTTCCATCTTGAAGGCTTCATATTTCTGGATCAACGCCAGAGCCTTCGTCTCCTTGACTTGGGAGTTTCCTTCATGGGTCATCTTCAGAGAGTCAAGTATATCTTTAGCCGTCTCTCTGTTGGTGATCTTTTCGTATTCGTTGTATGATATAGCATTTAGAAGTATTGTTCTGGCCTTGTGATGATTTTTGAACTCACGTTTCTGATCTTCTGACATTTTGCTTCTGGGAACTTCAGCTCCATTTAAGGTTGGAGGTTTGTATCCATCTGTGACAATGTCCCAGAGGTCAGCATCATAACCCAGAAAGAAACTTTCGATTCTATCTTTCCAGTAATCAAACTTTTCTCCATCAAAAACAGGAGGCTTGGCATTGTAAGAATCTTTCTCATTTGAGTGGGCCATTTGTTTTTCTCGCACTGGATCTCTCTACACGGTTAAGTGTTTGATTTGAAAATCAATAACAGAGCCGGAGCTCTGATACCAATTGAAGGTGAGAAAAACAAGAAAGGGGGGTTTGAATTGTTTGAAAAATAAGCGCTTTTGCAAAATGAAATCACACAATGATTTTATACTGGTTCGCTTATAACACAAAGCTACTCCAGTCCACCCGGCCAAGGTGATTTCGCCTTCAACAAGGACTTAATCCACTAATCTTGAAAGATTACAAACAACCCCTAAGAGAGAAGAAAATCTCTTAGTCCTCTCAAGTCTACAGACTACAAAGAGTCACTTGAGGAAATCAAATAAAAATTAGATACAAGATGTGTAATCTAGAGTGCTTCTAAGAAAGCAAATATTACAAACTTAAGAACAAATTTTTCACTTGATAAGCAAAAGCTTAGTGAAAATCTTTGAAGAACAAGGATGTTTTTCTTGAGCGTGATATGATTTCAGTATAGTTTTGGCTAGTGATTTCTTGTTTACTGAATGAGATTTCTTCTCTTATTTATAGGAGTTGAAGTAGAGTTGAAGTAGCGTTGAATCTGTTGGATATTGAGATGTAGTTACGCCATTCCATTAATAGCTTCTGCAGTAGACTTTTTCTCTTAGAAGTGACTACTTACCACAATTAGTATCTTCTCTCTTGGAAGTGGAGATTAACGTCTCTTTCTAATTGAGGAAATCCATTTGCAGAACTTTAACTTGGCTTAAACGTTACTTCATCATGATTAACAATTCTGATTAGAGTCTTCGTGTATCTGGAGAAACTTGGGATCTGGCTTCTGATGTTATTTCTTGAGAGTTCAGATAGCGCTGATAACTTCAGAGTTTACAGAAGGCATTTGTTCAGAGTCAGAGCTTCTAGACTTTACTTCATGTAGTTTTGTCCAGAGTCAGAGCTTCTTGAAACGAGATTCCTCTTTAGATGCTTCTGATACTTGAGATTTTGCATCTGATCTTGTTTTGCATCTGATGACATCATCAGATTTATTTCTTCTTTCTATAGAACCCTACACACTTAGAAACTTTTCGTTAGGGTGCCATTTTTGGTTTCATCCTTTGTTATCATCAAAATCATGGAGTCTGTTGAAGAACACTTTTTGTTCTTACAACATCAAAGTGGTATGCATCCAAGGTTTAGTCCGAAATCACTCGGTTGTTGCTTTAGCCATAGAATATGAGCACAACAACTTCCTACTGCTATGTATTATGCTTCTACGGTGCTAATAGTAACACATGCTTATTTATTACACGCCCAAGAAACTAATGCATTTCCTAGGATGTGACATGTTCCACTTGTACTTTTTCTATCAGTTTTGCAACCTGCATAATCTGAGTCAGAATGTCCAACTAAATCACATATACTACCTTTTGGATACCATAGGTCGACATTCATTGTTCCTTTGAGATACTTCATGATCCTTTTAACAATGGTGATATGTGATTCCTTTGGATTGGCTTGAAACCATGCATAAAGACACACACTAAACATTATATCAGGACGAATTATCGTCAAATATAGTAAGGAACCAATCATACCTCGATACTTTGTGATATCAATCGAATTACCTTATTCATCTTGATCAACATAAGTTTCAGATCCCATTGGAGTAGACATTGCCTTGCAACTATCCATGTCGAATCTTTTCAACAACTCTTTGCAGTACTTTGATTGGTTGATGAAGATGCCATCTTTTAGTGTCTTAATTTGGAGTCCAAGAAAATATTTCATCTTACCCATCATGGACATCTCGAATTCTCCTTGTATCATCAATGAAAATTCTTCACACATTTCTTTGTTTGTTGAGTTGAATATGATGTTGTCAACATAGACTTGAACCAATAAAGTGTTACCTTTTATTTTCTTAATAAACAAGGTCTTGTCAACTTTACCTTTTTTAAATCCTCTTTCATAAAGAAAGTTGCTAAGTCGATCGTACCACGCCATTGGTGCTTATTTTAAGCCAAAAGAGCTTTCTTCAACTTGAAGACATGTGAAGGATTCTTGAAGTCTTCAAAGCCCCGAGGGTTGTTTGACATAGAGTTCTTCATTGATATAACCATTCAAGAAGGCACTCTTGACATCCATTTGGAATAATTGAACATTTAAGGAACAAGCATAAGCAAGTAATAAACAGACAGCTTCTAACCTGGCAACTAGAGCGAATGTTTCTTCAAAATCTATTGCCTTCCTCTTGATTGTATCCTTGGGCCACCAACCTTGCTTTGTTTCAAACAATTATACCATTCTCATCAAGCTTGTTCTTGAACACCCGTCTAGTACATATGACGTGTTTACCACTTGGCCTAGGGACAAGTTCCCAAAGTTGATTCCTTTCAAATTAGTTTAACTCTTCTTGCATACCAAATATCTATTAGCCGTCTCCTAAGGCTTCATCAACTTTGGAAGGTTCAATTTGTGAAACAAACGCCATATTCAAGCATGCATCTTTGAGATTTAATCTTGTTGCAACACCTTGACTAATATCACTAATGACTTTATCAATTGGATAATCTCTATGAGTTCTCCATTCTTTAGGTAGATCATTATCATTTGACTCTTATTGAATTGGTTCTTCATGATGTTCCGTCTGATTTTCATTCTTGACTTTAGAAGTATCTTCTTGAGGAACATCTATAATATCATCATCATCACACAAAACAACATCCTCCTTGGAAGGGTTAGTTTCATCGAAAGAAACATGTATAGATTCTTCAATAGTTAAAGTTCGTTTATTATAAATTCTATATGCTTTACGAGAGAGAGAGAATAGCCAAGAAAAATACCTTCATCAGACTTTTCATCAAACTTACTGAGGTTGTCTTTGTCATTGTTTAAGACAAAGCATGTGCATCCAAAAATGTGAAAATAAGCAATGTTTGGTTTCCTTTCTTTGAAAAGTTCATACGGAGTATTTTCCAAAATAGGTCTTATAATAACTCTATTACTTACATAGCATGCCGTGCTTAGAGCATCCGCCCAAAAATATTTTGGAAGATTCGGGTCACTAAGCATTGTTTTTGCAAGTTCCACGAGTGACCTATTCTTTCCCTCCACCACTCCATTTTATTGAGGAGTCCTTGGTGCCGAGAAATTGTGAAAGATTCCATGTTCTTCGCAAAATTCTTTGAAAGAGGCATTTTGAAATTCTTCTCCATGGTCGCTTCTTATGGAGGCAATTTTTAGTGATTTCTCATTTTCGATTTGCCTTGCATACTTCTTGAACGCCTCGAATGCATCACTTTTCTGCACTAAAAAGAAAGTCCAAGTATATCTAGAAAAATCATCAACAATAACTAAAACGTATACATTACCTCCGAAGCTTCTTGTTCTTAATGGACCAAATAAGTTCATATGCAACAATTGTAGTGGCCTAGAAGTGGAAACCACATTCTTAGGTTTGAAAGTTGATTTGGTTTGCTTTCCCTTTTTAAATGCATCACATAATCTATCTTTGACAAACTTCATCTTAGGCAATCCAATGACAAGATCATGCTTGACTAGTTTATTCAAGTGTTCCATATGAATGTGAACAATTCTCTTATGCCATAGCCATGTGTCGTTGTTGTTTACCATGATACATTTTACCTTCAAAGAAAAATCATCAAGGGAAATCATAGATATATTATTTATTCTTTTACCTTTGAGTTTCGTCCCATCAGTGACTTCATCTTCAATCAAGCATTCATCTTTTGTGAACTTGATCTTAAAGCCTTTGTCACAAAGTTGGCTAATGCTTAGAAGATTGTGCTTTAGTCTTTCAACATAAAGAACATCTTTAATGGATGTGAAAGGTGGTGATCCAATTTTTCCTATTCCAAGAATCTTTACTTTTTTGTTATCTCCATAAGTAACATAACCCTTGGCCTTAAGCACTAGTTTTGAAAATTTGTTCGGGTCTCCTGTCATATGCTTGGAACAACCACTATATAGATACCATAAATTTGATATGGCTTTAAAGCATACATACAAAACAAATTAAGTTTTTTTAGGCACCTAAATTGCTTTGGATCCTTCATAATTAGTACCTTTCTTTACCCACACGTAATGCCCACTTGCCACACTAAAGTTTCTAACATAGCAAGTATTAGGTGTATGACCACTTATACCACAATAAAAACAAGTTGGAACAAAATTGCTTTTATATCTAGGAACATAAGATTTCTTTATAGAAAATCTTTTCCTTTTAGGATAATGATGAACAACCATTGCTTTGGTCACTTTCTCTTTGGTATATTGTTCACTAGCCTTAATAAAAATGGTTTGGTTAGAACTTGGTTTAGAAAATTTTGAATGACCAAGACCATTTTTGTCATTTGAATATATTTGATGGCTAAGAACACCTTCTAATCCAACTTGTCCTTTCTCATATCTTTATAAAACTCTTTTTAGTTGTACAATTTGAAATGAAAGTGACTCACAATTTTTACATACAAAATTTTATTTTTGTTCACTTATGACATTTTGTTTTTCCATTTCAAACTCTTTATCCATAGTGTCAGTTTTTTCTTCCAGAGATGTGATTTGTTTCTTTTGACTTGAAATGGTTTTGTACATAATTTTTAATTCATTAAGGAGTTCATTGATAACACCTTGTGCATTATTATCATAAATAGAAAATTCATTACTAACCTCTTCTTCATCTTCAAAGTGGTGTGAAGCCATCAATGCTATATTTGCACATTTGTTGCTATCTGAATTTGATGAAGAACTTATCTCATTATCATCCCATGCAACATAAGCCTGTTTATTCTTGGTCTCCTTCTTGCTTTTAAAGCCACCTTTCTTGGAAAGTTTCGGACAATCCGACTTTATATGACCTTTCTTACCACATTCAAAACATGTAACATCTTGTGTAGAAGTGGAAACCTCCTTTTTCCTGAAAGATTTCTTTCTATTTGCATAGTTAAACGATTTATCATTTTTACCAAAGAAATTACCGAGTCTTTTAACAAGAAGCATAAAATTCTCATCTTCTTTAGGATCATCATTTGTTCGTTCTTCTTTTGAGTCGACTTTTAGAGCGATACCTTTGGACTTCTTCTCTTGATTTTCATGTTGTTCAAGTCTTCCAAGTTCCAATTCGTGTTCTTGAAGATTTCCGAACAATGATGCGGATGTCATGGTCGAGAGACTCTTCTTCTCGGATATGACCGTTACTTTCGATTCCCATTCTCTTGTCAATTATCTAAGTATTTTAAGGTTGAGATCATCATTTGTGAAGGTTTTTCCAGGTGCAATCAAATTATTCGTTAAATGGACGAATCTCTTCTGCAATGCAACGATGGATTCTCTGGGATGCATTATGAACATTCCGTATTCTTGACTTAATGTGTTCAATCTGGATCTTTTCACTTAAGTAGTTCCTTCATGAGTCTCCACCAAAGTGTCCCAAATTTCTTTTGCCGATTTACATTGAGAGATACGGAAAAACTCATCCATACTTAATCCACTTTGAAGAATATTGATAGCTTTCTTTTCATTTAGGATCTTTTTCTTGTCATCTTCATCATATGAGCCTTTAACGTTAGGAGTTCCAACACCATTAACCACACTAATTGGAATATGTGGACCATTTTTTACGGTTTCCCATATGCCTTCTCCTTGTGCCTCTAGATGTGCCTTCCTGCGGATTTTCCAGAAGTCAAAATATTCATCAAAGAATAGAGGACTCTTGCTGCTACTACCACCATATTTGAAAACCGGATCATTTGCGGAAGCCGTGTTCTGGATCTACGAAGAAAGTTACCAACAACTTGCTCTGATATCAAATGTAAGTTGAGTATGCGCTTAAGAAAGGGGGGGGGGGGGGTGAATTAGGTTCTTTGAAAACTTTTTCCGATTTTATGAAAACTTGTTGTTTCTTTTCTGGTTTGGTTATACAATGAAACGGAAAAGTACGGGAAGTAAAGAACACCAAGATGTATACTGGTTCCCCTTATAATCTGAGAGTACTCTAGTCCCTTAACCACATGTAAGAGATTTTATTATTGTTAGATCTTATGGACAAGACAACCTAGTCTTTCTATACAGACTCTAACAAGAACACCAAGAACAATCATCTTGGATTTTTCACTAAGTCTACTAAGAGAACAATCCTCTCTTAATGACATTCTTGTTTCCAACAGTCCTGGACAACAAGGATAACAAGAACAATATGCGTTTTTACAAGTTTTTGAAAGATGGAATAATATATCAATCTATTGATTGTTCTTCTCCTTTTAAGAAACCAATTCTCTTTATGACATACAAGTGCTCTAGGAATGGTATGGATGAATCTATATGAATGTATATTAAAAATTATGTGCAGAAAGTTTCACCAGAAAATTTAATCAAGAACACTTGAGAAAATTTGAAAAGATGAAGAGAAAAATTGTTTAAAATATTAGTGTGAAGGAGGTGAATTCAAATTCTGAAAATATGTGGTATATATAACCCTTACACACCTTTATAAATGGTCATAATTCATGAATGAATGCCATAATTCAATAACACAATTCAGAAAATGTTTTCATGAAAAAATGCATTTATTTTTGCCACTAGTTTAGTGGTAATCAGTTACCCAATATGGTATAATCAGTTACACTTGAACCAACGTTAAATTTTTTTGAAAATTTTCACCATGTAATCGATTACCCAAAATATGGTAACCGATTACCATCAAGGTAGAATGATCAAACACAGTTGAAAATAAATTGTATGGTCAAATGAAAATATTCAAGAGGCCTAAATAAAACATGACATGTATGAATAAAACTCTTGAGCACTCGAATGAACATATAGAGGTTGAGAAATTTATATCTTAATAATTTGATCAATTCAATAGAAATCTTCAAGACTTGAATTTTTTTATAAGTGAAGTTTGACTTGTGCTTGAGTCTTGAACCATTCTTCTTGCGATGCACATTTGCTTGTATAACATGTCTTCATCAAAACTTTTTGAGAAGTTTGTCTTCACAAAGAAAAGTAGAAGAAAGGAAGATAACAGTTTACCTGGGAATTAACTCTCCTATAACTTTCAGATTGGTACTTCTTTGACTCTTTTTGTGTTCTCCCTACTTGATTCATGTTATATGTTATGTATAATATGATTTACCAATGATATTGGGCTTGATTGTATGTTATTTGAATCGGATTAAGGTTTATGTTGAACTTAGGATTTTATTTGTGTTTGCTTCGATCCGTCTTTTGACTTTTTTTTGGGTTAAATGGACAGTTGATTTATCTTTAGGAGAGAAATTAACCAAGGGTTTGTGTTGGTGGCATGGTGTTTTAAGGTGTATGGTCGAAATATGGGTTTACATGGTGCTCCAGTTGAGTTTTTCGGCTGCAACTCAACTAGAATATGGAGACTGCAGTGGATTTTATGGCAGTGCAAGTTGGTTGTTGAAGAACACCATCAGTGTTCATCTGAGAGAAGAGAGAGCATGGAAGCTCTCTGAAGATAATAGAGAGAAAGGAGTTTGGAAAATGAACTCCATCTCTCTTTAGAATGTGTTGTGTACCCTCTCCTATGGCTAATTGCATGCACGCCAGGTGGTTGGCTCAAGTCATCTCTGTCCCACATTGACCTGGGGTCAACCAAGGGATCTCACGTGGATGCCCCCCCTATGATACCTCTTGTAAACACACATTCTTATCCTCTGATCTTATGATCAATTGATCCTATGGTCCAGGTTGGAGTCAACGAGTGTTGACTCTCCCACCTTGTTGACTATTTAACACAACATATTGGGCCTTACATGCTTGGGCCTACTATCTACCTTGTTTTTTTTGTTCAACAACTTTTTTTTATTCTTTTCATATTTGTGTCTGATGGGCACTAGACCTTGCTACTTGCAATGTTGTTTGTTTTTGCATCCATTTATTTACTATTATTATTCTTATTCTTATTATTCTTACTTATTTAATTTAATTTTGTTAATTAGTTTAAATAATAATAATAATAATATTAAAAGGTAATTTAGAACAATATTGTTTTTTCATATCAAATACTTTTATTTTTTATTTTTTATTAGTTTCATCTGTTTATTTATTTAATTATTATAATTTAAATAAATAAATAAATAAACATTAATGAAAAATAAATGAATAAGCCATTAAATAATTTTCGAAGACGATTAAAATCCTTAGTCCTACACCAAATGGACTTTTCAAAACCTTGATCTAGAAATACAGGTGATTTTTTCAAACTCGATTAATTTCGTATCAATGTGATTCAAATCTTTTTCCGAATCAACGTAACTTTAACTTTCATTTCACAATTAAGCATTGGATGAAAAGGGAATGGAAGGCGGTGCCTTGCTATTCCTCGAATAAGTGAGTGATTGGCGCGCGCCATATTGCTCGAGCTTTCATCTTCCAAGCAAAATACTATAATCAAACTTATATAAAGGAATGAAAACTGTATGTTTCGAATAAGCAAGTGGGAGGCGCACGTCTCGCTGCTGCGAATATTCATCTTCCGTAAATAATTTTCAAAATATCAAAATTGGACAAAAAGGTAATGGGAGGCGCACGCCTTACTGCTTCTCGAATAAGCAAGTGATTGACGCGCACCATATTGCTCGAGCTTTCGTCGTTCTCCTAAAAATAACCCAAATATATCAACCTTTTCCTCGCTTCCGCACGATCGAAAACCTTTTCAAAAAGGATATTGTTTAGTCTTTTCTAATGCGAATAAAACAAGCGTTTAAGCCTTCCCTGCGAGCATACAAGCCAACATTTAACCGCTAGAACGCGATTTAAACATTTGTTCAATAACACAAAACAACCAACAAAACATAGTTTTCTACGCCATAACTACATCTCTTTGAATTCTTCATCGCACTTGAGGATACGTAGGAGTAAGACTCGTAATCTTGTCAATCACCTTAATAAAAATATTTTTTGTAACCCCTTTCCTTTTCTTTTACCCTTATATCACTCGAAGAAAACAAATAACGAAAGTTAACATTCAATCGCAAGTTTAACTAAAAAGTTCTTGTTGAGTACAACGGACGTGAGAGCTTCTAATACATTCCCCTTGCGTAATTGACTTTTGAACTCGAATTTGGTTGCGACTACCATCTTTTTTTTCTTTTAAGAGTTTTACCGATATTTTCCTTTTTTTTCTTTGTAAAAAATAAAGTTCGATGACGATTTTGTTCAAATTATTTTCCGCGAGCGCGCAAAATAATTCGCAAAAGATCGTATTTTTTGAGATGTGACACCTCGCGTGTCAAAAAATCCATGTCATAAAGTAAATTCTATCATTTGTGAACTGTATGTGAAAATCGATATGATATACAACTAGAGATACAATGCTAGGATCCATGGCTTGTGAACTGTAGGTGAAAATCGATATGATATACAACTAGAGATACAATGCTAGGATCCATATACAACTAGAGATACAATGCTAGGATCCATGGCTCTCACATTAGCAGAAGAATCATGATGAGGATCCATATATGAAATTGTGCAAGCAACTTAAGAAAACAGAACTGTCTCATTAGAAATAGAGTTTGGATTATAAGATCTAAAATGAATTTTAAATTGTTTGGATTGTACAATCTGAGCTATACCAGTACAAATTGTCTATTGTGATTAGAGCGAAAACATTAAAAAATTAAATGAAATGGTTATAAAGTCATATCACCTTTGCATTTAGATAAACAAATAATGAGAAGGTTTTAAAATACCTCTTAAATTTAGAAAAAATAGTTGATAGCTAATATTCATCTAAGATTGAGTTATGGTACATCATAGTTGGTAGCTAATATTCATCTATTCTGATTCTGATGTAAAGTCATTGAATCCGAATGCATTTATATGCCGATGAGGACAACAAGTCAAATATTTGCCGGAATCAATCTTTTTCACTATAATATCAACAAATTTACAAAAATTTGTTTATAAAGAAAACACATTTGCTTTAAGCCAAAATATCACTCAGATAATAGGGAGAAACAAAATCTATGGAAAATTTAATTGACTTGTGATAATAATATACTATAGTTCTTTCACTCTCTCTATATATATAGTATTTAAAAGGAAGCAACTAAAAGTGAATCATAATCATGAACCAGACTTCTATTCCCTATTTGCAACAATTTTGCAAAAACTCCAACTAATGGAGCAGTATTATAAGTGCAAGCCTCAGTTTGCACATAATTGTTCCTTTGATCCACAAAATTGTCTTCATTATCAGGTCCTCCAACCAAAGCTCCAACCAAAATATTAGGATTTGGTTCTTGGACACCATACCAATTATCATAACCTTGTGTGCACCCTATGAACCCTTTATTCTCTTTATATGATACAATGGATGCACCTCTATGATGCACTCTTTTGGGATACTTAGGACCATAGCCCACTAAGTAACTCATGTTAAGTGGATTTAGGCCCAAAATGTAATCAACTTGTGACTTAGCAAAACTTAGAATCTCTTCATGGCCCACAATTCCATTTTGGCAATTGAGCTTTTGATTTTCACTTTTGAGAAAGTCAGAGTAAACTGTGAGTAGAAATGATGCAGTTGAAACATATTGCATGTTGTTCCATTCTCTTACATAGAGTAATCCACCTGGTGTTCTTTCCACATTGCTGCTTCTGTTGTTTTTGTTGAGACATGAACATATATAGTACTCTGCTTTTGATTTGTACTGTTCTAGTATGTCAGCATGTTTCTTGTGTTTTTCATCCATCAAAAACTGCAAAAGATAATCACAACCACTTTATAACACAGTTCTTAAAAGCCCAAAATGAAGGCCCATTATTCAAACAAAATAACAGGTGGATCAATGACACTGCATATGAACAATCTGTCACATGTTTTCATCCACCATCAATCATTGTGCATTACTACCAACATAATGAATGAACCCTGAAACTTTCTTCTTGGTAAATAAGGGAAATAGTACTATTTCCAAGTAACCAAAATGTGCACTATCAATTTTGCAATGGATCCAACTGATTTATTGCAAAAAGTTGGAAGAAAACAAAAAAAAAATTGGTTTTCTGAATGTGGGCCATACATTACAGTAATAGCTTGCCTCATGATGAGTTGAAAGGTTGAGAGATGAGATATACTATCAATCAGATAAGCAATCAATGGTGTTCATTATTACATTTGTGACAGTTAATGCATGTGTATGCAAGTGAAATGAAATCTATACATGCATGCTCTGAGTATTTAACAACATATATAATCAATTACTAAAATTTAAGATAACTTCAATAAAGATTTGTTGTTTTTTATATATATTTTTTATATAAGCATTATTCCCACAATAAATATTAGTTATAGCGTGTTCTTAGGGATGCATTGTTGCCACCATTGAAATTTCAACATTTGGCACAAGCATAGCCTGAGCACTTTAATTGAAGTGTGATCAATAGCACATGGCTTTGTTCTTGAATATACTAGTACTTTTCAAATTTTCAACTTCTATTGACAATATAACTTAGATAATATTATGCTCCATCAAATCAATGATAAATGACTTTTGAAAGTAAAGTAAAAAGAACAACAAAAATTAAGTCTTAAACCCATCATTTAAGTTTTGACTTCAGGTTAATAAAGCTATATGCAGGCAATATCACCGAGAAATAAGGCATTGATTGAAAAAAGAAGACAAAAACAAATAATCAAAGTGTTTGAAAGTAAAAACCCAAAACACACAGTCTCTTAAAAACAAAAACATATAAAAGCAAAAGGCACTGGACCATAAAACATGACCTGTTTGAATTAGAGCTACCTAGAGGAATGTGAAATGAGACAAAAAGGAGTGATTAAAGGAAAGCCTTTTGTTTTTATTAGTACCTTTGATGCTATGATTTGAAGACCAGCATATTTAACATCCCAGCTAAATTCTGTAATGGACCAACCAATACCACCAAAGGTATGAGCCTTAGAAATAATGTAGTCAAAGTAATGTTCTCTGTCGGTGGCCTTATACAGCCACATAGCTCCCCACAATAACTCATCCATATATCCACTCACCGACGCATAGTAGTTTTTCACTACTGCAACACTTCCATCATATTCTCCTCTGTACTTGTCCCCAAACTCAAACAGCTACACAATTGTACAAACATAACCAACTCATTAAACAAACATTGCTTTCAATTACTAAAACAAAGTAAGCACAATCAAATTCTTTAGTCTGATCACCAAACTAACCACCGAACGACACGTAGAAGACCAAACTAACTGACATGTTTGACATCACAGTGAATTTGAAAAAATCACAATGGCGTCGTAGCTTTGTTGAAGCTACAAACAAAATGTAGCTTTTACAAAATTACGGCGTCTCACAGTAATTTTATCGAACACAAAGCTAACAACATTTAAGTAACTTTGATAGAACTTTAATGAGAGCCACTAACTCAAATTAAAAAACATAAAAAACTAGTATTTTGCACACTTTACTATTCTCTTAAAGTTAAAGGTACTTAAAATGGAGAAGTTAAAGCAATTAATGTTGATATTTAAAACAAACCCACCAAACCAAACACTA
This sequence comes from Lathyrus oleraceus, assembly GCF_024323335.1. Taxonomy (NCBI): domain Eukaryota; kingdom Viridiplantae; phylum Streptophyta; class Magnoliopsida; order Fabales; family Fabaceae; genus Lathyrus; species Lathyrus oleraceus. Next base: position 243,173,787 of record NC_066583.1, read on the forward strand.
GTACTATATTATACTATACCTGATGAGCATGGTGCAAAAGTAGTTGAGAGTAATGTGGATTAGTTTTTCTAAACACAATGGAAGCAGCTGCCATAGCTGCAGCAGTTTCTCCAGCCAGATCTGAACCTGGATTCTTCTCATCTATCTTAAATGCTCTTCTTGAAGTTGTCATGTCCTCTGGACGTTGCCAGCAATAATGGTCAGTGTCTCCATCACCCACCTAAGTAAACCTTAACTTAGAGATACTTTTGCTGTCATCACATCCAAATTTAAATGAGTAAAAATAATTATTATACCTCTGCCCATAACACATTAGGGCTAGTATGAGCTTTGATGAAATAATCAGTTCCCCATTTAATCGCTTCCATTACATGTCGAAGCTCACCGGCTTCTATAATCTCTTGCCTATATTCAATAGCACTCCATGACAGCATTGTGATTGTAAATGCCATTGGTAAACCAAATTTCACGTGATCACCTGCATCATAGTATCCTCCTACCAAATCCACCTGAACAGTACAAAAATATAAAATCACATGTGTCACTGTAATTTATCATTTATCAAAATCAAGTGAAAAAATGAAGGTAAGAATTTGATCTCACTCTCACCCCTTGTTCTAGACCATCGGTGAGACCGGAATGGTGACGCCAATTGACGCGTTGGTTATACGGTAACCTCCCAGAGCGTTGAGCTTCGAAGTAAAGGAGGCTTTTAGAGAGTGCATCAGCATAATCAAAGGATTGAGTTATGGAAAATAAGGTGAAAAGAGTGAAGAGAAAAATGTGATAATGATGATTCTTCATTGTGCTGTTGTTGTCGTTTCACTTCCCTCTTAAACAAGTAAGTTTTAAAGAGTGAAGAGAAAATTGAAATGATTTAGGCCGAAGATAAAAGCACGGCAAATAAGTTGAAAAAAAGTGATTTGAAAAGTTTGTAGCTTATGCGTGTTTATATTTATATGGTCTAATAATAGGAAGAGAAGAGAACTTCAGGTGAGAAATTCAAGTGCTTTAGTTTTTGACAGGAAGTTGATTTTGATTTGATGAAGCTTGTGAATTTGAATTTGGCAAATAAGTTATTATGTGGGGAACTATTTCACTGGAAATTCAATTCAATGGGGCTATTCTTATTTTCATCTATTTATTACATGGGAGGGGCATACCCCTACATATTCAAATTCTATTATTATGCACCGAGTATAGTGAATTTTTTTTCAAAATAACAATTAACAAAAAAAAAAACAAAATAATCAAGTTTGGTAGAAGATGCGCTAGATAAATTGGCGCACCCCCATACCACTAAGAGGAGGCGCCAATAGCATTGACGCACATGCATTGGGTCTCATGAGGAGGCGCTGATGCTAGTGACATCTTAGTGTCTTTTGCATGATGGATGTATGCGCCAATTCATCTGACGCATACATCCCCTCCTATTATTTTTTATTTTTTTTTATATATTTTTTAAATTTTTTTTAGTTTTTTAATTTTTTTTAATTTTTTTATTTATAATATTTAATTTTTATTATTTAACACATAAGAAATAATAATTAAAAAAAAATCATTAAATATGTAATAATTGATTACATTGGACTGACAATAAACTAATGATCCGCCCGATTATAACGTCCCCCGGTTCCATATCCCGGTGCGTTAGTTTGTCTCCGAGGTCTCCCACAATTTTCTTGAGGTGTTTGTGGTCTTTGGGTGCTGACCTGATCGAGCGATGGCTAGTTGGAAGGTCCGACAGAAGTTCCAGTGGTATTTGACAGATGTGTCATCATTTGCTACGTAATGGAGTTCTGGCCAACAGCGCTTCCGTAATGGAGTTCGGTGCCCATGTCATCGTAGTTAGGGCATCGGGGTTGAGTGAATTGGGGACGGTATAGTTGTCCGAATTGGGCCATTGAGTCGTTTTGAAAACGAAGCAATGGTTCCTAGGGCGTACTATAGTTAAACAGTGGTTGGGTGTTCATTGGTGGGGGGCTACGATGAAGTGACCCATATGAATTATCTGGGCTGTAGACGGTTGTGGATGCGAGGTTTGATTCTTGGTTTTGTGTTTGGGTGGGTGGTATGAACGGGGTGCGACGTTGGATGGTTGGTTGTTGGGTGGTTGGCATGAACGGGTTGCGATGTTGGGTGTTTGGTTGTTGTGTGTATGTGGTCGGTTGATGTTGTGTGGTTGGCTGTTGGGTTTGGGTGGGTTCACATTGGTGTTGAGTGGTGAATTGATATGGGTCATACGATGACGAAGCAAGTTGGCGTGGATCCATTAAATACCGCGGCTCGGATACAAATTATTGAGTTGTTACAGACATAAACCATGCCATATATTGTTGAGTGGGTCTTGCACCTTGGATGTCTGGTTCGTTCAAGATGTGTTGTCGTTGATTCCTCCATTGACGACACATGTCTTTTGCAAAGTCTCTCCAATCAGAATAATCCCAATGTGCATCGACCTTTTTTTGATGCCAATTTCGCAAACACGTGGGAGATTCTGGAATCTGTTGTAGCATTCTGAACTGCAGTTTGACCCGGTCACTTTGGTGCATTTCCACCGTAGTGAATCGGATAATCGGTGTCTTCGTTGTCCAATTTGCAGCATCGTCATGGTTCACATCATGATTCAGACCCAGATATGGCCTCCAAACAAACTGTAAAACAATACCAAATGGTTAGATGGAAAATAATTTGAGAAGTATTTTTAAATTAAAATATAGTTCGGTAGGATTATTACATCGTCATGTCCAATGTGGTCCAATAGATTTCGATAGACTACAATAGCGTGTTTCGGACACCTGTTGTAGTTCATTCCCTTTACTGACCACCTAAGATAATAAAAAGAAGTGAAAAATATTATTTACTGTTAATTATAATAATAAATATAATTAACTAAATGGTGAATGGTAAAGTGTTAGACTTACTTGGTTGCAAACGGGAACACGAATGGGCACTCATTTATCGGGGCGAGCGACGGCATTCTCGACCACCCCCAAGCTTGAAGCAAATAAGCAATGAAAAAAGTACAAGTATTCTTTTTTGCAGTTCTACACATTGCACTATATAGATGGGCCAACACAGCTGAACCCCAACTATAAGTGTTTACCTTATTAATATTGCGTAATAAAGGTAAATACATTATATTCACAGAATTACCTGTACTTTCTGGAAACAAAAAGTTACCAAATAAAATCATAATGTAACACCGAGCTTTTATTATTTTCTCATACTCGGTTGAATCGTCGGACAATACTATACTGAAATAATATTATTTTAGGTATTTTAAATTTATACCTTGCCCCCTTGCTTGACCGAATGTGTCTCCCTCAGTTTCGACGTCTAACAAAGAGGCACCCAATAATTCATTGCATATATTGTTGTCTTGGTTAACTCGACCATTCACTGCCTTTCCGTCTTGTCATACCCCAAATTTCACCCTACCCCGAAATAACTTTCATCAGATCTATGATCCTATTACACATACATTTATTCATTGCTCTGTCACCATAATTATATTAACATTCATAACCAAAGGCCTATTGCATGGGCTCAAGGCATGAATTTAAAAAAAAAAAAAAATTTAAAAAAAATAGGGAAATCGATTTACCCAATTAGGTAAATCAATTTCCCCTGCGCAGACACCAAAAATAAGCATTTTTTTTTTGCACAAAGAGTATTTGGTTCCCCCCACTTTCCCACTTGCTTTCCCTATAAATAGATGCACTATTCCCCCTTATTTTTCATGCTTTCTACCCCCAAAAAATTCTGAAAAAATATCATCCAACCCCTCTTCTCCAAACCTAAATAAAAAAAAAACCTTCTCTCCCAAAAGTCACCACCACCAACTTTTTTCCATTTTCATATTTTTTCATCAAAATTTCTCACTCTCTAACACTCATAACTCAACCCCTTTACTAAGCTTTCACCACAAATATTTTCATCCCAAACTCATTCCTTCACATTTAAGCTCAACACCATTTCTACCTATCTTTTTTCACATTTTGTGGGTAATGATTTTAACTTAAATTTTTTAACTTTTTGGTTCTTTTTTTTTTATTAAAAATGGTTGCTTGTTCTTGGTTGGTCTTTTGAGATGATTTAGATTCAAGCTTGAAAAATTGATTGACTTTGGTTTACTCACTTTTTTTTTGAGATTTTTTACTCTTACTATCTTTTTGTTCACCTTTTTGTGGATGCTTTCTGTGTGTTATCATTTTCTTTTATTATGGACTTGCTGTTGTATTTGTTTGGTTGACGAGGTCTATTAGATCATGATCATGGTTGTTTAGAGTTGATTAAACCTTCAATGTTTCAAGTCTATTAATGGTTAATCAATAGATCATTCATGACACTTTGAGACATTGATAGATTGCCTCTATTTTAATCATATTTGGGTCATTTGATGCATAGATGAAACCATATCTTTACATTAATTTGCTAATCCATTTGCTTATTGTTATTAACTACTAATTACTAACTCCTAACATTTATATTATTGCACTTTAATTCTTTGCAATTTATTTTATTATTCATTTTATTTCATTTACTTTATGTTTATGTTCACTAACTACTAACTTCTAACATTTATATTATTGCACTTTATTTTTTTGCAATTTATTTTATTGTTCACTTTATTTCAAGTATTTTATGTTTATGTTTATTGTTATCTAACTATATCATTTACATTATGCTAATTTATTTACTACTTTATTATCTTGTTAAATAAAAGAGGAATAAAAACAAAAGAAAGAGAACAAATCACTTTTTTTAAAAATAGATGGACTTAAGGTTGCATAACTTTCTTTGTTACAAATCTATTGTTAGTTGATTTTTTAATTATCTTCAATACTTTGCATCAATGATAAACTATTCCTTAATGTGTCATATTTTAAGTCTTTTTGACCTAAGAAAATAGTCTTAAAAAATATTCATTTTCGTACATGTTACTAACCACTTATTATACTTCATTAATTTTGTTTATCATTAACTTTTGTTATTGTGATTTTGGTATTATTGATTTATATTTGTTTTATAAAATTTATATTCACTAACCATTATTATTGTGATATTGTTTCTTTATCTTGTAATTTACTTTTATGTCATTACCTTGTAATTTACATTAAAGTACTCATCATCATCTTCATTGTACAAATTCATCATGCATGTTTATTTAATTATTATTTATTTTATTATCATCAAACATTCAAAATAACAAAAACATGATAAAATGATAAGACAAAAATATTCATTCCACTCTTAATCAACTTGGACTTAGAGAATTTCATTTTAGGACCCTTGCTTGGAGGTCTTTCCCTTATCTTTGTGATACTTTGTAAATGTTGGATTTTATTTGTAACTTATATTCATGTTGTAAGAATGACATCATGGCACCACCTTAGGGGGACATGTTTGTAAGACCATTATCCTTTGTTTAGCTTATGTCACTTTTGCACACAAAATGCTTTCTCTTGGACTACCTTATAATGAGACTCTTTAATTTCTTGTTGGTTATTTTGCATTCATGTTGCATAAGCCAAATTTCATAATCAAAATAAAATAAACCCTTGATTCAACGTCAAGTGACATTTTCTTATCCAAATTCAAAAATACTTAATAATTATGATTATTATTGTGCGCCACGAGCCTTAAGTGGTGGATAATGAGTGAGAATGGAGCATTCCTACCCTTACTCTGATTATTTTGGACGCAAGACGCTTGACTTGTTGTCTAGAATAATCGCCTCCGCCCATAGACTTTAGTACAATATAATCACAAACAATTATTTCATAAAACCCTTATTCAAGGTAAAAATAATACAACTCATCAAACTCATTTTTGTGCCTTAGGGCATCATCCCGAAAACCCTTCTTTCAAAGGTAAAATCAACCAACACACAAACATTTTCTACTCCGAACTATGAAGCTTTAATTCCTCATCCCCGAATGAGTGATACGTAGGCATAAGGGCCCAAATCCTTGGCGAGCACTATAATAAAAACACCCTCTTTTTTTCACACATTCTTTTGAAAATAAAACATTGATAGATAAATCCCATGTATGTAAAACAACCCAAATGGTTCCCATGGAGTACCATGGATGTAAGGGGTGCTAATACCTTCCCCTTACGTAACCGACTTCCGAACCCAAATCTCGGTTGCGAGACCGATTCATTATTCTCTTTTAGCGCTTCCCGTGCGCGTCTCCTTTCTGATGGTTTTATCGACTATTTCCCCTCTCCTCTCCGATAGAGGTAAACTAAATAAAATTCGGTGGCGACTCTTCTGACTTTGCCTCTCTTTGGCATCTCTTTAGTCCCGGTTTCGTTATCGTGAAATCTCGGTAGCGACATTTTGCGACTCTGTTGGGGACACCAAAATTCCCTAAGCAAGTCTAGCCTAGTTTGGGTGGTTTCTCTTTTACATACATAGAGATTTATCTATTATCTTTTTTTTCTTCTGTATATACTGCTTTTATTGCTAACATGTACATATTTTCTTTGTTTGCCTGTTGGTCCGAAACTTTGGTTCTGTGACGAAGATTTTTTGGAAGCAATAAAGATTGCAGAGGAAAAAACCTTGTGTGAAGGACTCCCCACCCGAGTCTAAGAGTTTTGCTTGAGATAGGAGAGGTTGAGTAGTATTGATCCGCGAGGTTCCTTCCTCGTTAGGGTCGTACGAGAACCTCACTTAGTGGTAGATTCTCTTAAGGGGATTGATGATCGTCGTGCTTTCGGCGTAAGCATCTTTTCTTTTACTAGAGTCAATGACCCTAAGACCCCTTTTAGAACCTTTAAAACTATGGCTAGCCTAGACCGATGGTCGCGTAGTATAGGCCACTGAGGTGCCTTCGTCGTAAGGGTCGATACGAAGATCTCACTTAGAGTAGATGACTTTGATGGAGCAGTCGCCTGGCAAGTAAATTGACATAAGCGGCTGACAGTTAAGGAAGTCCATGACTCTAGGGGCAGTGTCTTACACCCAATTTTCCAAAAGCCTTAGATCACACAAAGCGAGAACCTTGGTTTA